>NC_092370.1:92419515-92722253 GCF_030028105.1 Mobula birostris | reverse complement strand
GAAAAGTGGTTCATTCCCATAAAGACTGTGTCTCTGAGTTCACTTCAGAGAAAAATGATTGAAATACTGTTGCCCTGTTAACTAAGTCAGTGAGTTAATCAAGATGCTGAACTAAATGCAAATCACAAGATTAAACTAGTTATGTAATCCTGTTCAGAGAAGCTGGTTGCCCTTGATTACCATGATATTATGAAGGCTATTTTGCTGAGGCTGGTAATAAAAAAATGTTGATGAGACTTAAAGCAATCCTACGAACCCGTCATTTACGTGATGATTTTAGAAGTTTTAATCACCATCACTTTGCCAGGTTTCTAAAAAGGTTTGAAGACTTTTGTCATTGCCATGTACGTTCGAGTGTTGGGTAACCATTCAGTACTGCAATTTGCCTGAACTGAACCTTCAGATGATCATTTGCTAATGAAATACTTTTCATTGATACAGATGTCATCCAGGGTGTTGTAGAGTGAAGAGTAATCTCTCATTTAACCTCAATTTGCTCTTTTAAACTAGTGGAGATTTTACACAGTAGCATATGTTTTAGAGCATTTAATAAATAAAAGTTGGACTTTCCCTTGTCTATACAGATGTTCAACTTTGCCTAGACATTTCAGAATATGCATGCTGATAGTTTAGACTTGAGAAAAACAAAACGTCCGGATCGTTATTAACCTTTATAAGAAATTTTCATCTCCTCACCTAACCGGATATGACAATGATAAAAAAATACTGCAAAGCTTGCAAAGGAGGTGTAGGTTAGAGTATATGAATTCAGTATAAAAGCAGGTACAGAAAGAGAAACAGAGGGAAGAGAATGGTTACGCCATAATTTTATTATATTCTTAAAATCACTAACAGTTTAAAGCCCAATGGAAGGAAGCTCCTTATTTATGAAGATTTATTTCAACGCTAGATGTTGACAAGCAGTAATTCATCAGACTGCTAACAGACTGTTTGGATTAATAAATGATAAAATATTTGAGTTCATCTTCAATAACATGCGGTATTCATGCCATTCATTGAGGTGGTGCGTGAGATGCTATTTTCAGGAAGGTAACAGTGGGACTTGTGCTGCAATCTTCACAGTTACAATTATTCCTGTGCAAACAATATTGTGTGTGGAGTATAGGCTTACTCTAAGAGGAACAATCTTGACTATTAAGCTTCATTGTTATTAACTCTGATTCTTCTCTTATCTTACTCAGATTCCTTCTTTTATGATAGCCCAAGTGCGGAAGATGAACGAAAGCGAGAGCAGGAGACGGACAAAAGTGACATGGCTGACTCCGCCTTCATTTTTTTTCCCTCCTGCCTTCAAGGGAAACTGCCCACCCCCATCTGGGAGCTCTCCCCGAGGTCGGAATAGAAACCAGGAACCTGCCATGTGGGACATGACAGGTGTGAACTTAAGCCCAAGTACTCTGGGGCACAGCTTTAAGGTACACTTCTATGCTGGTATTTCCCCTCCGCTCATCATCACAGCTCTGTGTACTTGATGCATGTGCTGACCCTTTGGGGGAAAAAAATCAGTCCTTGAGCTTGTTTAAGATTCCTCAAGCACCTCCTTTGCTCTATGTTTAAATTAGTTGAGTCACTTCCAGTATCTCTTCATGTAGTTTTATTCCAAATCACAACATTCTGAATGAGAAAATATTTCCTAATTTCTCCTTTAGATCTTTTTATGGTTATTTTACATCTATAATCTCGGTTAATCCCCTCAGGTGCGAGACAAAACAGTAATTTATTCAAACTCATTCTTATTTTGGAGATCACTTTTGGCCTCCTCAAGGAGAAAAATCTTATTTTTCTCATCTTTTCGGCATAATCAAGGTTTCTTAACTCAAAGCTCCTCATAAAACCCTTCTTTACTCTAACCCTTCTCTAGACCATTGCACTTTTCCTGAAATGCAGACCAAAATGGCATTCTGGATAATGATAGGAAGCAATGCAAAATTGTTCATTTGCTGCTGCTTTACTATGGTGTGTCAGTGATGCTTTAAGCAACAAGTCTTCTCACCACAGGGTGGGCCCATCATCAGGTGGAGGTTGATGCTCATCGTTTCCTGTCTCATCTGCGTACCTCAGCCTGGGTTCTCTGACAGCTCTCTCTAATGACTCCAGCAGCCTTGACTTATCTTCCCCAGACTGGGTTGTTTTGGATAAGATTCTCCCCAGCTGCCTGTCAGGATGCTGATTATATTGAGATCCTGTTTAGTCTTGTTGATGTCAGGTCTTTGGCTTTCCTCTACACCGCAGATTTAGTATTAACTCTACTTACATATTCATATTAATGCTACACAGGCACTGTAATGGTGAAGTAAATATAACCAGAATTGAAATATGGTGGTTTCCATAAGGGAGACAGTATAAACAAGAATTACTTATTAGAATACATTCCAATGTGTGAGATTAAATGTAATATTCTCTTTCTCTGCAGCTGGACATACCAGAGGGAGTTATTCGCGTTTACGCCACAAAGCTCTCAAAGGTTTCCATGGCCATTCAGCTGGACAGTGAGACCAAAGCAAGTGATATTTTGGCTAGGTTTCACTGTGAAAACAGGTGAGTTCCTGGAGGAAAAGAAATTCTTCCAAATCATAACAACATGTTGATTGAGAAAATATCTTCTCATCTCTCCTTTCTCACTTTTCCCATTAACTTTAAATGAAAACTGCAGATTTTGGAAACCTGAAATAAAACCTTAAAAAAACACTCAGCAAGTCAGGCGCCATCTGTGGAATGATAAACATAATTAACATTTCAAGTCCAAGACCTTACATGAGAACAGTGACTTTAAATTTATGGTCTCTGGTTATTTCCTCTGCAGTCAAAGGGAATAATGTTGTACCAAAACCTGCCTATCTCTTTGGCCTTTCTCAATCAAGGAATATAAGAAAGAAGGAAAATGAACATGATTGCAAATAAAATTGTGGTAATTTAATATAATTAGCAGTAGGGTAAGTTAGTTTCTCAGTTTAAGTAATATCAAAGGAGAAATAAAAATATTTCTCAGCAGTTTAGGTGTAGCATTGAGAAAGAAACTGAATGGAGATTTCAGGTTGATCACTGATTATCAGAACTTTAAAAGATTAGAAAACAAAAAGAGTGGTGCAGTTTAGTGGAGCCACTAACTTGTAGCATCTGTTTCAGTCCTCACCCTTGAAGCTGTCTATACGGACGTTCACTCTGAGTTTTCTTTCACATTACAAAGCTGTGCAGTTTGGTAGGTTAACAGTCACTGTAAATCTCCCCTTTTGTGTAGACATGTATATAATCTGGGGGTAGTTGCTAACAAAGTGAGCAGAATAGAAAATGTTGAATGAAATCACAGTAGATCCAACTTCTCGGCTCACATTTCTGCCTTATTCACCTAAACCTTGACTGCCCTACTGATTTAGAGGGAAAAAAAATCTATTGATCTTGGCTTTTTATATATTCAAGGATATAGCCTTCACAGCTCTCTGGGTTAGAGAAAGAAAGCATGCACAAAATGCTGGAGGAACTCAGCAGGTCATACAACATCTATGGGATGAAAGGACAGTTGACATTTTGGGCTGAGACCCTCCTTCAGGACAGAGAAGGAAGTGAAAATATTGTATAGGAAAGAAGTGATTAGGCAACATGGCATTCATGAGTAGGGCAAAATTACTGGCATGGTTAGAGCATTGGCTGATTGGCAGCGAGTGGGAATAAAAGGATCCTTTTCTGGTTGGCTGCCAGTGACTAGTGGTGTTCCACAGGGGTTGGTGTAGTGACCGCTTCTTTTTATGCTGTATATAAATAATTGGATGATAAAATAGGTGGCTTTATTACCAAGTTTGCAGATGACATGAAGATTGGTGGAGGGGCAGGTAGTGTTGAGGAAACAAGTAGGCTGCAGAAGGACTTGGACAGATTAGGAGAATGGGCAAGAGAGTGGCAAATGAAATACAATGGTAGGAAATGCATGGTCATGCACTTTGGTAGTAGAAATAAATGTGCAGACTATTTTCTAAATGGGGCGAAAATCCAAAAATCTAAGGTGCAAAGGGACTTGGGAGTCCTTGTGCAGAACATCCTGAAGCTTAACTTACAGGTTGAGTTGGTGGTGAGGAAGGCAAATGCAATGTTAGCATTCATTTTTTTTAAAGAGGTTTAGAATACTAGAGCGAGGATGTGATGCTGAGGCTTTATAAGGCACTGGGGAGGCCTCACCTTGGATATTATGAAGAGTTTTGGACTCCTCATCTAAGGGAAGATGTGCTGGCACTGGAAAGGGTTCAGAGGAAGTTCACAAGGATGATTCTGGGAATAAAAGGGTTATCATACGAGGAACGTTTAACAGCTCTGGGTCTGTACTCGCTGGAGTTCAGAAGGATGATGGGGGGGCGGGGGCGAGGGAGATCTCATTGAAACCTTTCGAATGTTGAAAGGCCAAGACAGAGTAGATGTGGAAAGGATGTTTTCCATGGTGGGAGAGTCTAGGACAAGACGGCACAGCCTCAGGATAGAAGGACATCCATTTATAACAGAGATGTGGAGAAATTTCTTTAGCCAGAGGGTGGTGAATTTGTGGAATTTATTACACAGGCAGCTATGGAGCCCAAGTCACTGGGTGTATTTAAGGCAGAGTTTGATAGGTTCTTGACTGGCCATAGCATCAAAGGTTACGGGGGAAAGGCTGGGGGAGAAAGAATCAGCCATGATTGAATGGTTGCACAGGCTCAATGGGCCAAGTGGCCTAATTCTCCTGCTATGGTCTTACGGTCATGAAATAAAATTGTGGTAGAATATTTTGGAAACGTGAGGGTAAAGATCAATTGGCCTGTTGTGCTACACTTGATGTTGATGGAGGAACAATGCACCAGCAGAGTACCCATGTTCCAAATAGAAGGATGGAGCCTAAAGGTGGTTGCTCATTTTCCTGTGTGCCTGTGACAGCTTCTTTTCTTATAGTGTCGTAGGTTCTTGTACATTCATCTCGATGGGTCTGGCTTTAATATCCCACCTATTAGTCAAAAGCTCCAAGAACACAGCAATCTATGTAAACCACAGCAAGGTGCTAGCTGAAGTCACACACTGAATTCTGGAACAGGGCCTGATTCAGACACCAGAGCACTGCCAAGTATGTCAAGCTGACGTTTATGCCTCCTTCGGCAATACTACAAAATAAAGTTGTAATTCAGAATGGATGAGGTACGCCTATTCGTAAATCATAAACAATAGAAGTAATGTTTACCTTATATTATTTTGCTCCCTTCTCTCAGGTGGTTTACAGAAAACTTTTTCTCAAGCAGCCCTCACCTTTGCATAAAAAAATTGTAACATGCAAATTAGTAAGTAACCATCAGTTACAGATATGGGTGGAGAAAAGGCAGGTGGAATTAATCCAAACAATTGTTGCACTCTGCGAGGTCAAATGTGAAGGAAGTTGTACAGTTAGTAACAAGGCACTTCACAGCATTGATGTGCAGAAGCATCTTTGGGTCAAAATCACAACTCCCTGAAAATGACTATGCAAGCTCTATCGGATGCATGCTTACCTTCATTAAACAGAGCCTTGAGTATAAGAGGAAGTTGTTTTGCAGCCAGATTAATTTTGGGTAGGCTGCATTTAGCATTGTATGCAATTCTGGTTGCCCCATTGAAGTATGTGAAGGCTTTGGAAGGACGTAGAGAAGGTTTACTAAAATACTGTCTGGATTAGAGGATGTAAACTACAAGGAAAGGTTGGGCATACTTACATTGTTTTCTAAGGAGAATCAGAGGCTGAAGGGAGACCCGTAAGAAGTTTATAAATTTATGAGAGACCTAGATAGGGTAGACAGTCAGAATCTTTTTGTGCCCCGGGTAGAAATGTCAAGCACTAGAGGACATGCACTTAAGGTGAGGGGAAAAGTTTAAACGAGATGTGTGGGGTAAGTTTTATTTATTCAGATGTTGGTAAACATCTGGAACGAACTGCCAGGGACAATGGAGTAGCAGATACAATGGTGCTGCAGGGAATGAAGGGATAAGGATCATGTGAGGCAGAAGACACTTAGTTTAATTTGCATCATATTTGGTGCAGACATTATGAGCTGAGGAGCCTGTTCTTGTGCTGTACTCTTCTATGTTTGATGTAATTAAACAATTATACAGAGAGAAATGAATGTTCTGCATTAAATTTCATGTCAGTTTAATATTCTAAAGAAACCCAACGCCATGAAAGGCAGTGAGACACATCTATACATAAAAATATAAATATAAATGGATTGTCCACTGACATCTTTTACAAATCTACTGACTCTCACAATTATCTTACCTCTTCCCACCCTGTCATTTGTAAAAATGTTATTTTCTTCTGTCGGTTCACACATCTCTACTGCATCTGTTCTCAGGATGAGACTTTTTATTCTGGAATATTTGATATGTCCTCTTTTTTAAAGAACGGGCTTTCCCTTCCACTTCCATTGATACTGTCCTCACTTCATGTCTTCCTTTTCCCACACATCTGTCCACACCCATCCTCCCACTATCATAACAAGTATAGGGTTCCCATTGTCCTTAGTTACCACCCCATGAGCTTCTGTATTTAGGACATCACTCTCTGTAACTTCTGCCATCTCCAACAGGGTCCTACCACTAAGCACATCTTTCCCTCCCCTCCACTTTCTGGGGAGATCACTCTTTACATGACTCTCTTGTTCACCTGTCCCTCCCTGTTGATATCTCTTCTGGCACTTATCTCTGCAAACTGGACAAATGCTACACCTGCCCTTAAATTTGCTCCCTTACCACAATTCAGGGCCCTAAAATGTCCTTCCAGCTGAGGCGATATTTCCGCTGCGTGTCTGTCAGGGTCATCTGTTGTACCTGGTGCTTCAGAGCGACCCCTACATCAGTGTGACCCGACACGGATTGGGGGATTGCTTCATCGAGCACCTTTGCTCTGTCTACTACAGAAGACAGGATCTGCCCCCTTATTCTGGTTTTGGCTCCTTCCTTCCAGTCTTAGACTGAAATACCAACTGTTTATTTCCCTCCGTAGATGCTGCCTGACTTGCTGAGTTTCTCCAGCATTTTGTCTGTGTTGATATTCCAAATTAAATGTTTATTCTCCCTTCACAGCACAAATTCCACAGTGCCTCTCAATGGACAGAGCAATTATTTGTTCGAAATTGGTGGAAATATAGGTAGGATTTTTTAAAGTATTAAAATCTATGAGAGATGAATTAGTATTATTGTCATATCTACCTTTGATCCACAAAATATTGATAAAAATAATATGTTAAACATGGCTTCTGCTTGGAAAGTTGACTTATGTCAAGAACAGAGAGCAAG
Organism: Mobula birostris; assembly: GCF_030028105.1. Classification (NCBI taxonomy): domain Eukaryota; kingdom Metazoa; phylum Chordata; class Chondrichthyes; order Myliobatiformes; family Myliobatidae; genus Mobula; species Mobula birostris. Next base: position 92,714,954 of record NC_092370.1, on the reverse strand, counting down.
GATTTACAACGATTCTGTCAAGGCTGGAAATCTTTAGTTCTGCGGAGGGATGGGTTAGGATGCAGTTATTTTCCTTGCATTGAATGAGACTGGGGGGAGATTTAATTGAGATACATTAAATTATGAGAGGGCTAGCAATATGTACCAGAAAGACCAATAATATGGGGACCTGTATATAAATTAATTGATAGAAGAATTTCAAGGCAGTCTTTGGCACTAATTGAGTAAAGTGGGATTTGGGTGTGGGGTGGGGAAGTCAGGAACTCACTGCTTGAAATGTTGGTTGAAGTGGAGACCCTCAACATATTTATGTAGAATTACAGACTAAGAGTTAATAAGTGGAATTATTATTAACAGGTGATTTAAAAAAAAAATCTGGCATATAAATTTTCTAAGTTATAAATCGCTTTCAATTTTGATGATTCAGTGGCCTCAGGAAATTTTCCTCCTGTTTAGTGAATAAAGTAATTATTGGTTATGATTCCCTTTCCACTAAATCAGCTGCTCTTGGGTTTGATTAACACAGAATTGATTGATCCCATGGGATTGGCAGTGGAAAAAGGGCCAGACAATTTCCTTTTTGTAAACCTTGGCTGTGGGTGTACTGGGGAGTTGGATTTTTTTATTCAATCATTGGATCTGAGCATTGTTGACAAAGCCAACATTTGTTGCACATTCCTTACTGCCCCTGAGCAAGACACAGTCATAAACCCCTGCAAGCCCAGTGGTGAAGGCATTAGGTATTGATGTGGAAGTTTTGGCACAACTGAGCAGCTTTAGAGGATCACTTCCGAGAGAGGACAGTTAAGAGTCAAATGCATTGCTCTGGATCAGGACACATCGACCAGACCTGCATGTCAGACCAGGGCTCTCTGCAATCCATCCAAGGAGGCAGACAAAGTAGCTCATTAAAATAATCATGAGCTGAGAGTAGAAATGAAAAAAATCTATGATAATGGTTCTATTTTCACTGGGGTACTTAAACATGCATTTGGTCTAATACCTGACTGTATTGTATGGAAGTTGAACCACCAGGTTGGAATGTGTGGCACCATTCCAGCAACTTCATTTCTTTACGTGGCCATTTGAATTTCATTATTTACAATGTGTTTTTCCTCTTTGCAGGAGAGCGCTGCCTGGACCTCAACACATACATTCTAGACTTGTACCATTTAAATCCCAATGCAACTTGGGTCATTAAACCCAGAACACTGTAAGGTTATTTGCTGAAGAGTGAAGGAGCATTGAAGAATCCTGAAGCAGCAGAGTGGTGAATTTAACTGTTGGGATTTCCGAGAACAATGGTGGTTTATAATGGAGCCTTTGCATCTTAAGGCTTTCAGCTGTTGTTACTGGTACAGATTCTGCATTGGAAGGTGATCATTTTGGTAGTCACCATCTTACTCATCTGATTAAGGCATTTCATGCAGCTGCATTGTCATTCAGTTGGGTATTCAGAGCACCAACAAGACTCCCATCATCTGGACGCTTCCTCAAGCACCTCAGCATGTTGGAATCAGTCGAATGTTTGTGCGTGACCTAAAATGAACAACTTGCAGTAACTCATCTGGGGGTGTTTATGAAACAAGTCGGCATGCCAGACAGAAACATTAAGGATATGGTCTGGAAGGAATGTGCATTTTAAACAATTGCAGCATTTAAGCAGACTACACATTCGGAATGAGCCACAGACATAACCAATCATGTTTTACTTTGCTTTTTTTTAGGGTGGGGAGGGTGGTAGTATAGGGAAGTAATAATTGTGCCGTCAAAGTTCATGGACACAGAATGGAGAGCAGCCAAAGGATCAACAAGGATATATTTTTTTTCTACAAAAGCTATTCCGAAGTGAATGGAAACTGTGCCAAATTCCATAGATCTGATAAGACGGGAAGTTGTTACATAAAGAGGATGATAGTTGCACCTGCACAAAAACGGAATTCCTGTTGGCACATGACCCTGAGCTGAGTTACAAATCAGCCTGGAATTTTGTTTTGCAATAAACTAAATGCCAGACTTTCAAAGATGGCTCTCATGGAGCCTGTGTATATACAGAGAGATGAGTTGTGGACACGGCAAGCAAACAAGGCCTCAGACCCTCTGGAAATAAAACCCTGTTATGCTTTTTTTTTAAATCTGTAGGAAGCTGATTTTCAAGATGGAGGAAGACATCACTGTGTAACCTAATCTCTATTGGGCAGTGCCTGTTGACTGTGTGCTATTGGTACTTTGGCTGGAATTTGATATCTCCTGAGGAACTAGTCTGCTGTGATGTTGTGTGCTATTAGCAGAAAGTGAGGCAATATGTGAAGATAACTCATTGGCCTACTCTGTGATTGAGTACCTCTGGTCATCTTCATACATCCTGAGCTAATGAGTACGGAGCTGGGTCACAGGTCAGCCACTGGCTCATAGACCGGTTTGACAGAATCGAAGGGCTGAATGATCACCCCCTGTTCAGATATTAGTCTGCAGTTAAGCTCATTAGATTGTTCTGGTGCTTTAACATAACTGCTGGATCACTTCAACACTGCCGTGCTGTTCAGAGAGCCCATCTCTACATGAAAGTTGCTGGCAGATTCTTGGGGTCTTTCTCTGACTTGCGAAAATTGAGCACATTTTTTGGTTGGGTGGGGGTGGGGGGAATCGGATATATTTGACTTCCACTAATTTCTCAGCCTCCTAGAAAAAATGTAGTTTGCTTTTTTAAAAATTCAGTTATGCAAGAGTTTTCTTAGCCTATTCTTCATTGGATAGTGCTTATTAATGACTTAATCATGTTAGCAGCAAGTAATCCTATTCCTCTCGGGTGCGGTGGAAGAAATCCTATCAGTTACATGTACCACAGTAAAACCATTAACTATGCTGTACAACTGACTAAACTTCCTGTTTACATAGAGTGTATATATATACAACTAGGAGGAATACGTAGAGAGGGTCATTTTGGTCTTTGTCAGTGTTAATGGTTCACGAGAGCTTACTCCCACAGTGGCTCATTTAACCCTTTCCACGTGGTCTTCTGCTTGATCTGTGCAATGCACTTTCATTTGTTTCTTTAAGCAGAGTGCATGATGTAATCGTATTTAGAGCAGCATACTCACATTACAGGTCATTTGTTGAAACTGCTTTTGGGAGAGTGCAAATTGGGGATTCTGGTGCACATAACACACGTTCCATTCACTTTAATATCATCACCAGATTTGGTTGACTTTTTAAGGTGTTATTATATTACAGCCATGAAATCCAGACATTACCTGTTTAAGGATCTGGAATCCTGGATGATCAAACAGCACAGAAATAAACCTTTTGACCCATTGAGTCCCCTCTGACCATTTTACACTCATTCCATTTTATTCTCCCCACACTCTAATTAATTGCCCACAGATTCTATTCTATCATTCATGACACACATGTGGCTATTTAGAATGACTAATTAACCACCAGTCTGCATGGTTTTGGGCGTGGGTGAAAGCCAGAGGGCCTGGAAGGAACCCATGCATTCACAAGGGGGAACGTGCAAACTCCACACAAACAGCACCTGAGGTCAGGATTAAACTGTCACTGAAGCTTGACACGGCACTTCTACCAGGTGTTCTACTGTACACCATCTTTCCTCACCCTCCCCCCCCAAATTACAATGTTTTATGCTGTCTTAACTTGAGAAAAAACTTGAGAAATAGGACATTTGGTGGGTGGACTTTCCTAACAGAGTCCATCATCTGCAGCCCTTTGTTGCCTCCACCTACCAACCCCAGGCCTCTGCTGTGATTTCCACCCTACTCTCCTGTGTCTACCTATCATCTCACCTCTCCTGGATCCACTTATTGCTTGCTAGCTCAAGCTTCACCCTTCCTTCACCTTTTTATACTGGCTAAATCCCATCTGTCTTTAGGTCCAGATGGAGGGTTGCATCCTGAAACATTGACTGTCCCTTTTCACACCACAGGTGCTGCCTGACCTGCCAAGTTCCTCTGACATCTTATTTGCTGCTCCAGATTGTAGCCTTTGTCTTCTCTTCATTCTCTATCTTTAATACGTACTTTTGAGGCTGGGAGTATTGGCTATCTATTCTGAGTAAACAATGTCAATTTCTTTTTGCACTTTCTTTCTTTTTCCTGTTGAGAAGCAACACAGTTAGTTATGAGGTGAAAATGAACTGCATGCATTATAACTCTAAAAATTTCACGTGTTGCTTAAGGCACTCAGTTCCTTGAGCGGCAAGCAGTGACTGATCTCTCATCGAGACGATTGCTTCTTTGCCATTGTGATATACATTTGTGGTTATGATTACGACTTGGAAAACCAAAGTTTAACGAGATTCAGACAGTGCTGCAAAATGGAAGGTCTGTTCCTTGGGATACTTTGGAAAATAATTTCAATGCTGATTAAGGGGGAAGTAAACATACAGGAGTCACAATGTTAAAGGAATGTTTTCAGTCTTCGGAATGAAATCTTAGAGTTTAATCAGTAATATTAAAGAGTTCAATTCTCTATCTAGACTGTGAACAGTGTTACTAGAAAGGAAAATAAAACACATAGAGCTTCATAGCATAACGGAATGCCAGTGGATTAGCATGTATTGATCTATTCCTGCCTCCTAGATAGCTGTTTTAAATGAGTTTGGGTGATTACAGCCTTGCCACTCACAATACGGCTTGTTCAACGCGAACCCACCCTTCAATCAACGGTTAGCAGTGCTCTGAAATGCCATTTCTTTATGGCTCTTCTTTGACTGTTGTAAAAACAGTGGTCATAAGTATTTCAGAGATGTTGGACTAGGATCCACTGATAGGTCAGAGTAGCATTAGAGATTGACGGTGCCATACCTCGCATTGGTTTCCTTTGAGGTCTCTTGGTGCCTGGAATGAAAATGGTTCCCATCTCACCAGTTGAGGAGAAGGACCCATCCAAAAACTAATGAAGTGGAAAGATCGAGTGAATGGGGGAAAATTCTCCTTGTTACCAGATCTGGATAAGTTTTTCCAGAGAACATTTTGCTAACACTCCAATTTACCTGCCTCCAGAAGGTTTAATTATGACTTTAATTTTTAACACTACAGTAAGAGTTCATAAAAACCCTCATTAGTAATAACTCCACTGCCAGAGGTGCAGTGGAAACTATAGTGTATTTATAACCATTTGTTTTTATGTGTTTGAGAACAATTTCCACTTTTATATGTTTATTGTAGATGCAATTTTTATAACATTGTGTTTTCTGAAATGTCTGTGCAAAGCTACCTCTGTTTATTCACATATTTACTGATTCCCGACAGAGTTGGGATGAATTGAGAGGGCTCTGGGGGGGAACAGGGTCCTTCATGTTTATCACACGATCCTACAAAGTGACCCCCAGTGACCTGCAAATAATCTGCTTGTGAAGAGGCATGAAGCCTCACTATCTTTCCACCCTTTATTGTATCAGCAAAGATGGCAGCTAGAGTAGGGGTACATATGGGTCTAGAAGGCCTGCTTGTTTTTAAATCAGAACAACTGGTTACCATCAAAATTATAACATGGCTCTTTGCCATCATGAAGGTATGAGAATCTCCTCTGCTGCATTTAAGAATATAACTTTCAATGTACCTGTAGCTCCTAAAAACATTGAGGCTTGAATGCATGGCTCCAGACTAATCAAACCTGGACTGACCTCCAAAATTAGAGGTTAATTTACACTTTTTGCTCCTACCTAATCATAACTTCCTCATGTTGTTTGTTTCTTATTGCTGATTTCTGGAACCACGAAATGTTAATATGTGGCAGAAGCTCAGTATTCAGCAACTTCATTACCTGGATGGTAATCTGGCAGTATTGGCCCACCCAACTTTAGTTTCATTGAATTGAGATGCCTCTACACAGGCAGTGGTTCCATTCTGCTAGCTTAACTACCGGATGGATGATATGTGATCAAACTTGGGCCCCATTGCCTCACCAATGTGTTGTATTGCCAACTGGCGCTGGGAGAACAAGGATTGTTTTGTGTTTGTAAGGATGAGGCACCCTCACCTGGTTGTTCCATACATTTCAAAGAATCACGTAGTCATCTGGAACAGAAACAGTCCAAATTCATTTCCCAGCACATTGCCCATAGCATTATATGGTTTAATGGTTCAAGTGTTTGTCTAAATTCCTAAATATTGTAAATGTCACAGCTTCCGTCTCTCCCTCAGCCAGTCTGCAGCCACACATTCTCTCTCAGGTCCTCTTTAAACCTTGTTGAGCCACTGCACCCTGGAATTAGACACCAGTGCTATATGGAAAAGTTTCTTAATATCTACCCTATATATGCCTGTCATAATATTGAATAAATCAGTCATGTTTGCTCTTTTTCCATGGGGGGGGGGGAAGGTCTATCAAAATTCACACAACTGAAATACACCATCCTAGGGAATATCTTGGTTAATTGTCTCTATATCCTGTCTCATGCAATCATCTCCTCTTATGGTGTGGTGACCAGAACGGCATACAATACTCCAGCAGTGGCCTAACCAAGGTTTTATATCACTATACCTTAACCTCCCCGCATTTAAGTTTGATGCTCCATTTAAGGAAGGCAGGTATCTTGTCCTGTTATGATTTCTCACAATTACTTCAGTGGAATCCCTTGATCAGGAGACCTTTATTGGAAATTCTTCCTTCAGTTTTCACACCAAATCAGGAAGACAAACAATAAAGATTTTCCAACAACATATGCCTGGACAGCTGTTTTCCACGCTAATATAAATACTCAATTGGATGCAGTTTTTTTTTCTGGAGGATCATGCACAATTCACAAGGAGCTCTACAGGCAGCAGATAGAGGAGATTTTAATACCATCTGCTCTGTTTGAACCTGGTAACCAAGGTGAAAAATCAACTTCAACTCATTCAATACAGTTCTCATGAAACCTGTGATTTTTAAGAAGCTGTCATCTTTGAAGGTCCAATCAAGATTTTTGGATGGAAAACTCTGGCTTGCAAGCCATATATTCTGACTGACGTTGAATCTTTTAATGAATTAGCCCATGAAACATAGAGAGAATCATCACCTTGAAATATAAATTATTTCTGTTTGACTTTTTAAGAAAATTCTATTATTCATGTACGTACCAATGTTTCTTGATATGTGATCTGATTGTACAATGGATGATACTGACAGTAGATCAATGCTACATGATGAGCGATGATGTATAAATTGGTAGGTGTTATCCTGTAGAACCACTTGTAATTCATGGGGTAGCCTTTGATTCATCTGAGATGATGATCTGAGCAGAATATCCTGTGTGTGTATTCCTGTTCAGTGAGTGTATGGAAGTAGAACACCAAAAGTAGGCAATGGTGCTTTTAAGCTGTGTCCATAATAAACCAATCATCAATGGAAGGAATGGTGAGCTTCTGAATACTACTGATAAGGCACAGAAGCATTATGAATGTGTACAAATGTATATTGTACTTTACCAAGTTCACGTTACATACCAATAAAATTATGAAAACAACATTTTTATACTTTCCAAAATGTAACTCAGTTTTAGTATAAGTACATTTTGAATATGTATATAATTATTTGGAAATCGTAGGTTTGGATTTTAATAATAATAGTACACCTTGCAATCATATTTACATTGTTGTTGAAGTGATTATATTTGGATGCACTTAAGGGGAAGCAAGTCAAGTAAATGGGGCAATAAGGAATAAAAAGGCCATGATAGTAAAGTTTCATGAAGATGAATTGGGTTTAAAAACTGGTTATGCTATTAATTCTGTGTAAAATACCTTGCCTATTTATGAGACATTCAGATTGTCTGAATTTCTCAGATTCCATACGCTAAATCTCTTTATAGCTATGTAGCTTTATGTTTGCATCTAGTCTGTACCTGGCCCGAGTATTTGCATTCTCCCTTATAATTCCCTCTTTAACTTATTCTCAACTCCCCTCAGATTCTACTACTCATCTGCGCTCCAAGGACAGTTTGCAGTTGCCAGTCAACCTGCCAACCTGTGTGTTTTTTGGGGTCTGAGAGGTAATCCTCAGGGTCATGGAGAGAACTTGGTCACGCGGTGCTGAGAGGCTGCAGCTCTATTAGCTGTACAATCCCATTAACAGTGGTGATAATGGAGAGTATTGCACAGAGACCTGGATCAAAATGGTAAGTCTCTGACTTTATCCATCAACCATAACCCATCCTTAAGCAGGAAAAGGCACCTTTTGCTACTTTGGCTCAGTGATGAAGTATTCCATTGTCATTGGTGTCATTAATGTCCCTTCTATTGTTTTGGAATCCTTAGATTTAAACTGCCCATCCTTTTCTCCTGACCTTTGGGATTAGAACTGGTTTATTATTGTCTCCATGTACGGTAAAAAGCTTGTCTTGCATACCGTCCATACAGATCAAATCATTACACAGTACATTAAGGTAAAACAATAACAATGCAGAATAAAGTGCATAAAGCTTCTGAAAAAGTGCAGTGCATGTAAACGATGAAGTACAAATGATAGCGATGTAGATAGGCCTAAGCCTCAGGCTGCGGTGTCACCTGTTTGCAGCCACCCAGAGGGAGGCATCGGAGTTGGGCACTCCACTGGAGTGCCAGAAGTGGTGTGGTGCAGGGTCTATGCTGGAGTCGAAACTGCCCCCTAATGTTAGCTCAGCAGAGGACAAGCTTCATTGTGTTCCACTGCAGACTGCTTCTACATTCATGGACTCTGGACTTGGACTATATTTTTTTTGTCTGACTGTATCTTACTGCTATCTTACATGTGCCTTGTCCTGTGTATGACTGTTGGTACCGTGTTTTCCACCTGGCCCCAGAGTAATGCTGTATTCATGGATATTTATGTATGGCTGAATGACAATTAAACTTTAACTTGACCTGGAACTATGTGGTTGGACAAGGATAAGCTATTGTGATGTTCATTCCTATGAACCTGAAGCTCCAAGCTCTCTCAACCTCAACATCATTGATGTAGACAGGGGCATGTACACTGCTCTTGCTGAAGTCAATGACCATTATCTTTACAAATATTGAAGTCAACTGGTGTTTGAATATTCTGTCATGTTCTCCATTTATATTTTTCTTGAACACAATGGGAGTTATCTCCCATGTTATGCAATAGAAAGGAAGGATATTAGCCTGGAGGATGTGGAATCGATATGGGTAGAGCTGCATAACACTAAGGGGCAGAAAACGCTGGTGGGAGTTGTGCACAGGCCACCTAACAATAGTAGTGAGGTTGGGGATGGCATTAAACAGGAAATTAGAATTGCGTGCAATAAAGGAACAGCAGTTATAATGGGTGACTTCACTCTACATATAGATTGGGTGAACCGAATTGGTAAGGGTGCTGAGGAAGAGGATTTCTTGGAATGTATGTGAGATGGTTTTCTGAACCAACATGTCGAGGAACCAACTAGAGAGCAAGCCATTCTAGGCTGGGTATTGATCAATGAGGAAGGGTTAGTTAGCAATCTTGTGGTGTGAGGCCCCTTGGGTAAGAATGACCATAATATGGTGGAATTCTTCATTAAGATGGAGAGTGACATAGTTAATTCAGAAACAAAGGTTCTGAACTTAAAGAAGGGTAACTTTGAAGGTATGAGACGTGAATTAGCTAAGATAGACTGGCAAATGATACTTAAAGGGTTGACGGTGGATATGCAATGGCAAGCATTTAAAGATCGTGTGGATGAACTACAACAATTGTTCATCCCAGTTTGGCAAAAGAATAAACCAGGGAAGGTAGTGCACCTGTGGCTGACAAGGGAAATTAGGGATAGTATCAATTCCAAAGAAGAAACGTACAAATTAGCCAGAAAAAGCGGCACACCTGAGGACTAGGAGAAATTCAGAGTCCAGCAGAGGAGGATAAAGGGCTTAATTAGTAAAGGGAAAAAGGATTATGAGAGAAAGCTAGCAGGGAACATAAAAACTGACTGTAAAAGCTTTTATAGATATGTGAAAAGAAAAAGATTGGTTAAGACAAATGTAGGTCCCTTACAGTCAGAAACAGGTGAATTGATCATGGGGAACAAGGACATGGCAGACCAATTGAATAGGAGGACATAAATAATTTTCCGGAAATAGTAGGGGACCGAGGGTCTAGTGAGATGGAGGAACTGAGGGAAATACATGTTAGTAGGGAAGTGGTGTTAGGTAAATTGAAGGGATTAAAGGCAGATAAATCCCCAGGGCCAGATGGTCTGCATCCCAGAGTGCTTAAGGAAGTAGCCCAAGAAATAGTGGATGCATTAGTGATAATTTTTCAGAACTCTTTATATTCTGGATTAGTTCCTGAGGATTGGAGGGTGGCTAATGTAACCCCGCTTTTTAAAAAAGGATGGAGAGAGAAACCGGGGAATTATAGACCGGTTAGCCTTAACATCGGTGGTGGGGAAAATGCTAGAGTCAGTTACCAAAGATGTGATAACAGCACATTTGGAAAGCGGTGAAATCATCGGACAAAGTCAGCATGGATTTGTGAAAGGAAAATCACGCCTGACGAATCTTATAGAATTTTTTGAGGATGTAACTAGTAGAGTGGATAGGGGAGAACCAGTGGATGTGGTATATTTGGATTTTCAAAAGGCTTTTGACAAGGTCCCACACAGGAGATTAGTGTGCAAACTTAAAGCACACGGTATTGGGGGTATGGTATTGATGTGGATAGAGAATTGGTTGGCAGACAGGAAGCAAAGAGTGGGAATAAATGGGACCTTTTCAGAATGGCAGGCAGTGACTAGTGGGGTACTGCAAGGCTCAGTGCTGGGACCCCAGTTGTTTACAATATATACTAATGACTTAGATGAGGGAATTAAATGTAGCATCTCCAAGTTTGCGGATGACACGAAGCTGGGCGGCAGTGTTAGCTGTGAGGAGGATGCTAAGAGGATGCAGGGTGACTTGGATAGGTTAGGTGAGTGGGCAAATTCATGGCAGATGCAATTTAATGTGAATAAATGTGAGGTTATCCACCTTGGTGGCAAGAACAGGAAAACAGATTATTATCTGAATGGAGGCTGATTAGGAAAAGGGGAGGTGCAACGAGACCTGGGTGTCATTATACACCAGTCATTGAAAGTGGGCATGCAGGTACAGCAGGCGGTGAAAAAGGCCAATGGTATGCAGGCATTCATAGCAAGAAGATTCGAGTACAGGAGCAGGGAGGTACTACTGCAGTTGTACAAGGCCTTGGTGAGACCACACCTGGAGTATTGTGTGCAGTTTTGGTTCCCTAATCTGAGGAAAGACATTTTTGCCTTAGAGGGAGTACAAAGAGGGTTCACCAGATTGATTCCTGGGATGGCAGGACTTTCATATGATGAAAGACTGGATTGACTAGGCTTATACTCGCTGGAATTTAGAAGACTGATGGGGGATCTTATTGAACTGTATAAAATCCTAAAGGGATTGGACAGGCTAGATGCAGGAAAATTGTTCCCGATGTTGGGGAAGTCCAGAGCGAGGGGTCACAGTTTGAGGATAAAGGGGAAGCCTTTTAGGATTGAGATGAGGAAAAACTTCTTCACACAGAGAGTGGTGAATCTGTGGAATTCTCTGCCACAGGAAACAGTTGAGGCCAGTTCATTGGCTATACTTAAGAGGGAGTTAGATATGGCCCTTGTGGCTACGGGGATCGGGGGTATGGAGAGAAGGCAGGTACAGGGTTCTGAGTTGGATGATCAGCCATGATCATACTGAATGGCGGTGCAGGCTTGAAGGGCCAAATGGCCTACTCCTGCACCTATCATGAAAAGGGGTAATAATCTTGGCTAGTGCAACCAAGATAAGCATTATTTGGGAATTTATGACAATCTTAAGCTTCTACACCTGGTCAAATGGCACCAGTATTACTAAATGCAAAGCCTTGGAGGTTTTCATGATAGAAACATACTCTTTGTACCACTGAGTCAATGCTGATAATTGAGTACCTATCAATACAAATTCCATTTTTCTAGTACTTGGTCCATAGCATTCTATGCCTTGGTGATTCAAGTGCTCATCTAGATAGTTAAGTATTGCATGTCTGCCTCCAACAGCCCCTTAGGAAGATTTCTACGAGTCTTCGAGTGATGAATGTATTTCTCAAATCCTCTCTAAGCTTTCTACCGTTTACCTTAATCCCATACATGCTAATGTTTTACATTGTCTGCAATTAACAAGTTTCCTACTATATGTACCCTTTATCATTTTGTACAACTTTAGCAAGTCTCTTCTCAGCCTTCCTGCATTCCATGGAAAACAAACCCAACATCCCTCTCAAGTGAAATACTGAATCTCAGACAATCTTGGCTTGCATGCTGTTTACACTGCCGAATAAGTGTAGCTACAGCTGATTCATCTTGACCACTAAATTTTTGTCTTATTAGATTAATCACCTGTTTTACAGTTTGCAAGACTTCCTTTTTGACTGACATTTTTTTGTCACTCAAATCCTTAGCAAGCAATAGCAGTAACCAGGTTGACAGTTCAAACAATGTAGTAGCTTCTAAAGTAATTCACAGAAAGGTTAATAAACAGACAGAGTTGATTTTCTTCAAAAGTCTGAGCTGAACTCCAAAATAGGAATTACTTTTCTGAAGAGGGGTAGCTATCACATTCTTACTGGTTGCTTTAAATTTGTGGTTTGTGTTGTGGCTTCCTCAGGATAATAATTGCTATTTATTTCTGTAAACACTTCGAAATTACCAAATATCTTGAGAAGCTGGCTCTGAAATTGAGTCTTTTTATTCATGCAATGAGAGTTTAAACAATTTGACTCTCAACCATCCAGTGGAATGGACAGCCAGCACTGGAAATGAGGGTACAAGGCAGCTTGCTGCCGCACTATTCAAGTTTGCTATAAATCATTCCATTTGGGGTGTGCTTCCTTTTGTTGGATTCAACTAGAGTTGTGTAATACAGTGCAGATGTGGATGTTTTGCATCAACAAGCCTTGAAAGAGAGTCTGGAAATTTTAAGTTTATGTTTTTGACAGAGTAGTTTTGTGTCATGGAGAAAGTCTTCCATTTTCTTTGCCAGTCCCTCAGGATCACCTCATACCCCAATCCCCCAGACTGATTTGTCTCATGGCTCAGTATAGCCTTGAGCGAACAGTTTTTTTCTCTACCAGTCAGCTATATATATGTGTTTCCCTTAGACACCACATGACCAAACTAAAATGTAAGTGTTGGTAAAATTTTCCCATCTCCCCCCCCCCCCCAGAAAGTGAATGGCATTCATTGCATGTGGATATTTACTCAAAACAACCTAACACTTACTTTGCATTGTGCTAAATGATTCCTCTATGCCTCCTCTCTCATTTTAATTTCCTTCCTCATTTGGCTTCATTTCCAAAGCAGTCTCAAGTGATGACAAAAAGATTGTTTCAACGGCAAATCCTTTCTTAAAACAGATAGCCCTATTTCACATATTTGTAGGTAATTCAATTTGTAGACATTTTTACAACTTGGGTGGTCAATCCTGCCCAATGTATCAGTGACACCAGCCTACCCGGCACCAAGGATGTAGATACACAAAGGTGCTGGGAAAAGGCCAGCAGTGTCATTAAGGATCCCACCCATCCTGCTCATGTACTGTTAAGCAGGAGGCTATGTAGCATCCATACTAGGACCACCAGACTCAGCAACAGTTACTATCCCCAAGTAGGAAGACTAATCAACACCTCCACCCACTAATCCACTCTTCCACTCACCCCACCACAACTATGCTACCATTTTCTGTCAGCCACCTTATGTCACTTTATGGATGTACAGTCAATGTATATATGCTATCTTATGTATTTATAGTTATTGTGGTTTTTTTATTGTTGGGTTATTTTATCTGGTAGTGTTTCTTTTTTGTGTTGCATTTGATCCAACTGACATTGAACAAGCTTGAATCTTGAATCTAAAACCATGTATCAGCTACAGTACAAAACTGAAGCATTTCAGTGTCTGGGACTGGAGATTTCTGATTCCAGATATCCAAGATCACATAGTACGATATTGCTGGAGTTTTTATTTAATTAACGAGAAGGTATAAAATTTCCATTGGTATTAAATAAGATGGTATGACAGGAATGCAAGAGATTAGATATCTTGTTTAAAGTGGTGTGGAGTCAGCTTCATTTTACTAACCTCATGAGCTATCAAAACTTGATTAGCATCCCAGGCGCCAGTGTCAGGGTTAGTCATGCCTATCAGATTAACCAGCTGCTTATTTAAAAGAACATAAACCCTCTATTTCAAAAGGAATCCTCATGTTGTTGTCCACGCAGTTTCTTCCTCTCTGGGTAGCCCAACAACTGAAAGTCTAAACAGAACGCCCCAGTTTTGCGATATCTGCCCTGTAGCATTTTTGTGATTGGCATTTAACATTGTAGAAGTGTTAAATAATATTACCTCACCTTCACCTGTTTTTACTTAGCTGTACAGATGATTCTCTTGAAGCAGAAATAAAGCATATTCATACAAGTTGTTTACAGATGGGAGTAGAGGTTGTTTGTGCTCTTACAACAGGGCTCTGCATACCTTGTTCAAGTGGATTAGCTGCTGTTCAAACAAGTGTGGCTTGTTCCAATCGATATGGGCTACCTAATTTGTGCCGAGAAATTGTGATGTTACACTTTGGATTCCAGCTCAAGCTGGAAAACAAAAGCAATTATACTTTATAGCAGATTCATAGCGATGCAGGTGAAAGGGAATGAAGTCATATAACATAACACTATGATTTAAAATGGAACTCCCAGTATTCTTGTAAAATTTAGATCAAACCTGTCAATATTCAGCCAGCCTCTTGTACCTTCACAATGTTATTTGGCAATATTTGGGAAATTTGCTTACAACACCCACTGGATAGAACATAGAACAGTATAGCACAAGAAAAGGCCCTTTGGCCCACAATGTTGTACTGAAACAATCAGTAACCAAATGGCCAATTAAACTGATCTCTTCTGCCTACAGAATGTCCATATCCTTCCAGTTTCTTTACATTCATGTCCTTATCTAAATTACTCCTAAAACCCCCTTATCTTTCTGCCTCTACCACCACCTCGGCAACATATTCCTGACACCCACAACTCTTTTTTGGAAAAGAATTGCCCCACATCTCTTGAAATTACCTCCCTCACCCTAAATGCCCTCTTGGTATTGAACATTTCAATGCTGTCAATGCCTGTCATGATCTTATCTATCCTCAGTCTCAGCTGCTCCAGTGAAAACTATAGGTTAATTAATTAACACACATAAAAGTTGCTGGTGAATGCAGCAGGCCAGGCAGCATCTCTAGGAAGAGGTACAGTCAATGTTTCGGGCCGAGACCCTTCGTCAGGACTAACTGAAGGAAGAGCTAGTAAGAGATTTGAAAGGGGAAGGGGGAGGGGGAGATCCGAAATGATAGGAGAAGACAGGGTGGGGAGGGGGATGGAGCTAAGAGCTGGACAGGTGATTGGCAAAAGGGATATGAGAGGATCATGGGACAGGAGGCCTAGGGAGAAAGAAAGGGGGAGGAGGGGAAAAAGCCCAGAGGGTGAGCAAGGCGTATAGTGTGTGTTGCTTGAAATTCCAGCATCTGCAGATTTCCTCGTGTTTGCGGTTAATTAATTGCTTTAAGTTCATATAAAGAAATGTTTTGAGGGTTAAGTTCTTATATTACTCTTAATTTCTATTCCTTAAGAAAACCTTTTGGATATTTCAGGCTTTTTAATGGAAAAAAAGTCAATTTTAAGATCATCAAGATTGAGACCAAATGTATCAAGTATTTTTATTGGGCTTCCTTACATGAAAGGAGGAAACTTTTTCTGGCTCAGTCACTGAAAAGGAAAGAAAGGTCTATTTCCTTACTTCGTGTGTGAAAGTAACTTTTGAATCAGGAGTAGATTTTTAACTCTTGGGGCACATACCTGCATGGTAAACAAGGTGAAAATGATGTAAAGTTGTTAGCTGTGCAATCAGAGTGCTGCAGCCATATTCTCTCTGGTACTCCATATTGGTTTCACCCTCACGGTCCAGTTATTGTTCAGCTTGATGACTATTTTTAAATGAGTGACTGGCAGGGTCTGTTCAGAGGGCCGTTATGTGTCAGTTACTACAGATCTTGAATCAGTCACTCTGGGAAATTAAAATAAAATGTCTATTTTTCAGGGTCTCAGCTTCATTGGAAAGGCCAACATTTTATTGCCCATCTACACTGGTCTTGTAAGTACCAGCACGCTGCTTTTTTCAGTTACTGAAGGCCTTTAGCAAAGGCCCTTGTGAACACAATAAAGGCAGTATACACTCAGTGCCACTTTGTTAGGTGTAATGTTTATTAATGTTAATATACATTAATATAAATATCTAATTAGCCAAGGTTCCTTAACGTTGTTATAGCTGGGGTGGTAATGGGGATAAGCTCCCACTATCTATTAAATGCTCCCAGTGGCATACATCTCAAATAGCCTCTGATAACCAGCCAAGTCCAGCTCCTGACCTTCACCTGTGGCTTAGCTACTAGGCCCGGCAGAACAACTTCTACTGACAGAAGGGGCAAAGATGGGTTACTGGTGCCTTAAAACCAGTCGCTTTGAGCAGATGGGGCTCATCAACTGTGGTTGTCAGCTCATCTCAGATAAGGAAAACTCTGATCGCAAACCTCCAACTGCCTTGCGGCTATACCCACGCATGGGGAGGACCTTGGGAGTAAACCTCAAGGAGCTATCCGGAGCTGGAGACCCTAAGGCTGTCCTACCTTGAGCTCAATGCTGATCGGCAACTCCAACAATGCCACTGGTGTCAAACTGTATTGGTCTCTGCCGTTCCATCATCAGCTGTGCGGAGAGGGGGAGCCTGCTGCATGGGCAACAGCTTGCTCTCTATATTGTACTGCCCTGGCTTGCATATCATGGTTGACCCCAACTAACAAAGGGCCTTGTAATCAGCCAATCATGTGGAAGTAACTCAATGCATAAAAGCATGCAGACATGGTAAGACCTATCCCCAAAATGGGGAAAAAAATGTGATCTAAGTGACTTGGACTGTGGAATGATTTTTGGTTTCATGCAGGGCAGTCTGAGTATCTCAGAAACTGCTGATCACCTGGGATATTCATACACACCAGTCTCTGGAGTTTACAGAGAATAGTACAAAAAGCATGTCTGTGGGCGAAAATGCTTTGTTAATGAGAGACGTTAGTGGAGAATGCCCAAAGTGGTTCAAGTTGATAGGAAGGTGACAGTAACTCAAATAACCATGCTTTACAACAGCAAAAGAACATTTCTCAACCCCCCAACCTTGAACTAGATGGGCAGCAGCAGCAGCAGCAGACCACAAATATACACTCAATAGACACTTTATTAGCTACAGGTACCTAATAACATAGCCACTGAGTGTACTTCCCAGTAATGACGTCATTTTACTTGTGCGGGAAGCTGCAAGTGGTGGTGCTGCCAAATGTCATTTGCATTTGTCCTTATTGGTTGCCCTTTTCTTTATTGAACCAGCTGGTTTTTTTTTTAAACAATACGTGATGGTTACGTTACTAATCCTATTTTTGACATTGCCATTTTTATTTACTTAACTGAATTTAAATTCCCATGGTGAACTTGAACTTGCTCTCCTGCGTCATTAGGCTGGACTTTTGAACGTTCACTAACACAGTATCACACCCTGGGGCTTAAAAGGCCAAGTGCTAGGTTAGCAACCTCATTTAATGGAGAGCGTTACTTCCTGTCTAAAAGGCTCGATGATGGCGTAAGTACAAAATACAAAAAGCCGGATGAACAAGTCTTATTTGCACTTTAATTGCAAAAGAGTTAAGGTATTCAAAATGAACAAAGTTTAACTTTTCCAGTAAATACCGTCAAAAATAAATTGTAAATGATGAATATTAAAATATTCATCCTGTTACTGCTGGTAATGATTGTTTTGATAGAGGTACTTGTTGTACAGTACAAAATTACTTAGCTAAGTAACTTTCATAAACAGCAATTGTTGCTGGCATAAAATGCACACTTATCCTGAGTCAAGGAGGATACTTAATGCAATGACGAGATGGGTATGGCTCCAGTTTGCTTTGGATATATTCTCTGGAAGTTAGTGCTTAATGCTAGGACAGGAATGGGGGAAGACTCCCTGGAGATCAAAAGCTCTGCTGAAGTCAAAGTCTTCAGAGTGTTGATTTTTTGTCAGCTTGAGGTTCCTCATGCAGCCCTGGAAAGACTTCTTAAGAGTCAGGCAATTTTGCTTCACATTCACTGTGTGAAAAGAAAAACATACACTTATTACCTTGGGTTTCTTTAATTGAAAAATTATTAACCTGATTCTAACATATTCAGTATTACAGTGAATATATAGACCAGCTGTTACAATTTTGAAATTGTTCAAAAAGTTGGAAGCTATGCACATTTAAGGTTAAATACTTCCGTGCACCATCGAGATCCTTGAACTGCAAAAGAGCAGAGCCGCAGAGACTCTGGTACCCGGCTCGATTCATTTCTGAGTGAGTGCACATATACATTGGACAGGGATTGAAATGTTTTAGTCTACACTTTCCATTCAAAGTTTGAGCAGACCACCAACATCTTTAAGAAGTGTGTAAGAGGCTTGCAGTGTCAGGAAACTGACAGCTCAGGGTCACCCTTGCAGACTGGCTGCACAAGAAATGCAAGCAAGAAAAGGCCACTCTGTCCTCTGTGTCAGCGAGAGCATTCAGGAAGATTCTGGTTGATGCCTTACTTCCAGGGTTTAATTCCCTCAATATATAGAAACTATTGCTCTGTCTAGAAACTTCACTGCACTTTTAATGAAGAAATTCTCCTCAGCTCTGTCCTGAATGGCCAATCCCATACTTAGTGACAGACTGTTCTCAAATGTAAACCAAGTGTGAGAGCTATCTCTGAGAAGAGAGAAAACAGTGTACCAGCTATTTTTGCTTTGTGTGGGAGTATTACAGAAAGTAAGCGGACTAAAGTGCATTTAACTTCTTGCTGGCAAGACAAATAAACAGGACTTCTCATGGAGCTGCCCATTGTGTGAAGGGCCATAAGCAGGAGCAACTACTTCTAAAATACCGAACAATGACTTTTTCTTGGGCAGAAGAGGGATAACATTGTTTAAACAATCCTTTTTTAAACTAATGATTTAAAATTTTAAGTTGATATGTAGAGGGTTGCTAATCCTTTTAACAATCCTATACATTTCAACAAATAATTTTATGCTGGAAAATAATCTAGCAATGGGGCCATGGTAGGTATGTTCAGAGTGTATCTTTCTGTCTGCTTGCTAATCCTGCTCCCACCATTAACCATATCACTCTGGCTGCCGGTGAGGGATTTGTGATTTAGGTGGATGTAGACAGTGAGAAACGAGCTACAGCGAGATGACACACACAAAAAGTGCTGGTGAACGCAGCAGGCCAGGCAGCATCTCTAGGAAGAGGTACAGTCGACGTTTCAGGCCGAGACCCTTCGTCAGGACTAACTGAAGGAAGAGCTAGTAAGAGATTTGAAAGTGGAAGGGGGAGGGGTGATCCAAAATGATAGGAGAAGACAGGAGGGGAAGGGATGGAGCCAAGAGCTGGACAGTTGATTGGCAAAAGGGATACAGAGCAGAAGAAAGGTGAGGATCATAGGATGGGAGGTCAGGGGTGAAAGGGGAGGGGGGGAGAACCCAGAAGGTGGGCAAGGAGTATAGTGAGAGGGAGAAAAAAGGGGGGGGGGGGGGGAAGAAAAATAAATAAATAAGGGATGGGGTACAAAGGGGAGGTGGGGCATTAACGTAAGTTAGAGAAGTCAATGTTCATGCCATCAGGTTGGAGGCTACCCAGACGGAATATAAGGTGTTGTTCCTCCAACCTGAGTGTGGCTTCATCTTTACAGTAGAGGAGGCCGTGGATAGACATGTCAGAATGGGAATGGGATGTGGAATTAAAATGTGTGGCCACTGGGAGATCCTGCTTTCAGCCAGATGAGATTGTTGTATTTGGTTTAATTTCTAAAAACACACGGGAGCAGTGTAGGAACTTTATTTGCACAGTATTCAAGTGCAGCCTCCTGTATTAGGCTTGGTCTTTTTGCACCTCCTCCAATTCCACCAGACTGCTGCTGGAGTAGTAGTGTGACTGGTCAGCACACCTTTGTTCTGGCTCAGTTCATCCCATAAATAAAAGTGTGCCCAACCCAATGGACACCCAAGATGCTGTGGATGCTGAAATCCTGGAGCAATGTGCTAAAAGCTGGAGGAGCTTGGGTCAGGCAGCATTTCCGGAGGAAAACAGACAAAACTGACTTGACCCGAAATGCCAACTGTCCAATTCCCTCCATAGATGCTGCCTGACAAAATGTGGTCTCACTAAAAACTGGCGCTTATTTAATTTTGCTTTATATCCTTAGCTTGCTTAAATGTATCTCAAAGGATGAATAGATTTTAACAAATACAGGACTGAAGGTGTTATATTTCAATGCACATAGCATATGAAAAGAAGTAGATGATCGTGTAGTGCAGTTAGAGACTGGCAAGTATGATGCTGTAGGTATCACGGAGTCATGGCTGAAAGATGGTTACAATTGGAAGCTTGATATCCATGGATAATCACATCTATCAAAAGGATAGGCAGGCAGGCAGAGATGGAGGAGTGGCTCTGCCGGTAAAAATATGAAATCAAATCTTTAGAAAAATGTGACATAGGATCAGAAGATGTAGAGTTAAAAAACTGCAAGGGTAAGAGGACCCTGATGAGGATTATTTACAGCCCTCCAAATAGTAGTCAGGATGTGGCACACAAACCCCAGAGGGAGATAGAAAAAGCCTTTCAAAAAGGCAATATTATGTTAGTCATGAGGGATTTCAATACGTGGATAGATTGGGAAAATCAAGTTGAGGCTGGATCCCAAGAGACAAGTTTTGTGGAATACCTCCAAGATTGCTTTTTGGAGCAGCTTGTGGTTGAGCCCACTAGATCAGCAATTCTGGATTAGGCGTTGTGTAATGAACCAGATATGAACTTGAGGTAAACAGTGACCATAAAATGCTAGTATTGACCCTGTAATTTGAGAGGGAGAAGCTAAAGTTGGATGTATTGGTACTACAATGGATTAAAGGGAATTGGAGAGGCATGAGAGAAGAGCTGGTCAAAGATGATTGGAAGGGGACACTAGCAGAGATGGTGGCAGTGCAGCAATGGCTGGAGTTTCTAAAAGCAATTCAGAAGGTGAAGGATGGATACATTGCAAAGAAGGGGAAGTAGTTTAAAGGCAGGATGACACAACCTTGGCTAACAATGGAAGTCAAAGCCAACATAAAAGCAAAGAAGAGCGCATATACCAGAGCAAATATTAGTGGGAATTAAAAAAAAACAGAACAACTTAAAAAAAAAACATAAGGGGTAAAGATGAAATATGAAGGTAGGCTAACCAATAATATCAAAAATGATACCAGAAGATTTTTCAGATATATAAAGAGAGGCAAGAACAGATATTGGACTGCTGGAAAATGATGCTGCAGATACAGTAATGGGCAGGATTATGAAATGGCGGACAAACTGAATAAGTATTTTGCATCAGGTGGCAGAAGTGCGTGCAGTTGCTAATACTAGGGAGATTGAAAGGTCTGAAGGTAGAAAGGTCACCTGGACCTAATGGACTACACCACAGGGTTATGAAAGAGGTGGTTGAAGAGATGGTGGAGGCATTAGTAATGATCCTTCAAGAATCACTAGATTCTGGCATAGTTCCAGAGGATTGGAAAATTGCAAATGTTACTCCACTCTTCAAGAAGGGAGAGATGCAGCCAAGAATGGAAATTATAGGCCAGTTAGCCTGAACTCAGTGGTTGGGAAGATGTTGGAGTCTACTGTTAAGGATGTGGTTTCGGGGTACTTGGAGGCACATGACAAAATGAGCCTAAGTCAACATGGTTTCCTTAAGGAAAATTTTTGCCTGACCAATCTGTTGGAATTCTTTGGAGAAATAACAAACAGGATGGACAAAGTAGAGTTGGTGGATGTTGTGTACTTGGATTTTCAGAAGGCCTTTGACAAGGTACTGCACATGAGACTGCTAAACAAGATGACAGCATTGGCAGGAGGCAAAGAGTGGGAATAACGGGATCCTTTTTGGATTAGCTGCCAGTGACTAACGGTGTTCCACAGGGGTCTGTGTTGGGTCTGCTTCTTATGTTGTATGTCCATGATTTGGATGATGTAATTAATGGCTTTGTGACCAAGTTTGCAGATAATACAAAGATAGGGGGAGGAAAAGGTAGGTTTGAGGAAGCAGAGATGCTGCAGAAGGACTTAGACAGATTAGGAGAATGGGCACAGAAGTGGCAGATGGAATATAGTGTCAGGAAATGTACGGCTATGTGCTTTGGGTAAAAGGAATAAAAGCAGAAACTTTTTGTTAAAAATGGGGAGATAATTCAAAAATCTGAGGTCTAGAGGTATTTGTGAGTTCTCATGAAGGGTTCCCTAAAGGTTCATTTATAGGTTGAATCGGTGGTGAGAAAGGCAAATGCAATGTTAGCATTCATTTCAAGAGGACTAGAATATAAAAGCAAGGATGTAATGCTGAGGCTGTATAAAGGACTGGTGAGGCCTCACTTGGGAGTATTGTGAGCAGTTTTGAATCCCCTTTTTAAGAAAGGATGTGCTGATATTGGAGAGGGTTCTGAGTTTCACGAGAATGATTCCAGGAACGAAAGGGTTATCATAGGAACAGCAATTGCAAGCTCTGAGCCTTTAATCACTGGAGTTTAGGATAATGAGCAGGGATTGCATTGAAATTTAATGAATGTTGAAAGGACTATATAGAGTGGATGCAAAGAGGACGTTTCCTCTTGTGGGGGGGCATGGGGTGGTGGTGTATAGGACCAGAGGGCACAGTCTCAAAATAGAGGGATGCCAATTTAGAACAGAGGAATTTCTTTAGCCAGAGGGTGGTGAATCTATCGAGTTCATTGTTACAGATGGCTGTAGAGGCCAGGTTATGGGGAGAAGGCAGGAGATTGAGAGGGAAATTGATTAGCCATGATGAAATGGTGGAACAGACTCAATGGGCTGAATGACCTAATTCCATTCCTGTTTCTTTTGGTTTAAACAATCTCATGGTACATATTGACTGGAAATATTTTATTCTAATATTCCTAATGGTGATAGTTATGATCTTAAAGAATGACAGATTTGTTATGACACAGGAGGAGGAGATTCTCATGTTAATGTTGTCCCTTCCCCTAACCTTTGTCCATAACACTGCCAATCATTCTCTCTCATGTTTCCTGTCCACTCCAAAGGCACTTTGGAACATCGCACTGAGTGATGACTAAATGATTGAAGAAATATTAGATCATGCAGTACTGTGAGAAGAGCAAATGGGGACATCATTTTGAAAAGAATACATACCAGGATAGCCACCCACATAGATTGGATCATTCGTATCTGCTGAGGTTGATTGTATGTAAGGATTGTCAGCCTGCACAGTAACTCCATCCACAGTCAATGCAATACGATGTTTGCTCTTCGTGGCTCGAAGATTATGCCACTTGCCATTGCACAGCTGGCGTGCCTCCTTGGGTTCGTACCTAGCAGTAATTCTTCCAGCTCCATTATTTACGTGAAACAGAACCTGGTACAAAAGATTAACAGAATTCCTTAACTAACCTTAGACTATACAATATGAGACTCTTCCAGATGTACTGTAATACACTCAAAGTGCCACAGCATTTTCAGTACTGTACACCATATGGGAAGTGCACTAACAATGAAGATACTGGACCACTGCTAGAGAAATAAGAGTTTTTGAATTCAAATAATTAAATACATCTGGAATTTTCAAACAATTTAGTAACTGTTACTATGAAACTACTAGAGTATCTATTTTGCTAATCACCTTCAGAGAAAGAAATCTGCCATTTTAACCTGGTTTAGCCAATATGTGGCTTCATACCATCAATGTGGTTGACTCTTCATTGCTTCATCCATTCAAGGGTAATTAGGGATGGACAATAAATCCTTGAATTGCCAGTGCCATCTAAATTCCATGAAAAAAACTCAACTACTCACATATCCCTGTGTGGCAAATTGTTCATTTCTAATGGGCCAGAGAAAAGACTTTTCTTCCGAAATGGAGCGATTAGTAATTGTGCATGAGCAGGGAATTCTCACTTGCATATGTAACCATAGGTCAAAGAGGAATCTTGATTAAGGAT
The DNA here is from genome assembly GCF_030028105.1 of Mobula birostris. Classification (NCBI taxonomy): domain Eukaryota; kingdom Metazoa; phylum Chordata; class Chondrichthyes; order Myliobatiformes; family Myliobatidae; genus Mobula; species Mobula birostris. Next base: position 92,690,824 of record NC_092370.1, on the reverse strand, counting down.
TTACAAGAAATCAGATTCAATGAGCCAAGTGGCCCCTTTTGTGCTGTAATGAGGTGTTTCTTTGAATGCTTTTCACAATTCCTAATTGTAAAGTGATGTTAAAAAATGAAAAATTGTCTAGTCAGTGGAAGCTGAAAACACAAATTACATTATGCACTTTATTTACTTTAGACATTCCTGTTCATGGAATCTGTTCAATAATATAGAGAAGGAAAGAAAGAGTTAAGAGATTAATATGATTGTTTGGGAAAGTGCCCAGGAAATTGAACCTAAGTTTTAAGTATTTCCACATGGTTAAACATCTAACTTTTTGTATAATGTGGAAAGAATCAGTGTGTCTGCCCAAGCATTAAATTCATGTTTATAATAAACAAAACAAAAACCTAAATAGGGATTAAATGACAAAGTTTGTATCATATTTATACTTTTAGCAATAATTTATTTAGATTGGATTGGTCTTTGCACAACAGGAAAGATAAAATGGGGAAATTGCTCTACAAGAGTCAAATGATGATCTTTTAGAAGCTGCTTTGCAATTTTTCATTCCTCAAAAGGACATGTTTATTACTTTCAGACCCGAGGCTTCCTTTGAGCTGCTTATGCGTCCTGCAAAGCTCTACAAACATAGATTCTCTCCAATAGGTTTCCAGCGTGGTAACAGGTTTTGGGTTACATTTTACCCCCAGAAATATAGGTTACCACGAATGAATATGAAGTACAAGAAAGCCACTTAACCAAGGGCCACACTTTAACAGGAAATGACTGGATAACAGCATAATGTCTACCAAAAAAAGATGACAGCCTCAGAATCATACTTCAATTTGTGCAGAAGGTGAATCAATCTGCCCTAATCTGAAGGATTTTTGCTGTAATAGTGTTTCAATCATGGGTAAAGTTCTCTCTGTCCCACTCATCCATAAGCTTGGACTGTTGTTAAAGGACTATAATAGTCAGGTTGCCCTCCTCTAGACCAGTGGTCCCCAACCACCAGGGCACAGAGCATGCGCTACCGGGCCGCGAGGAAGCAATATGAGTCAGCTGCACCTTTCCTCATTCCCTGTCACAGCCACTGATCAGCCATTACGCATGCGAGGTCGTGACCCGCGCGTCATCCGTGTCAGGGCGGGAAGGAGATCAACTCCTCGAGCTTGCAAATGACGATGGGCTGAAAAGTATGCTTGACATAACATCTCTGTCGGCATTTTGGATCAAAGTCAGGGCTAAATATCCTGAGATAGCCACGAAAGCACTGAAAACGTTGCTTTCATTTCCAACATTTTTCTGCGAGGCGGAGTTTTCTGCAATGAATGCAACGAAAACTAAATTGCAGAATAGACTGGACACAAGGAACCCCCTTCGAGTATCGCTGTCTCCCATCACCCCTCAATAGGACCGTGTTGTTGCAGGGAAACAAGCCCAGGGTTCCCACTGATTCAGCGATATTGGTGTGTTGCAATGATTTTATATGTTCATACGGGGAAAATATGTGCTGTGTGTTTAATATCCAAACGTTACTTAAAATGTTATGATGCTATTGACTTATAGTGACTTAAATAACCCATATAACAATTACAGCATGGAAACAGGCGATCTCGGCCCTTCTAGTCCATGCCGAATGCTACTCCCACCTAGTCCCACCGACCTGCACTCAACCCATAACCCTCCATTCTTTTCCTGTCCATATACCTGCCCGATTTTTCTTTAAATGATAATATCGAACCTGCTCTGACACTTCTACTGGAAGTTCATTCAACACTTCAAACTCCCCTGAACTCCCCTGATAATTGACATTGCTATATTTATGCGAGGAAAATATGCACTGTGTTTAATATTAAATTCGTTAGATAAACTCTTTTAAAAACAAAATTGAGTGTATTACCCACCTATCGCCTATATTCCAGTAGTGATTAACACCCCATCCCACAAACAGAATCGCCAAAAAGGATTTGCGGGCGGGGTGGGAATCGGCAGGTCACGACGCGCATGCACACTGGTGCCCGCGCAAGGCTTCATGGCCATTGTAGTCTTTCTGGGTAAACAACGCATTTGACTGCTACTCTTGACCGTTGGCAACCCTACCCCCAACCCCGCCGGTCGGCCGGTCTGCAAAAATATTGTCAATATTAAACCGGTCCACAATGCAAAAAAGTTTCGGGACCCCTGCTCTAGACTCTCTCCCGTATGTTACGCAAAGTCAAATGGGACATGGCCACTGTGTAGAATGATGCAAAATAGCATGAACATTTGTTGCCCATTATAGACACTGCTCAGTTTTCAAGTCCATTCTTTGTTAATTATACGAGTTTAATCATTAAAAACTGAAACATGCCTTGATCAGTGCTTTGATGGCTAGGTCTTTGATTGCAGAGGAATTGAGGGTTAAGGAGATCAGAAAGAAAGGTGAAGTTGAGGCCAATGATAAGATCAGCCATTATTTTACTGAACAGTGGAGCAAACTTGGCTCACCTCCTGCTCCCACTTTAAATATACCCTAATGTTGACAGTTTTCTGGAATAGAATATCAGAATTTGGCTACCAATTTCATTAACAGTAGGATATAATTCCAAAATCACTTACTATGTTTTTTGACCATCTACAAGCGCCGATCACAATTGCACCTGATCCACTGAGTAAATATGAAGCAGTAAACCTGGTTTCCTTCCTTACCTTGCCATCTACAATCTCCAAGCCAACTGCATCAACCTTGGCACTGCTAATGCCCAGCAATATGGCATTCCTGGTCACACTGCGGAACTCAAACGAAATAATTAAGTCTGACCTCACTTTGTAACCTTCTTTGACTGCAAAAGAAACCACAAAGAGACATTTAGTCCTGGGTTAAGGGGGGTCTTAAATGAGACATAGTACAGTGACAAAGGAAAATGATTTCTGCCAAAGTGCTTGCTTACTTTGCCACAGAAAGAGCCAGAGAAAAGCAACACACATCAAAGTTGCTGGTGAACGCAGCAGGCCAGGCAGCATCTGTAGGCAGAGGTACAGTCGACGTTTCAGGCCGAGACCCTTCGTCAGGACTAACTGAAGGAAGAGTGAGTAAGGGATTTGAAAGTTGGAGGGGGAGGGGGAGATCCAAAATGATAGGAGAAGACAGCAGGGGGAGGGATGGAGCCAAGAGTTGGACAGGTGATAGGCAAAAGGGATACGAGAGGATCATGGGACAGGAGGTCCGGGAAGAAAGACAAGGGGGGGGGGAACCCAGAGGATGGGCAAGAGGTATATTCAGAGGAACAGAGGGAGAAAAAGGAGAGTGAGAGAAAGAATGTGTGCATAAAAATAAGTAACAGATGGGGTACGGGGGGAGGTGGGGCCTTAGCGGAAGTTAGAGAAGTCGATGTTCATGCCATCAGGTTGGAGGCTACCCAGACGGAATATAAGGTGTTGTTCCTCCAACCTGAGTGTGGCTTCATCTTTACAGTAGAGGAGGCCGTGGATGGACATGTCAGAATGGGAATGGGATGTGGAATTAAAATGTGTGGCCACTGGGAGATCCTGCTTTCTCTGGCGGACAGAGAGTAGATGTTCAACAAAGCGGTCTCCCAGTCTGCGTCGGGTCTCGCCAATATATAGAAGGCCACATCAGGAGCACCGGACGCAGTATATCACCCCAGCCGACTCACAGGTGAAGTGTTGCCTCAGCTGGAAGGACTGTTTGGGGCCCTGAATGGTGGTAAGGGAGGAAGTGTAAGGGCATGTGTAGCACTTGTTCCGCTTACACGGATAAGTGCCAGGAGGGAGATCAGTGGGGAGGGATGGGGGGGACGAATGGACAAGGGAGTTGCGTAGGGAGCGATCCCTGCGGAATGCGGGGGGGTGGAGAGGGAAAGATGTGCTTAGTGGTGGGATCCCGTTGGAGGTGGCGGAAGTTACGGAGAATAATATGTTGGACCCGGAGGCTGGTGGGGTGGTAGGTGAGGACCAGGGGAACCCTATTCCTAGTGGGGTGGCGGGAGGATGGAGTGAGAGCAGATGTACGTGAAATGGGGGAGATGCGTTTAAGAGCAGAGTTGATAGTGGAGGAAGGGAAGCCCCTTTCTTTAAAAAAGGAAGACATCTCCCTCGTCCTAGAATGAAAAGCCTCATCCTGAGAGCAGATGCGGCGGAGACGGAGGAATTGCGAGAAGGGGATGGCGTTTTTGCAAGAGACAGGGTGAGAAGAGGAATAGTCCAGATAGCTGTGAGAGTCAGTAGGCTTATAGTAGACATCAGTGGATAAGCTGTCTCCAGAGACAGAGACAGAAAGATCTAGAAAGGGGAGGGAGGTGTCGGAAATGGACCAGGTAAACTTGAGGGCAGGGTGAAAGTTGGAGGCAAAGTTAATAAAGTCAACGAGTTCTGCATGCGTGCAGGAAGCAGCGCCAATGCAGTCGTCGATGTAGCGAAGGAAAAGTGGGGGACAGATACCAGAATAGGCACGGAACATAGATTGTTCCACAAACCCAACAAAAAGGCAGGCATAGCTAGGACCCATACGGGTGCCCATAGCTACACCTTTAGTTTGGAGGAAGTGGGAGGAGCCAAAGGAGAAATTATTAAGAGTAAGGACTAATTCCGCTAGATGGAGCAGAGTGGTGGTGGAGGGGAACTGATTAGGTCTGGAATCCAAAAAGAAGCGTAGAGCTTTGAGACCTTCCTGATGGGGGATGGAAGTATATAAGGACGGACATCCATAGTGAAAATAAAGCGGTGTGGGCCAGGGAACTTAAATTCATTGAAAAGTTTAAGAGTGTGAGAAGTGTCACGAACATAGGTCGGAAGGGATTGAACAAGGGGTGATAAAACCGTGTCGAGGTATGCAGAAACGAGTTCGGTGGGGCAGGAGCAAGCTGAGCAATAGGTCGGCCAGGACAGGCAGGTTTGTGGATCTTGGGTAGGAGGTAGAAACGGGAAGTGCGAGGTGTGGGAACTATAAGGTTGGTAGCAGTGGATGGGAGATCCCCTGAGCGGATAACGTCAGTGATGGTGTGGGAGACAATGGCCTGGTGCTCCTTAGTGGGGTCACGATCGAAAAGCAACACCACTCCTTTTCCAATGGTGTGGTCAAGGTCCACTGTGCAATGGTCCGTCATAGAGCACAGAAAGAGGATCTGGGTTCCACTGTGTTTACACCAAACAAGTCCCTGCTTATGTCTGCTTTACTTTTAATTCACTCCTAGGATCATTCCAAATTGTTATCTACCCCAATCTGAACTTGATGATGAGCACGGCCATTTCAAAGAACAGTTAAAAGTAGCAAACACATTTCCATGGTAACGTGTGCCTGCCAAGTAAAGACAACAAATTTCCTTCCTGACAGAGCTCTTGGCAATAAATGGATGTTTACGCTAACAGTTACTCATATGACTTCCATAATTCCAAATCTATTTCATTTAATATCCCAGAGCACACGTCTACATCATTAGCCTATGCCTCTGGATTACTAAACAAATGTAAATCCTTTTCTGCTGAAGATCACACTGTGCATCCACCCAGAGGAATGTTCTGCTGATCTTTGGCAAGGGCAACACAGAGAGCATCAGGCATTTTCTTGCTGTTGCTATCCCTTCCTCGTTATGCATTTACTCATGAAGGTAGTCCACTGCAATTTATTTGCCCCTCACTAACCATCTGCTGTTTTGGTGGCTTCCCCCCTTTTCCCCAATCTGTTCCAATACCCTGGGTAGGACCCTAGAGAGTGTGGTAGAACAGAAGAACTAGGAGCATAAACGGACAGTTTTCCAAATGTTATGTCACAGGTGGACAGGATGGTGACCGCATTGTTTGGTATGTTGACCTTCAGTCAGGGCATCGAATACAGGAGTTGAGACATTATGCTGAGGTTGTACAGGATGCCAGTCATGCTTCACTTGGAGAATTGTGAACAGTTTTGATTACCTTATTATAGGAGAGACATCGCTAAGCTGAAAAAAGTGTGAAGAAGATGTATGAGAATATTCCTGCCTGACTTATGGGGAGAGGCTGGGCAAAATAGGACTTTATTCCTTGGACCATAGGAGACTGAGAGGTGACCTTCCAGTGGTGCATAAAATCATGAAGGGCATAGATTGGTGAATGTACACAGCCTTTTTCCCCAGGAAAAAGTGAATTAAAAACTGAAGGAGCACAGGTTTAATGCGAGAGAAGAAAGATTTAAAAGGTACATGAGGGCCAATTTCTTCATGTAGAGGGTGGTGAATAAATGGAACAAGCTGCCAGAGGAAGTAGTTGAGGAAGGTACAAGAGTAACAGTTGAAAACACTTGTAGGCAGGAACATTGAAAGGAATTGTTATGTAGGCCAAAGCTGAGCAGGATGGGGTACTGGCACAGTAGAACATTGACACTTTTCAGAAACCTAGAACAAGAACAAGTACTGGTGATGATAATGTACCAGCTGAATGTTAAAGGAGATGAAACCTTTTGTGTTTTATCCTTTAAGCATGCTCACTCAGGGCTGGACAATTACACGATGTAATTGTGTAAAGCCTGCTATGCTTACAAAACAAATTAGACCCGTGATCCTGCCTCCGGGATTCCATGGAGACTCTGAAATATTGGCTGGCTCTTAAAGACAACAGTGTTTCTAATATTTAATACAGACTCTGTTTCCCCTGGAAGACTGTGTAAGTCATCCCATTATTGGAAATAATTAGTTAAACTACCATTTTGGAGGAAGATTACAGATTAAAGTGATTTAAACAATCTTTTTCACACTCATCATATGGGAGTCATTTGCGAGAGCAGGATTTAATTAATTTCCCTTGGGAAGATTGTTTCTGCCCTGGTTCTTTCCAAGTGACCTGGCTGGTGGCGTAGTGGCATCAGTGCCAGACTTCGGGATGAACGGTCCCGAGTTCGAATCTAGCCGGCTCCCCTGAATGCTTTCTACCCATGCTGGGTTATGAACTGCTGATCTCTTTGGAAACTCACCCGGCAGAAGGCAATGGCAAACCACTGCTGTAACTTGCCTCGTACACAGTTCCCCACTACGTCAGAGAGGTGTGGAGGGAAATCGTCCGCTAACCAGAGAAACTCTGGATGTGACGTGCTTTTCCTTTTTCTTTCCAAGTACTACAACTGACTGAGGATAACTTGGGAACACACACTAAGTGTTGGAAAACTCAGCAGGCCAGGCTGCATCTTTGGAAATGTTGAGTCCTGGTTAAGGGTCTCGGCCCAAAATGTCCACTGTTTATTCTTTTCCATAGATGCTGCCTGGCCTGCTGAGTTCCTCCAGCATTTTGTGTATGTCTCTCTGGATTTCCAGCATCTGCAGATTTTCTTGTGTTTGTAACTTGGGAACTTAAGAATAGGTGCAAGTCTCAAATGAATTGTGGATTCATTAACATTAATCATCATTTACCCAGTGCAGCAAATCCTGTGCCGTCAAAGAACGAGCCCTCTTGAATGGTAGCATAACATCTGCTCACAGTGAGGATAGAGACTGGCCTCTCCATGTCCAGGGGCTTGCTATTCAAGGTCACACCACTAAGACAAGCAGGAATACTATGTGTTGCCTGTGGAACAACAAAGAAACCAAACATGTTGACAAAGAGATGAAAGTCTAATAATTCACATCAGATTGAATTTTTTGAGCTTTTTCTCATTTAATGGGATTTAATGCCTTCCATAGGCCAGCTAGTGGCATAGTGGCATCAGCGCCGGACTTTGGAGCGAAGGCTCCCGAGATTGAACCCAGCTGGCTCCCGGGCACGCTTTCCATCCGTGCTGGGTTGAGCATTGAGCTAGCAACTTGACCTTGTAAAAAAGAAATTGCCTGCTACAGAAACATCAACAGCAGAAAGTTGATGCCTATGCTCTCTCATGAGTTTAAAAGGCAATTTCCTTCTTTTCCCTTTAATGTCTTCCGTAATGTTGTATTTAATATGATACAACTTGGACTAGGCAGAGATAATTGTAATGAGATTCCCTGTGTACTTCCAATTGCTGGAATTTTGGATAATAATGAATAACAGTCTCTGCTCAATACCTAGAGGGATTTATTCATAGGCAGTTCAGGGCTTCTTTGAATACAGTAAATGGGTAAATCATTGCTTAAAAGCAGACTCAGGCTGCCTAGCTTTTAAACATAAACACAGGAAGACATTAACCATTTAATGACCCCTGAATTGACAAAACAAGTGACCCTGAAGCAATTTAAAGGAGAAGTACAGAAGACTGAATGCCCGTGACAAACTCATCGGCACTCTTGTAACAGTGAGCGCTATAGGGAAACGATCTGATGTGTGAATAGTGATGCAACTGATTTGCTCTATAGCATTCTACAAGTCAAAGTGCAAATCTGCCTTAATGTAAGTTAGTCTTTAAGTACACCAGACTGTTATTAGTGCAGCCACCCTATCTTTCATGCAACATCTACACAATGTACAGTAACAAATATGTCAAGGTTTCTTCAGAAGTATCTCAAGTGTACGTGTCGGATGGAAAGTGGAGGACACTATGAATTCATCTGCCATCCTGGCTGGTAAAAACAATTGTTACTCCTTCATTGTGTCTGGAATCACCAACTCAACAGCACTGCAAAGTATTTTCACTATCAGGCCTGCAGCTAATTCAGAAGGTGGTACATCACAAACTACTCAAGAACAATTGGGACAAAATAGGGGTTTCTCAACCTTTCAAATCTAAGGCAAAATTGGTTTATTTCTGTTCTAAAGCTCTAAATGCAAACTCTCCACATGGGGATCTGGGTAAGAGATGAGGGAAGCAATGCATGAACGTTCCTGCTAGAATTTTAATAGCAATCTCTCACAATGGGTACATAGTTTGATAGTAAGCCCAGTTTACCTGTCCTGGTACAAACAGGGGGAAAATTGCTGCTGTCCAAGTCAGATACTATTCACCTCGCATTTCTTGCCGACGAGACCTAACCAGACATTCTGACTGTGGCTGGGACCTATGCAGCCGCTCAAGATCATGCATGAAATAGACGTATTTTTATAGTCTGTGATGCTGCTGAAGCTAAGTTTTTTCACTGCACCTGTGCATATGACAATAAACTCAACTTTGGGAAGACAATATTTCTACTTAGCAGGAATGAGTTTGACGATGCACACTGCATTTTACCAGATTCATTAATTAAATTGCTGACGGGCTGAGGTTTTTAGCTTGGGAAGTTATTTTGGGTGTGAGCTGGCCCCTCAACTTGTGGCCACAAGAGTGTGAGACAAACCTTTTACAGCTGGTCACCTACATCCATCAACCATCCATATCAATACTACTCTCAATTGCAAAAATCTTTGTTAAATACACTTAGCTGGAGAGCTTGATTGTTTCACTAAACCATCTCTTTATTCCTGAGATCTAGACAGTACTTTGTTAATCTCAGTCTGTGCTTATTTTTAATGAAGATCTGAATTTACAAATGTAAGCAAAGAATAGGAAGATGGTTTTATTAAAATCCCTTCCTGGAATCCGGTTTCCATTTCCTACCTGGTTCTTCCACATCCTTCATTAATAAGAGGACGGCACAAGATGGAGACATTTCAATAGGTGCTGATAATGCTATTTCCTATAACGTATGCTGAGGAACATTTTACCCTCATTCCTTTCTATGCCCCCTTTCTCTTCCTTAAATACATCCTGAAACCCAGCTACCCAGCAGTCTGTCATGGAGCTCAACTCAGATGGTGTTATTTCCCTGTGTGTTCATAAATGGGACACTTTGTGCAAAGGCTGCGGATAAAAAGACGACTGCTGGATAACATTTAGCTTAGGCACAGAGTTAGGATTATATGGTTCTAATAATAAAATATACAATGCTGCCTACAGAGGAACAGCTGGCAAGTCATTTTTCCTCATTGATAAAACTATGCACCAGAAATCAATCTCAGCTGCACTTAAATTATGTTTGCATTCACTTTGCTTTAAGAGCATCACATATCACTTCCAAAATGCTCATTCAGACGACTGATCTTCCTCTTTATTTGTGGAACATGTTGGTATTTGTGCGACAATGGTCAAAAAAGAACCATGAGGGCAGGCAGAAATAAGATGCGCTGTATTTCATGCTGTTTCACAGCTCTGGAATCTGGTTTTGATCCTGGCCCCAGGTGCTGCCTGTGTGAGCTTACACCATGACATATCGAGTGTTGTGAGCAGTTTTGGGCCACATGTCTAAGGAAGGATGTGCTGGAATTGAAGACGCTCCAGAGGAAGTTTATGAGAATGATCCTGGGAGGAAAGGTTTAATGTATTGTATGAGGAGCTTTGATGGCCCTGGGCCTGTACTCACTGAAGTTCAGAAGAATTGGGGCGGGTGGGTGGGAGACTCATTGGAACCTACCTAATATTGAAAACCTAGATAGAGTGGAAGTGGAGAGGATGTTTCCCCACACTAGGAGTCTCGGACTAGAGTGTGCAGCCTCAGAATAGAAGGATGTCCTTGGAAGCAGAGATTAGGAGGAATTTCTTTAGCCAAAGGGTGGTGAAACTGTAGAATTCATTGCTACAGCTGCCTGTGGAGACCAAGTTATTGGGCATATGGGGTGAAGGCAGGAGAATGGGGTTGAGAGGGAAAGTAAATCAGCCATGATGGAATGGAGGAGCAGACTTGATGAGCCAATTGTTGTAATTCTGCTTCTGTGTCTTATGGCTGGTTTCTGCAGCATGCTCCAGTTCCTTGAGATGTGCAAGTAGCTTCAACGACTACTGAAGATGATTCCTTTGTGTAGTTAGAGAAATCAAAGGGGAGTTGATGGACATGTGACAGGGAATGGTCACTGGGAAAGGAGACTGATGGGAATGCCCTACTGGGAACTGCTGGGCTGAATGGCCTCCTGTGTCATAATTACTACCAAATACAGAATCACTAACAAAGGATATATTATGTCAAAGAAGTAATTAAGGTAAATAGAGCACATGTTGCAAATTTTCAGCACAGAAAGCAACATCTGCTGAAAGAACTGAAATGTAACTGCCTCTTTCTCCACAGACGCTGCTTGACCTGCTGATTGTTCCAAAGACCGAGTCTGAACAAGTCTGCAGTGGTTATTATTTCTACTTTTGATTTGGCTCAGCTTCTGAGAGACCAAAACCTGATGCACCTTTTTTTCCTGTATTTTTAATAAAGTACTTCATTTAACCAACTACTAACAAAATTGAGAAAACACTCCTAACATAAAGCAAATGTATATTAAAAAAAAACAAAAACATTTCAAGTCCATTTAGAATATCCTGCTCACTTTGTACAAGGTTTCTCACAGGAAGAGTGGGGCCATGGATCAGTACTTCTGATGTTGTATCATTACTGATAATGACAAACAGAGGTAGCATACTAACAAATAGACATTGAAGCTATTCTTACATTTCCTATTTTCTTGGCTTTGTAATCCGGTGGCAAGCCTCCAAGGTACAACTTCTCTTCCACAGCCAGGGAGTTGCCATCGCCCACAGCAGAACTGGATTCCTTCCCATCTACTGTGATCACACCTCTACGCTTTGCATATTCTGTTTTTACCTTTAAGGAGATATACAGAAAAGGTATATAGAAGAAGCAAAGAGATTCCGTATGTCAAACCAGCTGTACTATAACACTGATCTGTTAATAGTTCACATTTTCAGCATTTTCTCTATTTTGACCTTGTATAACAGCATATTTTCCTGTCATGGATGAAGTGAAAGGCATATTTTCATTGATCTACAGCATTAGAACTGATTAGCTTCCAAATAACTTACCTCATGAAGCAAACAAGAGAAAATCTGCAGATGCTGGAAATCCAAGCAACACACACAAAATGCTAGTAGAACTCAGCAGGCCAGGCAGCATCTATGGAAAAGAGTACAGTCGACGTTTTGGGCTAAAATCCTTCAGCAGGACTGGAGGAGAAAAGATGGGGAGTAGATTTAAAAGGTGGGGGGAGGGGAGAGAGAAACACAAGGAGATAGGTGAAACTGGGAGGGGGAGGGGTGAAGTAAAGAGCTGGGAAGTTCATTGGTAAAGGAAATATGGGACTGGAGGAGGAGGAATATAATAGGAGGACAGAAGGCCATGGAAGAATGAAAAAGGGAGGAGCAGGACAGGCAAGGAGATAGGTGAGAGAGGGAAAAGGGGAGGGGGGAGCCTTACCAGAAGTTTGAGAAATTGATGTTCATGCCATCAGGTTGGAGGCTACCCAGACGGAATATCAGGTGCTGTTCCTCTGACCTGAGTGTAGCCTCATGGAGGCCATGGATAGACATAATGAGGCCTGATGTAGCTTGGGAGGCTGCTTCGATGAGCACCTTCGTGAAAAGAAGGGGGATCTCCCAGTTGCCACCCATTTTAATTCCACTTCCCATTCCAGTACGTCTATTTATGGCCTCCTCTTACTGTCACGATGAGGCCACACTCAGGTTGGAGAAACAGCACCTTTTATGTCGTCTGAGTAGCCTCCAACCTGATCGCATGAATTTTGATTTCTCGAACTTCTGGTAATTTCCCCCCCGCCCCTCACCATTCCCCATCCCCTTTTCCCTTTCTCACCTTATCTCCTTCCCTGCCCACCGCTTCCCTCTGGTGCTCAGCTCTCTTTTTCTTTCTTCCATGGCCTTCCGTCCTCTCCTATTAGATTCCCCCTTCTTCAGCCCTGTATCCTTTTCACCAATCAACTTCCCAGCTCTTTACTTCACCCCTCCCCCTAGTTTTTAAATCTACTCCTCATTTTTTTCTCTCCAGTCCTACTAAAGGGCTTCAGTCCAAAATGTTGACTGTACTCTTTTCCATAGATGCAGCCTGGCCTGCTGAGTTCCTCCAGCATTTTGTGTGTGTTACCTCATGAAATGTGATTTACCACTGGACCCAACAACTGACGCCTCCTTTTACTCTCAAAATTATTACTCTCACCAATCAATTGCTGGTCAGGCTTCATTTGACAACTAACAACAGCTTGTATTTCTATACCAACGTTAACAAGGTATATAACTTGGAGATGTTTCAGGTGCATAACTGAACAAAGTGTAATATTTAGCCGCCTGGGGAATAAAAGAAACTGTTTTTAAAGACAGCCCTGCAAGAGAAGACATAGAAATCCTGAGAGGTTTGGGAGACTGGGTGGTTTACACATGTTAACATTTTTTAATCAAAGTGGGAATACTCAAATGGTGGATTTTCATGAGGTTCTGTTGTAACTTCACTGGAAGAGTTAAAGCTTTCTACAGCTCTGCCCTTGAAATTTACCAAGAAAGGAAACACTTACAAAAAATACTCCAAATTTAACTTGGAAGAGAAGCGACAGAAGAAAGACTTAACAGAAGTTCACAAAACTTGGAAAAGCTGAATAAGAAGGAATTCCTCTCCTTAGCATAAAAGGTAATAACCAGTCTTGGCCCGAAACGTCAACTGTACCTCTTCCTATAGATGCTGCCTGGCCTGCTGCGTTCCACCAGCATTTTGGGTGTGTTGGAAGAGATTTAAGGTCATTTTGGAAGTATAGGAGGAGAATTGACGGTAATGCACACAAATGCTGGAGGAACATTTTGTGAGCTTTGTCTTGGAATTGAGGGACAACCTTTTAACTGGGTGGGAGGGACACTGTGGAATCGGGAGGCCCCCATTGATTCCATCAATGATACAATTGACCTATTTGGGAGAAAGCTCTAACTCAGCATTCAACATACTCAGAAGTGCCAGATGCTTGTTGTGGTGGAATAGGTTTGAAAGGCACTTGGCCTTCCAGATTTCAGCAGGCTAAAAACAAGTCCAAGTGAATTTCTATTCTCATCAGCATAAACCACCACATGACATGATACACCTCTATGCTAATTTAATGCTTCATTTGGATTCCAAGTGTTACAGTTAATACAAGGGCATACAATGTTATTTACCATTGGTACTTGGCATGTTAAAATGTAATCTTCCAATTTGTTCAAGCTCAGCTGAGCAATTCGAGTACAAGTCATTTGGGAAGTAGGTGCACAATTAGGCAGTGTTGGCACTGTGGAAAGATAAGAGTCTTCACTAGTTACCTTGGAACTTTCAACTGCCTTTTATGGAACCCATGGTGGAGAAGGAATTATATTGTCAGTTTCCTAAATCATGATGTGAAAGAAATGGCTAACTTGAAATTTCTTTTACCTTGCATCTTGCATGCAAATGGAGACAAAACGGAGAGGTTAATGAAACATCAGACCTAACAATCAGACTTACCGAATGCCACTGTCCATCGTTAATGGGGTTTGGCAGGGTGGCCACTGCCGTACCTCTCCCAAGGTTAAAGAGGAAATGCAAACGCCCCATCCAAAGCTGAAGGGCTGCATAGTCAATCTGGTTTTGGTGAGCCATGTAGTAGATCAGTCCACTGGAGGCATATGTTCTAATGTTCAACTGGATAGAAAACCTAACCAAAATGAGAAACACAATCATCAATTTTTCAAGTAACCACAATCTTTCCATTACACACTGCTTTGGTTCTAGTCTACGGCAAACGTTCCTCACCAGAGCAAAACTTGATTCTTAGAAAATGAGATTCATATGTAAATTGTTGTTCTAGGAGAAGGTGGTTTATATTTGTGACATTTTTTTTCATTAGAACCACAACCACGAAACCTTCTTCAATACAAATCATCTGAAATCTGAGATTTGCATCATGGTATTTAAACACATCTTTAATGAATCCTCAGCTTGATATTAATAGCAGTGAGCAATATGCTGAGCCATGAGATTTCAGCTTGTGGCGGTGTCCATTTCTTTTGCCATTGATGGTCTATTGTGCCTCTAAGTTTTGAACTGCCTGATTTGATCTAACTCAAACTAATTTAGTATGGTCATACAGGCGTAAAGCAATAGGGAGGATATTCTCAGTGTGACGACAGAAATGTGCCTTCATAACGGTGGTTACAACACCAGTACTATCATGGATAACTACACCTGCAACTGGCAGATTGATGAAATTGAGGTCAAGTAGATTTAAAGACGTCTTCCAGAAGATCAGAAGGGAAAATATTGATCTTAGTTCTTCCTTCTTCAATGCATAGTGTTGCAACCATAAATGTTCACATCCCTCCTACCTTCCTTCCCATGTTCTTCTCATTGTAGGATCCCCTAAAATTCACTTGTTTGTACCAAACAAGTGATTATGATTTTATGACATGCTTTGTTATAATCAAATTCTTAATCTCTCTTTTCAACTGTGGCAGTGTGCTATATTTAGATTTTGGGAATGCAATTTTTTAAAAACTGTTCACTCAAGGGATGAGGGCTTTGCAGGCTGAGCCAGCATTTAGTTTTCAACGAGTTTCCCTTGACAAGGTGGCAGCCAGCTGTCTTCTTGAACCACTGCAGTCCTTGAGCTATGGGCGTACCTACAACGCTGTTGAGGAAGGATTTCCAGGATTTTGACTGAGTGACAGTCAAGGAACAGCGTTATTTTTCCAACTCAGGATGGAGTTTGGTTTAGGGGGTAACTTTACCGTGGTGGTGTTGCTATGGTTTTATTACCATTGTCCTTAGAGCTGATAGAGGTTCTGAGTTTGGAAGGTTCCATTTAAGATCTTGATGAGTTGGTACAGTGCATCTTGTTGATGATACAAAGTGAGTGAATGGCTATGGATGCGGTGCTTCGTAACTGGGCGACTGTGTCCTCTATGGCAAGATACATTGGTAGGAGTAGGACAGCCACAAACAAGAATGATAGGGTAACTGCTCTCTGTTATTCCATGGAATTAAGCAGAGGAATATCAAGTCACAATAGTTCAGGAGATACTGCTAACATCAGCATTAACAAAACTCATGAAGGCTATGCATTAATGCAGATGATTTGTATTTTTGGAAAGTGGTAGGAGTATTTGCACTGCTTTTTAAATGTCTGCTCGTGTAGTTGAAGTGGGATCCCCTAGCTCTTGATTCCTCAGCTAGGGGAAGACTTAGTTGCAGCAGAGTAAGTCCAACACAAGTTTCCCATGTTCTTCCCTTCATAAATCTATGCTAATACTGCTAAATCCAATCATTCCCCATTATGTCAGGCTAACAATCAGTAATTTTCCTCTTAGTCTTTCATGAATAATAATAAGTTTATTAATTTGACATTTGTGGGAACTTCCTGTGTACAAATCAGTTTCCATATTCCCTACATTTATGGCAATGACTACATTTTAAAGCAACTCCATTGTCTGTACATTGTCTCCATTGTCTTTAGGCCAGGGGTTGGCAACCTTTTTGCCTTTGTGGGCCGGATTGCGTATTAATGAGCGGACGGTGGGCCAGGTAAATGCCATAAAAAACTTGAAATATGTGAACTATCCATTTAAATACATCTAGTTATGTTTTGCCTCAAATTAATGAATAACGCATGCTAGAAAATCTTGCATTCTTTGAATGCAAACCCTGTTAGGATTTCTGTACCATCTGAGAACCCATCAGTCGACAAAATACTAAAGTCTATTTGAAAGAATGGCCAGAGCTGGTTCACTCTATTATCTGGAACAGTCCTAATTCATTTCTTAATGGGCAGAGGATCACAGGATTTTACTCAAGGTTGTTGTAATGAATAAAGTGGGAGATGAAAAAATGCATCAAGTCTGGGAAGAGAGGTCTATGCTTTTGGAAGTTTGGGTAATATTGGTGCAAAATGAAGGATGATTAACCCTGCAAGTAACTGGAACCATAACTTAACTTGGAAGCTCTTTATCAAAAATAAATAAATCCTAAACTGTGATAAAGATTAACAAGTTGATTGAGAAGTAACAGATGAAAAGCAAGGCCTTGATATTTGGGGGTGGTGTGTTGGAACGGCAAGGACTTATGGGCAGGAAGTAAGGATGTACTATTTTCCACAGATGTTCTGGAGATTTACTGCAGGAGAGACTTTTAAATGATTTTTGCAGGTTTTCCACCCGACATTGAACCTCATTAACAGTGGGGCCAGAGCAGAGTTTGGGCAATCACAGGAATTGAAGTGAAGTAAATCTCAAAATGCGGGGATGGGAGGGATTGGTGGAGTCAGGATGGAGGATGGAAGTTATGGATAGTGGACTGGCAAACAGTAAGCTTGTAAAGAAGGAGTAGGGCACTTATGTCACTTGAAGCACAACTAGGAAAGGGACTTTACTGATTGGGCTCAGCCCTCCACTTCACATTATCTCAGTTCCACACACTGAAGAGGTTAAACATATAAAGCAAATACAGTACCGTATTTGTCAATGTAGAGCGGAGAGCAAGTTTGTAATGCTGGTTGGACAAAGGATGTTCGGGACGGCAAGGTGGAGTGCCACGGGAGGGGTGTAGGCAGGTGGCAGAAAAGGAGTGCCAGGGCCAGAGTGGGCATGGGCACAGACACACACAGACCCGAGACCAGGTAAGGTAATTTGATTCCAAATAATTGATTTAGTGATCATTACAGAATGTCTTTCTGCTGCCTCCCATCTCCCTTTCCCTTTTCCCAACCATGATTCCCTTCTCCCTGGCCCCTTCCCACTCTCAGTTCACAATAGAGACCCATATCAGAATTAGATTTATCTTCACTCACGTCATGAAACTGGCTTTCCTTTGCGGCAGCAGTATAGTGCAATTGATAAAATCCACAGGCGGCACAGTGGCGTAGTAGTTGGCACAACGCTGTACAGCTTAGGCGACCCGGATTCAGTTCCTGCCACTGCCTGTAAGGAGTTTGTATGTTCTCCGCGTGACCATGTGGGTTTCCTCCGGGTGCTCCAGTTTCCTCCCACAGTCCAAAGACACACCAGTGGTTAATTGGTCATTGTAAATTGCCCTGTGATTAGGCTAGGATTAAACTGGGGGACGTGCTGTGCGGCATGACACGGGAGTGACAGTCTCGGCAGCAGCCACTGCACTTGAAGGCACTGTCCTTCAGTGTTGTCTTGGTGTTGTTTTTTCAGCGAATGCACTTTTCTTCAGCTGCAAGCCTCAGCCTCTCTTCTCCTCTTTTTAGATCTCTGCGTAGTTCCATCCTCCACTTGCAATGTCCTCCCACCTCTCGACGTTCATGTTCAGTGACTTCATGTCTCTTGCAGACATCTTTGAAATGAAGATGGGGCCGCCCTTGTGCTCTCTTGCCAGAGGCCAGTGCCCCGTACAGCAGGTCTTTCGGGATCCTCCCGTCTGACATGCGGTGTACGTGGCCCAGCCAACGGAGACGGCGTTATTGGAGCAGGGTGAAGAGGCTGGGTATCTGGGCGCAGGCCAGGACCTCATTGTTGGTGACTCGGTCAACCCACTTGATGTCCAGGATGCGTCTCAGGTTGTGAAGGTGGAAGGCGTTGAGACACCACTCGTCTGGAGTAGAGGCTCCAGGTCTCGCTGCCATGACGCTGTGTACTGAGGATGCAGGCCCTGTAGACTGCAACTTTGGTGTGCGTCGTCAGCCTCCTGTTCTCCCAGACTCTCTTTGTCAGCCTGGCGAATGTTGAGGCTGCTCGTCCAATCCGTCTGTTGATCTCGGGGTCTAGGGAGAGACTGTCCGTGATGATGGAGCCTAGGTATGTAAACTCGTGAACTACCTCCAGCTCGTAGTTGTTGATGGTGTATATATATTGTATTTTTTATGTATTGCACTGTATTGCTGCTGCAAATCACTGAATTTCATAACCATGCCAGAAATAATGAGACCATTTCTGATTTCTTATTGGAGCAATCTGAGAAAGATTTGTATTTTTTTATATTTTGCCTTCTCCACCGAAAAGCTATCTTGCTTCTGGAGGCTAAAATTACCTGTTGAGAAACCTCAATAGTGCATTCATAACTTTTTACAGTACTTATCACATGTGCATCTTCTGTTAGTACAATTAATCTAAACCAAGAACCCCAAAAATAACAAAAAGTGGAAACTTTAGGACTGCACATCATTATTCAGTTTAATAGAGTTCAGCAGACCAAAATCAGTCTTCTGCAAGTGTGCTACCTAATGACCTTTCACTGCAGCAGATGCAAGGTCTTCCTCTACTGTGTTGTATGTAGAGAAACAGTTGTACGCTATAATAAAAATACCATCAGTAATTCAAAGAAACACTTCAGGAGTCTCACATTGCACTCCCAACCAAGGTATAATTCCACAGGCAAGATTTTAGCTAATTTTGTGAACAGCGAGCTTCCACGAGCAGCAGAATATGGTAATCGGATCATCTTGTTGATTGATTTTAGATAAAGGATAAATATTGGCCAGGGATCTGCTCTTGTTAAAATAGTGCCCAACTGTTACGTTCATCTGACAAAGAAGATAGAATTGTGGTTTAGTACTCCATCGATAAAGTTCCCAATGAAATGCAGCGTCCTCTTAGTACTGCAATAAAGGAACCACCTAGATTTTTCAGTTGATATCTCAGATATGACCTAAACCCATAAACATCTGATTCAGAACTGACAATGTCATTCTTTGAACCATTCCTTCAAATGACCTTTTGAAAATAAGCTTAAAAATCATTCGACAGTAACTTTCACGTCTATTATGGAAAATTTCTTACTTTCTCTTTACTGAGTTCTCATCAAAGGAAAGAATCATATGGCTGCCCCGGGCAAGACCAAATTGGAAAGCTTTGGGAATAATGGCTGGCAACTCCGCTGCTGCACACTGCACCTGTTGACCAGAAATGACCAGCAATAAAACAGTTACCAATGGAAGTATTGTTAGCATTGCTTTGTTTGTATTCTCCTTTGCAGGAACCCCATTCAGGAAGGTGGACTGGCATCATGTGTTCCTGCCTTTGCCAGCTTTAAGTGTTATTGAGCACACCCCCCCGCCCGAAGACATCACCTTCTGGAACATTCCCTTGCCAACACCCAGAGAAATGTCCTTATCCACTGCATAATCTCCAGAAACTGTTTCCAGAGGCAGAAGGGTTGATAACCAGAGGACATGAATATAAGGGAATTAACTATAAAATGAAGTGTGAGGCTGTTTGAGGACACAGTACTTCACACAGCTGGTAATGCCTGAAAGGAAGGTGGAAACACAATTAAGGATATAAATACCTGAAGGGAAACTATTTACAGTTTAATGTAGATAAAGGAGCAGGATTGATTTAACAGCTCAATCAAAAGAGCCAGCACAGATTTGGTGGCCTGAATAGGTCTCTTGTGAACCAATTTAGAACATAGAACAGTACAGCAGAGGACAAAGTTTGCACCAAATACGATCCTGAATTAAACTAATTCTCTTCTGCCTGTACATGATCCATATCCTGCCATTCCCTGTATATCCATCTGTCCAACAGCCTCTTCAATGCCACTGTCAAATCTGTTTCCAGCATTATCACCAGCATCACGTTCCAGGCACCTGCCCGGCAGAACTCCCCTCCCACCTTAAATGTATGCCCTCTAGTACTTGACAATTCCCTCCTGAGATAGATACTATCTGCCTTCACCTCTGCCTCTCATAATCTTACAGACTGCTCATCAGATCTCCCTTCAGTCTCTGTTGCTCCAGAAAATAACCCAAGTCTGTCCAACCTCCCCTTATAGCTCATCTCAGGCAGCAACCTGGTAAACCTCTTCTGCACCCTTTCTAAAGCCTCACATCCCATTTCTCACTCTATCTCTCGTAATTCCATGATACGGAAGCAGTGTTTAGATCCACTGAATTTAGATCAATCCCATTCCATCACTTAACTCCCTGCAACCTATTCTCCCTCAATTCTCCCCAGTTACCTAGAGGTAGTTAACAACAGTCAATTTATCTTGCCAGAGCATCTTTGGGATGCATGAGGAAACCGGAGCAGCTGCATGAGGAGCGGGAAAACTCTACACAGACAGCACTGGACATCAGGGTCTAATCCGAGTCACTGCAAACTGTGCAGTGCTGCCAGATGCTGTGTCAACATGCCACTCTGAGATTCGCCAAAAGGGAGAGATGTGCCACCACCACACCTCTCCCAAGCTAAATAAATAAACATTTTGGAAACTGCAATGTTTTACTTCAATTTAAAGTGGCAAGTGTTTCAGACTGCAGTTAGATTTGCAATGTGGCGAAGAGGGAAAAACAAGATGCCTGTGTTTCAAAATGAGGAATTGCATGTGACGTGCTGGACTTACCTGCCTGTCAAGACCTGTCACACTTAGCCTTTTCTTAAACGCAATTGAAAGAAGTCCTTTTCTAGATTGTTACTTTTTAATATTACATCAATATAGGTGCATATACCTGCTTTCACCTTACATTAAAAAGATTCAAAATTACAGTTGAGTAAAGCTCCAGACTCTGTGATCTCTGTGAACCTGCTTGGAGAGGTCCCCTGCTGGATACAAATACAATGGAACTACCTGGCAGAGGTGGGTTCAATGCCTGGTCACTGAGGCTAAGGTGATATGACACATTCATATACAATAATACTTCATTTCATATTAACCGAAATTGAAAGCCTCAATTATCGAATTAAGAACATAAGAAATAGCAGGAGTCAGCCATCTAGCCTGTTAAGCTTGATCTGCCATTCATAAAATCATGACTGATCTGGCCATTGATTCAACTCCTCCTACCTGCCTTTGATTCAACTCCTCCTACCTGCCTTTTTCTCAAACCCTTATTTCCCCTGAAATGTAAAAATCCAACTGTGCCGTAAGTATATTTAATGAGGTAGCTTCTACTGTTTCCCTGGGCAGAGAATTCCACGGATTCACATCTCTGGGAAAATTAGTTTCTAAGTCAATTTCCTCGATTCAAATAGGCTATGCCCCCTAGTTCAAATACTACTTCTGTGAATTTAATCAAAACTTGGCAAATGTTTTCAACTGCATGGAGTTGATATTTCAAAATCCTTACAGCTTTCTTGTTGGAAGGTGAGCTGAGGGCTGTGGTTGAGGAACCTAATGATCTTTCAGGTGGTCTTATGGGTATGACAGTAGGTTGATGTGCAAGCTCAGAGCCTCTCTCATCTGGTGCAGGTGTCGGTCTCTCTGAAAGCAGGCAACTATCCAGCTCGATGTTCTGGTACTTCAGTGCACCACTGAAATCTAACAACCTGGGATTAGAAGAAAAACATTATTTTAAATTGCATAGGTTCAGCAGCAATCAGCATAAAAGATAAGACACGATTTTACAGCAGATGATTACAGAGAAGTGATTTATACAGCTAATGTCCCTTAATGATGCAATCTTTTTACCATTTGTTTTTAAGATGCAATTTATATTTAGATGCAACAGAACTGGATTTATTAGCTGCTGGTATTTTAAGAGATGGTGCTGTTCAAAGTGTGACAGGACAATTCAAGCTTTATGATTTCTGTCCTAGTGCTTTTCATTAACCATTCATAAAATGTTACTGGTAACAATAGCTTCTCTGTTATGGGTGACCTAGCAGCAAATGCTTCTGTGATGTGATATTGTGTCTCAGAACATAGCTAGAGGGGCACTCATTCCCCCCACCCCACCCCACTCCCTTTTGTGGTTGTTGCTGCTTTGGATGAGATTTTAGTTTGAATGTGGGATATTGCAGGAACTCAAACACACTACAATTTGTCCTCAGAGGGTAAGATTAACATCCGTATCATTTGTCCCCATTTAATCTGGATGGTATATGTAGTTATATTTAAGAGCAACACAGTTATGATTGGAATTATTGCCTCACAGTTTCAGTGATCTGGGTTCAACCCTGACCACTGGTGTTGTCCTGTGAAGCCTGCATGTTCTCCCTGTGACAATATGTGTTACCCTCCAATAGACCAATTTCATCCCATGTCCAAAAAATGGGGGAGGGGTTAGTAGGTTATTTGACCTTTGTAAATTGATCCAAACATGTTGATGAGTGACAGAATCTGGAAGGAGAACAAAGTTTTATATGTCACATGTACATCAAAATATTGAAGCATACAGTGAAATGCATTGCTTGCATCAACGATCAACTCTGGTCGAGGATAAGCTGGCAGCAGTCCTCAGTGTTGTAATGCGTTCGGCGCCAACATAGCATGCCCTCAACTTACTAACCCTAACCCGTACACCTTTCGAATACGTGAGGAAACTGGAGCATCCAGAATAAACACGTGGTCATGGGGAGAATGCACAAATTCCTTACAGTTAGCGGCGGAAATTGAACCCCAATGTAAAGCATTACACTAACTTACTACTCTACTGTGTCACCCTGAAAAAATGGGAATGCACAGAAAAAAGCTTACACTGAAAACTAACATGAGAAAAGAATTGCTTTGTGCGCTGGCATCAAAACAAAGGGCCAAATGGTCCACTTCTATGGCAAAATAAAATATGAAATCTATCCATACCATGGTTCCAATGGCATTATTTCTGCTGTATTATTCTCATGAAGGCTGTTCCAAGGACTTTACAGCTAATCAAATACTGTGGTAGTATTGTAAAGTGGCACCGCGTTTGTCCACAGCAAGCTCTCAGCAACAGCAATCTAATAATAATCTGAAATTTTAACTGTGGGATAAATACTGGCCACATTCTTCTATTTGTTGTGCAAGGATTAACTTCCATACATTTGAAGAGGCAGGCTACAGGGCCTCAGTTTATTGTCTGATCTGGAAGTCAGTAATGCTGACAGTGTGTACATCCCTCAGTGTTGCACTGGGATTTCAGCCTAGATATGCTGGCCAGGCAGAATTGTCCAAACTTACTCCGTGTTGAGGACCAGGTTCTTGATGCAGCCCCGGAACGATTTTGTTATCTTAAGGACAACAGCGCCCTCTCCAGCAGGAACTCCACCAGCATACAGCCTGGTAATGTTCAACGGACTGTCTGCAGAAGAGCCGAGCCTCATTTCAACGAAGTTTCCCTCATCGACCTGCAGCGCCATTATTCTGAAAGAGTGAGTTTAACACTCAAAACCAAGATGTCAAAGGGAAACCTGTACATTCACCTCCCTCATTATGTATCCCACTATTTCAGATATTTATGGGCAGGGCAGTGGCCCAGAAACTCCACCACACACTGTTGCAACAGCCTCTTTATCCACAAACTGTTAATTTTGCAGGTCACCAGGATGTATGGAAGGGTCCAATATCGCACCTGCACACTCACTCTGCCCATGGGCAGCATGGTTAGAGGGCACTGGTATCTCCCAGTGGAAGTGGGCAACTTCACTTCACTTTTGGCCCCTTTAGAGAAATGGGTTGTAACTGACTCAAAACCAGGTAGCATATTAAAGAAACCTACAGAGGATGCCATTAAACAGTGGTTAAAGGTAAACTGACCCCTGCAGTTGGAGCAAATGTGGGGGGTGCAGGTGGGAGGTGAATTGCAAGTTCCATTTTGAAACCACAGGTTACTACTGGTCATTGTTTAAACCAGCCCTAAGCTTTCTGTGCTATCCCTGTAATAAAGCAATGGACCACCTAATGTGGTGACATTGACACAAACTGGAAGGTCTCACAATTTAAACTGTTGAGTGTTCAGTTCTGTGTCAGCTAGCTAGTCTCAGAAGCTACTAAATTCTCCCCTTTGAGTTCATTATTCATTACGGAAGCGTATTTTTGAAGATGCCAATTCACACAGATAAATTTACACTTATGTGAGCACTGCTGGACTGATCAAAGTGATGGCACTAAATTTTATGTCTGCTTGTAGGCCTTCTGTCCAAGTCAAGAAGTGAAATGAGAAAACCTGTCCCTTTGACTTGCTTTCGTTTTGTTTTGCCACATCCTCTGGCTTTGGCCAGGTACATTCATGCCAATACACACCTCCTGTTCCTCCTGAGTATGATGGAGTGCTCCTGCCCATCACTGTATGTTCCGGATGGGGCCTTGGCAACGAGTCTCCTTGTGCCGACTCCATCTCCAGTGTTTATGTACACTTCGATACGCCCATCAATCATCACGATGCTAAGAAATGCCTGCAGATGTTGAAGGAGTAGTTAAAAAATCCAGACCATACTGCACCAATCGTCTAGTTCTGCCTGTTCATACCATGAGCTGTGTGGAAGGCAGGAACACCCCCAATACCTCCATAAATGAAGTCAGCAACAACAGAATTATTTAATCCTTGTGGATTTTCATTTAGAATATGGCAACAAGACGAGAGATGAGTTAATGTGAGGGTGACATCACAGAGATATCAGAACATAAGGGTGAAACTTCATATTGGCTGTTGTGGAACTGCGGGCATCTTCCACCATGTGGGAACTCAGTTTGGAGCTGTAATTCACAACCTTCATACTATTTCATTAGGAGTTTGAGGAGAATTGGTATGTCACCAAAGACACTCACAAAATTCTACAGATGGACCGTGGAGAGCATTTTAACTGATTGCATCATCACTGTCTGATATGGAGGGGCCACTGCACCGGATCAGAAAAAGCTGCAGAAAGTTGTAAACCTGCCAGCTTCATCCTGGGCACTAGCCTCCCCAACATCTGGGACACCTTCAAAAGGTGATGCCTCAAAAAGGCAGCATCCATCATTAAGGACCCCCATCACCCAGGACATGCCCTCTTCTCATTACTACCACAAAGGAGGAGGTGCAGGAGCCTAAAGACACATACTCAATGATTCTGGAACAGCTTCTTCCCCCCCACTCCCCACCATCAGACTTCTGAATGGACAATGAACCCATGTACATTACCTCAGTAATTTTTCCCTATCTTTTTGCACTACTTTCTTTTTTTATGCAAGGGGTTTCTTCTTTTATGTCACTGTGAAGGCTAACAAAATGGCTTCTTTGTTATGTTATAATTAAAATGGCTTTTCTGTAATAATAACTGCGATGTAAGGAGTTCTCTCTCTCTCTGCTTGTTTGGGTTATATTATTGATAAGAGAGGGAACGAACCAGTTGGGATAGGTGTTATTCTTTTTTCTGTGTCTGCAAGCTATTGTGTTTCGCCGGCTTTGGAGAGAAGGCACGATGGGGACAGAGAGAGGAGACGCGATGCTGTGACCCTGGGCGGCGGGACAGACCCCGAGCAGGAGTCTGAGGCCCAGGGTCTTCGACGTGGAGAGGAGACGAAGACAGACTCATGTGGAGCGTCTGGTTGACCACTGTGGTTGGTTCCAGGCGGCGGGTCGAGATGGTCGGAGGGGATCGAATGGTGGAAAGAAGACTCCGTTAATTGGCCTCCAACTGTTGTGCACAAAGTGGTTGAACTTTGATAAGTTTGGTGCCTTTTACTTTCCTTTTATATTTTATCTCTATTAATTACATAGTTCCAGTAATATCTATAAATTGTAATCATTTAATCATATATGGTGTATTGTCTGTTATTTGGTGGGGTGGGTACATCACACAGCATCCACACACACTTGATTACCCAGTTTGGCGGGGCCGAAGGCTGCTTTCCCTAGACGGAAACGAGTAGAGCGAGCCTGAGGCTTGCCAGGGGGCCACATTTATATATACTTATTACAATTTATAGCTTATTGTTATGCATTGCAATGCACTGCTGCCACAAAACAACAGATTTCACAATGTATGCCAAAGACATTAAACTTGATTCTGATTCTGTGCGGGTAGTGAACAGTTCTCAGGAATGAGATCCTGCTGTAACCTCAGGAATTCCTGCAGTATTTCAAAAGGCACATCTTCAAAAGGTGGTGCCTCAGGAAGATAGCATCCATCATTCAGGACACTCACCATGAGGGACATGCCCTCTTCTCATTACTACCATCAGGCAGTTGGGACAGGAGCCTGGAGATCCACACTCAATGCTTTAGGAACAGCTTCATCACCTCTGCCATCAGATTTCTGAACAGTCCGTGAAACCATGAACACTATTTCGCCATTCCTCTTTGACACTATTTATTATCTATTCAACATAATAATTTTTTGTTTTGCACTGTATTCCCACAAAATAACAAATGTCATGACATCTGTCTGTGGTAATAAACCTAATTCTGATTCTGACTTTGATGCAGATCCCTCCCCTTCCAGTTAAAATGGTGCTGGTGAACTTCAGTGACTTTTGGCTGGTGGCTAATGAAACAAGGATAGCAGCTAACTGCTTTTTAAATCTCACTTTTTCTGGCAAACCATCATCGCAAGTAATAGTCTGCGACTTCCCTTTGGACTTGGAGGCAATTCGATGTGGCAGAACCAAGACAAGCTGAGGCAGTGAGCCCAATACTGACAGCGTGGAAGACTGTGAAAGGTCAGCTACAGCCCAATTCAAAGCTGTGGGGTTATCTCTCTAGACAGAGATTTACAGGCTGAATCAGCGAAGTCCGGTGTGATCAAGCGGCAGAACCTGTTTCTTGGCTGGAGATTTAATCTCCAGATCAGATTGAAAAGGTCAGGGTATCCAGGCCCAAGGCAATGGGTGGGCCAGTTCAGATCACTGCTCGAAGCAGCAGAACCTGGTGCTCAGACAGAATTTTGCGCCGGGCCAAATTGAAAAGGCCAGGGTGTCGGAGCCCCATGTGAGGTATGGGCTGGTTCGGATTGCTGCTCCAAGACGTTTACTTGGCTCTGCGGTGAACTGTGGGACTCTCTTTGCAGACTTCAGTTCAGGAACGGTATTCGTTTGCGGTTATTGTTTTGCATGATGTACTTTTCATTGCACATCGGGTATATATGGAGTATTTTTTTGGGTGCCTCTTTAGTGACTGCCTGTTAGGAGATGAATTTCAAGGTTGTATAATGCATAAATACTTTGATAATAAATGTACTTTGAACTCTCTTGGAAGTAAGGCCTGATTTATACTTCTGCGTTGACTCGATGCCGTAACCTACGCAAGTGACTTACAGGCGTTGAGAGCATTTATACTTCTGCGTTGGTGTGTCTGCATCGCTCTGCAATTCGCACACGTTATGCATGCGCACAAACCTGCCTGTGCAAGGCTTCATGCTCATGGTAGTCTTTCTCGGGGTAAAAAAGAAGCGAACGTCTTTTTTCATAAAAGTGAAATGTGTCCTCCATAATTTTGGAGGTCTGTAAAGCTTTATGGAAACCATTGCAGCCAGAGTTCCTTCCCTGCCCTTCAGTTGCCCAATGGGAAGCTATTGCAGCATAGGAGGAAAAGCGATGCTACCAATCGGACCAATCACAGCTGTTGCGTTCTGCATTGCTGCGACGCGCGGTTACATTTTGGAAGAAGTGCGCGTCGCAGCAATGCAGGCTCTGGCATAGGGATGCGCGTCAGTTTTGCGGCAGCGCAGTACTTACGGCATCACGTTGACTCAGAAGTATAAATCAGGCTTAACCAAGTGGATACAATGGTTAAGGTGTTTCATTTTGAGTTATACTGCAAGTGCTCATTGAAATCTGCCGAACTTCACTTCATCGTCACTCTCAGGTGGACAAAACACTCACTCACAGGGGCTGGGAAGAGGACGAAGGAACAAAAGGACTCAGAAAACACAAAGGAGAATGAGAGACAGAGGGAAAAAAAAAACAGGAAAAAATACAAAACAAGAAAAAAGAGTGTGGGTAGAAATGTTGACCAATTGAAATCAGCAGAATAACTAAATTAGGTGTTTATACTGCTATAACAGAAATCATGAGATATGACTGACACAATCACCATTTTTAACTATTTTTAGGTTTCTGGTGAAGTAATATCAAGACTCTGGCCTTTCTTCTGTAATTAGCACAATGCCATTAGTCCTGCTGATTCTAACATATTCACTACTGCCTATATCAGAGAGTGAGTGGAGTATTCCTGCATTGTGAAAATGATGATGCTTGTATATTAGAAACACAGGAACCTTGCCATAATGTATTGGAATGTCCCTCAATTACATACAGCATTTCCTCATCTCAGCTGTTGTACTTTACACTGATAGAAAAGTTAACAGTGGGATCTTGATCAACACAGAGATCAAGGGGTACAGGGGTAGAACTGGTGATTCCAATGGCATTCTCTGTGTAATGTTTCTGAATGCAACTGATACAACTTGTTCTGATTTTCAATAGTTTTAAAGTTGTTTACTTTCATAATTAGAGATTCAAATGATTAAGTATGAGAAAATGGATTTTACTTCACAGATCAGTGAATGGGAACTAATAGTAACAAAAAATTGAAGAGAAGTTTGCTTTAAAATACCATTAAATGCATTTCAAAGCAATTAAGTCTATGGAAAGTGATTTCAGATATTCTTCCGAGACTTGACAAGGTACTTTATAAGTCTAAGCTGTTATTTCATTTAAAGCCATTCGCTTCGCGCAAAGTATTCAAAGATGTGGCAAAAATAACAGTCGACATATGCCTTCTTGTTTATTATTAACTAACTAGTGTACTTGGAAAGTTCATGCTTTTTTTATTCTAACAATATCTTGCAATTGTAAAATGACTAACAATTGTAAAATAGTACAACTGCAAAGGCATCAGCAAGATGACCCAAGGTTCCTCACAAGAGTGCTAACAAAATTGAAGTGGCCTCTGTGCAGCATGAAGTTACTTCGGGTCAGGTGGCCAAAATATAGGCCAAAAAAGACTTAAAGAAGATAGGAAAGTGGAGGGGTGGAGATTTTGGGGAGTTAATCAAGCTAAGGGCTTCAAGAGTTTGAAGTAATATTGGAAAAGATGAAATTTAAGATCCTCAAGAGGCAGATGGAGAGAAATTCAGATAATGCAGAGGGCTGTAGGAGAGGACAGAAATAGCGAGAGAGAGATAGCTAGATAGATACAGGAGGGATTTGAAAACAGTTTTTTTTAAGGAATCACGCAGCTCAGAGAGAAGCTATTCAGCTTAAATTGTCTGTGCCAAAAGCTATCTAATTTGTTCCTGATCTGAGTAAAATCGTACTGTACAGCAGAGAAAGGGGCCCTTTTGGCTCAACTTGTACATGCTAATCATGATGTCATTCTAAATTACTGCCATTCATCTGTAAAGGGCTGTATCCTTATTCTCCTTTCCTATCCAGGTATCGGTCTAAATGCCTTTTAAAGATATGAGGTGTAGATCTGCCTCTATCATCTTCTTTGACAGTTCGTTGCACATAACCACCATTCTGTGTGGAAAAACTTACCCCTCAGATCTCTTCTGAATATATCCATTCTTACCTTAAGGTTATGTGTTCTAGTTGTAGGTTCCCTAACCTAAACAAAAGGCTTGTACTATCTGCTCTATTTATTCCTCTCATTAACTTCATTGACTTCTAAATGGTTATCCCTAAGCCTTCTTCATTCCAGTGGGAATAAACTTATTCTATCCAATCTCTCCTGGTTGCTAAATTCCTCCATTCTAAACAGCATCCTGATGAATCTCTTCTATACTCTAATACCATCATATTCTGGTGATGACCAGAACTGTACATAATACTCCACCAATACTTTTATACAGTGTGACATGATACCCTATCTGTTCAACTCAATGCCTTGGCCTATGAAGGCAAACATACCAGGTGCCTTATTCACTACTCTACCCACCTGCCTCTTCATTTTCAGGGAACTATGAACTTGCACCTCAAGGTCACTCTCTACATCAACACCCCTAAAGTCCCTGTCATTTACTGGGTTTAACAGGTCAAAATGCCTATTGGACTATAAGACCATAGGACACAGGGGCAGAATTAGGCTATTCAGCCCACCGAGTCTGCTCTGCCATCCCATCATGACTGATCCCGGGTCCCACTCAAACCCATACACCTGCCTCCTCACCATAACCTTTGATACCTTTGCCAATCAGGAAACTATCAATCTTCACATTAAATATACCCATGGACTTTGTCTCCACAGCCGTCTGTGGCACAGCATTCCACAGATTCACTACTCTCTGGTTAAAACCATTCCTCCTTACCTCTGTTCTAAAGGTCACCCCTCAATTTTGAAGCTGTGCCCTCTAGTTCTGGATACCCTCACAACAGGAAACACCTTCTCCACATCCACATTATCTAGTCCTTTCAACATTCAGTATATTTCAATGAGATCCCCCCTGCATTCTTCAAAATTCCAGTGAGTACTGACCTAAAGCTGCCAAATGCTTCTCATATGTTAGTCCCTTCATTCCTGGAATCATCCTTGCGAACCTCTCTCCAATGACAACACATCCTTTCTGAGATATGGGGCCCAAACCATTGACAATACTCTAAGTGTAGCCTGACTAGTGTCATATAAAGGCTCAACATTATCTCCTTGCTTTTATATTTTATTCTCCTTGAAATAAATGCCAAACATTGCATTTGCCTTCATTACCACAGACTGGACCTGTAAACTAACCTTCTGGGAGTCTTGCATGAGGACTCCTAAGTCCCTTTGCACCTCTGATGTTTGAATTTCCTCCCGATAATGTGCACTATTGTTCCTTTTACCGAAATGCATTATCATACATTTCCCAACACTGTATTCCATCTGCCACTTTTTTGCCCTTTCTTCCAAATTGTCCAAGTCCTTCTGCAATTGCATTGCTTCCTCAGCACTACCTACCGCTCCACCTATCTTCGTATCATCCACAAACTTTGCCACAAAGCCATCAATTCCATTGTCTAAATCATTGACAAACAATGTGTGAAGCAGCAGTCCCAAAATTGACCCCTGTGGAACGCCGCTAGTCATTGGCAGCCAACAAAGCCCCCGTTATTCCCACTCACTGCCTCCTACCTGCCAGTCATTCATCTATGCATGCTAGTATCTTTCCTGTAATGCCATAGGATTTTATTTTGTTAAGCAGCCTGAAGCATGGCAGCTTATCAAATGCCTTCTGAAAGTCCAAGTAATGGCATCCACTTCTTTTCCTTTGTCCACCCTGCTTGCTACTTTCTCGAAGAACTCTAACCAATTTGTCAGGCAAGAAGCCATGCTGACTTTGACTTATTTTATCATTAGCCTCCAAGTACCCCGAAACCTCATCCTTAATAATGGACTCTGAGGTTAGGCTAGCTGGCTTATAATTTCCTTTCTTTTGTCTTCCTCCCTTCTTAAAAAATGGAGTGACATTTGCAAAGTTCCAGTCCTCTGGGACCATGACATAATCAAGTGATTCTTGAAAGATTGTAACCAATGCATCTGCTATCTCTTCAGCAACCTCTCTCAGGACCCTGGGATGTAGTCCACCTGGTCCAGTTGACTTAAACACTTTAAGACCTCTGAGTTTGCCTAGCACTTTTTCCTTTGTAATAGCAACAGTACTCACTCCTGCTCCCTGACACAGCTATTCTCTTCCACAGTGAAGACTGACTCAAAGTACTTACTTAGTTCATCCGCCATTTCCTTGTCCCCCATTACTAGCTCATTAGCATAATTTTCTAGTGGTGCAATATCAACTCTCACCTCCCTTTTACTCCTTATGTAACAGAAAAAACTTTCCGTATCCTGCCTTATATTATTGGCTAGTTTGCCCTCATATTTCTTCTTTTTCCATCTTATAGCTTTTTAGTTGCCTTGTGTTGGACTTTTAAAAACTTCTAAATCATCCTAATTCCCACTCACTTTTGCTACATTGTACGCCCTTCCCTTGCCTTATCAGCCAGCCACAGTTGCCTACCCTGCCATCTGAGAACTTCTTCTGTGGAACATATCAATTCTGCGCCTTGTGATCTATTCCCAGAGATTTCAGCCTCCTCTGCTCTGCCATCATCCCTGTCAGTATCCCCCTCCAATCCATCTGGGAAAGCTTCTCTCTCATGCATCTGTAATTCTTTTTCTACTGCAATACAGATACATGTGAGCTATGCTTCTCCCACTTAAACTGCAGTATGAATTCAACCATATTATAATCACTGCCTCCTAAGGGTTCCTTTACCTTAAGCTACCTAATAAAATCTGGATTATTACACAACACCCAATCTAAGATAGTCCTTCCCCAAGTAGGCTAAAGCACAAGCTGCTCTAAGAAGCCATTTCAACAAATTCCTTCTCCTGTGATCTACTACCAACCCAATTTCCCCAATCCCCTTGTATACTGAAGTCCCCCATTACAATTGTGAAAATACCCTTTTAAAATGCCTTTTCCAGCTCCCTTTGCAGTCTCAACCCCACACCTTGGCTACTACTTGGAGGCCTATATATGATTCCCATAATGGTTTTCTTTTTATTGTTGCTGTTTCTTAACTCCACCCACAAAGATTTGACATTCTCTGACCCTACGTCACCTCTTTCTAAAGATGAAATTCCATCTCTTACCAAACGAGCCACACCACAGCCTATGCCTTCCTGCCTGTCCGTTCAATAAAAAGTGTATCTTTTGATATTAAGTTCCGAACTATGACCTTTCAGCCACAACTCAGTGAGGCCCACAACATCATACCGACCAATCTGTAATTGCACTGTGAGTTCACCCACCTTATTCTGAATACTACATGCATTGAAATACAGCACCTTCAAGTCTTGCATTCTTCGCCCTATTTAATTTTGCCTCTGTGGATCAATTTAACTCTTTGCACTGTCTGCATTTGTACCCAATCATTGGCTTTTCCTCCCTTACATTCCTGTTACATCCACCATCTACTTGTAAACCTGCTGGCTCGTCCTCAGCTCTATCACACTGGTTAACATCCCCCTGTCATATTAGTTTAAACAGCTCCCAACAGCTTTAACAAACCTTCCCACAAGGATATTGGTCCCCCTCAGATTCAAGTGCAACTTGCCCCCTTTGTGCAGGTCACACCTGCCCCAGAAGATGTCACAATGATCCAGAAATCTGAATACCTGCCCCCTGCTTCAATTCTTCAGCCACGCATTGATCTGCTACCTTAATCCCTATTGTCACTGTCACATGGCACAAAGCACAGGTAGCAATCCCAAAATTACAATCCTTGAGGTCCTGTTTCTCAACTTCTTTCCTAGCTCCCTGTATTCTGTTTTCAGGACCTCCTCCTTTTTTGTTTAACCTCTGTCACTGGTACCAATATGTACCACAACTTCTGGTTGCTAACCCTCCCTTTTCAGGATACTGCGGACATGTTCAAAAACACAGCCGCCCCCAGCATCTGGGAGGCAAGCTACCATCCCTGTTTCTTTTTCGCATCCACAGGATTGCCTATCTGTGCTCCTCACTATGGAGTCCCCTCTTATGGCTGCCTTCCTCTTTAGTTCCCTACCTTTCTGAGCCACAGGACTAGACTCAGTGCCAGAAGCACGGTCGCTGTTGCTTCCCCCAGGTAGGTCTCCCCCCCCAACAGTACTCAAGGTGGAGTGCTTATTGTTGAGGGGGGCCGCTCTCCACTATTTGACGTTTTTCCGTCCCTCTCCTGACAGTCACCCATTTATCGGTCTCCTGTAGCCTTGGGGTGACAACCTCCCTGTAGCTCCTGTCTATCACCTCCTCACTTTTCCTAACAAGTTAAAGCTCCTGCTCCTGCTCCCTACTTACGCTTATCTGAATTAAATTCCACAGGTCACTGTTCTACCCATGTCCCCTTGTATCCATAGAGAAACTATCTATGAATCTACCAATTTTCATGTCATTTGCAAACTCACTAATCAGGCCACCCGACGTTCATTTTTAAGTCATTTATATATAAGAAAAACAACAAAGGCTCCAGCACCAGTCACTATGGTATAGCACTTCCAGTCAGACAAAACAACTCTACCACAACCCCCTGCCTCCTATCACCAAACCAACATTCCTTGGATCCACAGTGCTTTAGCCTTCTGGACCTGCCTACCAGGCAGGAACGCATCAAAAGCTTTGCTAAAGCCTATGTATGTGAGCCACATATACCAGGGGTCCCCAACCTTTTTTGCACCGCAGACCGGTTTAGTATTGACAATGTTCTTGCGGACCAGCCAACCGGGCCGGGGGGGAGGGGGGGCGGTGTTCAAGTAGGGTTGAACTCACCTCAACATGTCTTTTACGGTTAGGGTTGCCAACTTTCTCACTCCCAGGTAAGGGAGAAAAGTAGCAGTCAAATACGGGACACTTGTGTTTACCCCGAGAAAGACTACCATGACCATGAAGCCTTGCGCGGGCACCTGTGTGCGCATGCGTGTACATGCCAATTTTTTTCTACAACTCGGTTTTGGTTTAATCTTCCCGACTCAAATTGAAACTACACTGTACATACATTATTTCCACTTTATATAGGCTGTGTACTTATCATATCATTCCTGCTTTTACGATACATTAGTGTTACTTTAGGTGTTATTTGGTATGATTTGATAGGTTAATTTTTGGGTCTGGGAACACTCAAAAACTTTCCCCATATAAATTAATGGTAATTGCCTCTTCGCTTCACACCATCTCCACTTACGAACGGTTTCATAGGAACACTTTACCTTAGCGGGGGAAGTACAGGACAAGGGCGGTCCCATATGGGACAAACCAATTTAGCCCAATATACGGGATGTCCTGGCAAATACGGGACAGTTGGCAATCCTATATTCAAGTTCAATAGTGCGTGACAGGGAATGAGGAAAGGTGCAGCTGACTCATATCTTTTCCTCACGGCCCAGTAGCACATGCTTTGCGGCCCGGTGGTTGGGGACCACTGACATATACCACTCTGCCTCATCAATTTTCCTAGGTACCTCCTCAAAAGATTGTGATTTTCGCTGCACCAAACCATGCTGACACCCCCTAAGCAATTACAGGTGTCCCCCGCTTTTCGAACGTTCGCTTCACGAAACCTCACTGCTACGAAAGACCTACATTAGTACCCTGCTTTCGCTTTCAGAAGGTGTTTTCACTGTTACGAAAAAAAAATTCAGTGCGCAATAAAAGGCAGCGCACCCTGAGCAGCCGCTCTGCCCCAGATTCGGAACGGCATTGCTTAAACACATTGCATTGAGCAGCCGTTAGCAAGATGAGTTCTAAGGTGTCGGAAAAGCCTGAAAGAGTAAGGGTGTTACACTTAGCGTAAAACTAGACATAATTAAGCGTTTCGATCGTGGCGAACGAAGCAAGAACAAAGTGAGTTTGGCTTGTGGAAGTTGATGAAGATGATATTGAAGAGGTTTTGGCATCCCATGACCAAGAACTGATAGATGAAGAGCTGATGCAATTAGAAGAGGAAAGGATAACAATCGAAACCAAATGCAGAAAGTGAAGCAACTGCATGAGATATTCGCTGCAGCGATAAAGTACGACTTTAATTTTGAAAGGGTACGTAGGTTTAGGGGATATTTGCAGGATGGTTTGAGTGCTTACAAACAACTGTATGATAGAAAAATGCGCGAGGCTCAGCAGTCAAGCAAACCTTCCACATCAGCCACAGCAGACGACGAACCTCAACCTTCCACATCGAGGCAGGCAGTCATAGGAGAAGATGAGCTGCCTGCACTGATCAACGATGAGATGACACCCCCCGTGTCCCACCACCCCAACACCTGGGCCCCGGACAGATACTGTACCGATTCGCGAAGAATGCAGCGGTAGCCGGGAGACACACAGCACATCTTTAAGAAAAAAGCCGAAATAAACATGCTAATTAATTAGGTGCCGCCTAGCACGTAATTGTCAGCCCACATCAGAGGCGATGCAATCGGCAATCGTCTCTGATCTGCGCCGATACTTACGTGCCGGGCAGCACCTAATTAATTAGCATGTTTATTTCAGCTTTTTTTCTTAACGATGTGCTGTGTGCCTCCCGACTACCACTGCGTTCTTCGCGGCAATGTATCGGGTCGGCGGCCTGGAGGGTGGGGGCCACTGCACCACCCAGCCTGTGACGACTCAGTCTAACACACCATCATCAGTGTGCTCGGCACTGTTTTCCCAATTCCGGTAAGTGATACTACACTGTACATACATTATTTTTACTTTATATAGGCTGTGTATTTTTACATGTTATTTGGTAGATTTGGCAGCTTCATAGTTTAACGGCTACTGGAGAGCGCGTTTATGCCAACAGCGCTTGCGTGAGATTTTCGCTACGGAGATCTGTGCAGGCAATCGTTGTAGAGAAGTATTTCTACTTTATGTAGGCTGTGTATTTATCATATCATTCCTGCTTTTACTATATGTTACTGTTATTTTAGGTTTTATGTGTTATTTGGCATGATTTGGTAGGTTATTTTTGGGTTTGCGAACGCTCACGAAATTTTCCCATAAAAATAAATGGTAATTGCTTCTTCGCTTTACGACATTTCAGCTTACGAACCGTTTCATAGGAACGCTCTACCTTCTGATGGTGGGGGAAACCTGTACTGCCTTTCCAAATAACCATAAATCTTGTTCCCTTAGAATCATCTCCAATAACTTCCCTCCTACTGATGCAAGACTATCTGGCCTGTTGTTTCCCAGTTTATCTGCTCTGACCTTGTGAATAAGGGAACAATATTTGTTATACTTTCTCTTTCTAAATGGTTCTGTAGTGTTTTTCCTTTATTCTCAGTTCCCACATGAAAGTAACTCCTGGACTTCCAGACATCCTCACACAGTGTCCCCAAAACTCTGTAAAAACATTTTCCTCATTGCCCCTCCCCAATCACTCCCCACAGATTCAATCAAGTCTCTTCCAGAGGACTCACCATTTTTGTCTGCCGCCGATTACGGCCTCCAGTTGTTTTGCCCATACCAGCTAAGATAAGCCCAGTGCCATTCCTGGTGGCAAATGTCGCCATTAACTTTGTTTCCAGTGGCAGGACCTTCGGCCGCAACTGAATGTACCCGTCACTGAAAATACTCACACTCCGGATAGGCTGTTCAGTCAAAAACATAAACATTATTGACAGCATTTCCATTGATACCATAGTCTTGGTCTTTGTACTCCAGAAACTAAAGTTAATCAACTTTACAACAATAAGATGAATGAAACAAATTACAACAAGGGAGGAGATGCAGGTGCTGGAACTTGGAAACAGAAGTAGAAATTGCTGTAAATACTCAACAGCTCAGGCAGCTTCTGTAGAGAGGGAAAGGTGTTTATAATGTTGGCCAATAACCTACAATACTGAGAAACAATGACCTGAATACTGACATCCTTGACTTAAAATATTAACTGATATTGTCTGGACAGCTAGGTGTATCGATAGGCATACTGATTTGAAACAATGGTAATCATGATAACTGGGAGACTCTGGTTTAATCATTGTCACATATTATCTGCAGTGGAATATTGTCTGGGTAAGAGGTGTTCAAAAGCACAACAACAGCTAAGCTAATGGGAGAGAGAGAGAAGAATCTATCTTGAAAAAGAAGGAACATAAGAAATTAGAAGCAAGAGTTGGTTATTTGACCCTTGAAGCCTGTGCCATCCAATGTCCAACATTCTCTAACATTGAGAAGAATGAGAGGTAAATTCTTCAGGGCTCATCATCTCAAAAAACAGGATAAACCATTTAGGACTGAGACATGGAGAAAGTTCTTCACTCAGATGGTGGTGAAGCTCTGGAATTTTCTACCCTGTAGGGATCAGTTTTTTTGAACTCAGATATCAATCGTTTTTGGGGTATTACAAACGTTTGTAATAAAATTCAAAGACATCAAGTTATATGGGGATAGGGCAAGAAAATAGCATGAGGAAAAAGATCAGCCATGATCTTGATGAATGGGGGAGTAGGCTTGAGAAGTCTGATGGCCTAGAGCCAATTCTTACGTTCTTCATGAAAATTCTCTTTTCTTTTACCTCAAGTAAACAGCCTTTCTTCACACCCAAGGAATTCTTCAGCAGGTCAAACGTAGATCGGTAAATCTCCACCTTCTTCAAGCAGCCCACAAATGATTTGCTGAGAACTTCTTTCCTGAAAGATAGCCAACAGTTGAAGTAGAAACATGGGTTGGTGACAGCATCACACCATTGTAGATTGAAGTATCAAAAAAGAAAAGTAAAATATGACCAGAAAGTACTGGCTATACTCAGCAGGCCAGGCAGCAGAGGTAATGCTGCATGTTGATAATATTAGAGAAGAAAATAAAATATAAAATTGAAACAGAAAATGCTGGATATTCAGCAAGTCAAGACAGCATATGTGGACTGGGATTCAAAGTTAATATTTCAGTTCCACGGCCTTTTGTCAGAATGGGAATAGTTGGAAATTAAACACGTTTTTAGTTGGCAAGAAGGTAAAAGGGGAGGAGGGAACAAAGGGAATGCCGACCATAGGGAGGAAATGAAAAGAGGCTGATGACACAAAAGTTGGTGGTGCAAGGTAAGAGAGACTGTTGAAGGCTTGTTCACCATGACTAATCTATCTGAGCAGATGAACACTTGTTAACTGTGGCTAATCTATCTGAGTAGCTGTAAACAAGAGATGAAGAACAGTGGAGAATGAGCCAAAGGAGTTGCTGGAACTAGGGGATACAAAGCCATGCAATTAGCCAGATTTCTGAAATTAATGAGAATAGCTTAAATATGCAGCAAATCAGGCAGCATCTGGGGAGACAAAAACAATTAACATTACCGATTTTGATGATCTTTCATTAGAACCGGCCAGTTCTGATGCACTGTTAAGTCTGGTTATTTGAAATGCTGCTTCACCTAGATCAAGAGTTCCCAACCTTATTTATGCCATGAATCCCTACCATTAACCAAGAGGTCCATGGACCCCAGGTTCAGAACACCTGATCTAGATCGAGTTTTTGATCTCTGGATGGTGGGAACAAAAGAGGCCAAAAGACAAGTGTTGCAAGGCAAGTGAGGCTTCATAGGCAGAGAGGACGATATTGGGGTAGAATGAAATCACAATGAGTACAATCTCTCCTGGGTGAGTGGGTTGTAGAAGATGCATCCGGGTGATATGAGTGGAAGATGATGGTAAGGAGAACCTTACTATTGCTTTTGGTGAGAGCCCCATCAAATACCATCGATAGGAAGTTATAGTTAAGGTGAAAAAATACAACTTCAAAAAACTAGGCTAGAAAGTCTGGTCATCAGAACGGATAAAACAGAGCTGGAGGATTTGGGAGAGTGGTAGTCCTTGTGGGCAGCAGGGAGGAAATAGGTTTGTCAAGTTAGTGGTGACAGTGCATGAGAGTATAGAAACACTAACCCATCTCTACAGATGGAGCGAAAGAGTTGAGAAACAGAAAAAATGATAGGCGGACCAGCTGAGATTGAGAGCTGAGTGGAAACTGGGAGAAAATGTAAAGGAACATTCATTTTCTGTATGAGAGAAGGGTTTAATGTCAATACAGTCAACAATATACCAGGGATATAGATCAGCGAGGGAGATTCAGTAGGATTGAATCCATTCATCTTATTATGAGGGACTAGAACTGCTTACCACACAGCTCTCCATTTATATTCCGGTCCTCTGCAAATACCAGTCATTGAACATTTTGTTTCATTTTCTGCACCAGTTCATCTATTTTAAGGATGTACACCCTTAGACCACCTGATCTTTCAACCTAACTGTCTAGATATACAATGCTTAGAAAGTAATTGGAATCAACATGAACGGCGGTCTAAAGCAGCCTGATTTAAAATACATTTTAAGTCAAAAATGAGATTACTAGAAGATTACAGCCATCTATCTTGTTATGTTCAGGGAGATTTGTATCAGTAGAGCAAACTTAGAACATAAGTCTGCTTATAAATTAAGTACCTGTAAGTTCTGGAACGAGGTAGACCCCCTATATATATTGGATCTTTGTGCCCACGGTTGAGATCGGAAGCACTTCCCGGCGATTCTCCTTGGACAGTCTCTCGGTCAGTTGAATTAAATGGGTCCATGACAGCCAAAACACCTGTGAACATTCATAAAACTGCTCTTTTTAAATGTTCCTGGTGACATGATACTACTGAGAAATAAAAGCCCAGATGTATGCCTCTGATCACAGAGGCTGGAGTACTCCTTTTATAATGACAAATGACAGAAGCTAACTGCCAATGTGCCAGTTATAGCTTTTGAGAAATATGAACATCATCTATCAATGGACACTATTATTACATCCTTCCTGGCTGAATATCTTGCCAATTCAGATGAAAGGCCTTGACCCAAAACAATGCCTCACCGTTTCCCTCTACAACAGTGTGAGCCAAAGAGCCTGTACTGTGCTGTGCTATTCTATGTTCCAAATGCAGCCTAACCACTGAGTCCCCCAGCAGCCTGTTTATTTTTGCTCCACATTTCAACATCTACAGACAACTGCAGAATTTGAGGGGCACAAAGGTAAATTCAATAATCCCATACGAGCCATATTGACATCACTTCGATGGAACGGTTCTCATCTGTTTACTGATGAAATGTGGAAAATGAGTTCCAGCAACAACAAAAGTCAGGAAGGGTTCAAAATGGGCGATGGACCCATACTGAGTAAATTAAGTTAAAATCAGGAAGGAGGTGCTGTTAGAGATGACAGCAGTGCAGCAATGGTTTGAGTTTCTCGGAAACATGAGGAGGGTGCAGGACAGATGTATTCCAAAAACAAAGAAATAATCAAATAGCAAAATAGTACAACAGTGGCTGACAAAGGAAGTCAAATCAAATATAATATTAAAGAAAAAAAAGAGGGCATAAAACAAAGCAAAAATTAGCGGAAACATAGAGGATTGGTAAGATTTTAATAACCTACAGACAGCAACTAAAGAGAATCATTAGGAGGGAAAAGATTAAATTTGAAAGCAGGCCAGCAAACAATATAAAGGTGGATAGAAAAAGCGTTTTCAAGTATATAAAAAAATAAGAGATAAGAGTGGATATAGAAAATGAGGCCAGAGAATAATAACGAGGGACAAGGAGATGGCAGATGAACTAAATGTAGACACTAGCAGTGTGCCAGATGTTGAAGGGTGTGAGGGAAGAGAGGTGAGTGCAGTTACTATTATATGGGAGAAGGTACTCAAAAAGCTAAAAGACGTAAAGTGTATAAGTCACCTGGACCAGATGAACTGCACCCTAGGGTTTGAAAGAGGTAGCGGAAGAGACTGTGGAGGCATGAGTAACGACCTTTCAAGAATCATTACACTCTGGCATGGTTCCAGAGTACTGGAAAATTGCAAATGTCACTCTACTCTTTAAGAAAGGAGCAAGGCAGCAGAAATGAAATTATAGACCAGTTAGCCTGACCTCAGTGGTTGGGAAGATCTTGGAGCCAATTGTTAAGGATGAGGTGATGGAGTGCTTGGTGGCACCGGGCAAGGTAAGACAAAGTCGGCATGGTTTCCTTAAGGGAAAATCCTGCCTGATGAACCTGTTGGAATTCTTTGAGGAGAGTACAGGGAGGATACATAAAGGGGATGCAGTGGATGTTGTATATTTGGATTTTCAGAAGGCTTTTGACAAGGTGCCACACATGAGGCTGCTTACCAAGTTAAGAGCCCCTAGTATAACAGGAAAGTCACTGGTTAGAGCATTGGTTCATTGGTGGGAGGCAGTAAGTGGGAATAAAAGGATACTTGTCTATTTGGCTGTCAGTGGTGTTCCACAGAGGTCAGTGCTGGGACCACTTCTTATTATGCTGTATATAAATGATTTAGATGATGGAACAGATGGCTTTGTTGCCAAATTTGCAGATGGTACGAAGATTGATGGAGGGGCAGGTAGTGTTGAGGAAACAGGTAGGATGCAGAAGGACCTAGACAGATTTGGGGAATGGGCAAGAAAGTGGTAGATGAAATACAATGTTGGAAGATGCATGGTCATACACTTTGGTAGTGGAAATAAACATGTGGACTATTTTCTAAACAGGGAGAAAATCCCAAAATCTGAGATGCAAAGGGACTTGGGAGTCCTTGTGCAGAACACCCTGAAGGTTAACTTGCAGGTTGAGTGGGTTGTGAGGAAGGCAAATGCAATGTTAGCTTTCATTTCAAGAGGTCTAGAATACAAGAGCAAAGATGTGATGCTGAGGCTTTATAAGGCACACCCTGAGTATTGCGAACAGTTTTGGGGCACTCATCTTAGAAAAGATGTGCTGGCATTGGAGAGGGTCCAGGGGAGGTTCACAAGGATGATTCCAGGAATGAAAGGGTTATCATACGAAGAACATTTGATGGCTCTGGGTCTGCACTCGATGGAATTCGGAAGTCTGAGGGGGCAGCTCGTTGAAACTTTTCGAATGTTGAAAGGCCTAGACAGAGTAGTTGTGGAAAGGATGCTTCCCATGGTGGAGGAGTTTAGGACAAGAGGACACAGCCTTAGGGTGGAGGGGCATTCATTTAAAACAGAGATGCAGAGAAATTTCTTTCGTCAGAGGGTGGTGAATTCATGAAATGTGTTACCATAGGCAGCTGTGGATTCCAAGTCGTTCAGTGTACTTAAGGCAGAGATTGACAGGTTCTTGATTGGCCATGGCACCAAAGGTTACGGGGGGGGGGGGGGGGAAGGCCAGAGAGAGGCGCTAAGGAGTGGAGAAAAGGATCAGCCATGGTTGAATGGCAAAGCAGACTCGATGGGCCTAATGGCCTAATTTTGCTCCTATCTCCTATGGTCTTGTAATCCAATGACTGATTTATGGTCTCAATTACTTTACAAGCTTTTAATATGGTTAACTAATGGAGTTCTGGAGCAAGGAATTTACACTAGAATTCCATGAAGAGGCAGCATCTTCAGGTGGAGGGGAGAAAACTGATGAAAACCAAAGAAATCTGAAACATTCCAGGGAATTCCTATTGTAATATTATAGAAACATAAAAAACCTACAGCACAATACAGGTCCTTCAGCTCACAAAGCTGTGCTGAACATGTCTTTACCTTAGAAATTACCTAGAGTTACCTACAGCCCTCTATTTTTCTAACCTCCATGTACCTGTCCAACAGCCTCTTAAAAGACCCTATTTTATTCACCTCCACCACGGTCTCCGGCAGCCCATTCCACACACTCACCATTCTGCATTAAAAAAAACCTACCCGACATCTTCTCCCTGCCAGCTTCCAAGCACCTTAAAACTGTGTCCTCTCGTGTTAGCCATTTCAGCCCTGGGAAAAAGCCTCTGACTATCTACATGATCAATGCCTCTCCTATTGTTATACACCTCTATCACGTCACCTCTCATCCTCTGTCGCTCCAAGGAGAAAAGGCCGAGTTCATACAACCGATTCTCATAAGGCAGGGGTCCCCAACCTTTTTTGCACTGCAGACTGGTTTATTATATTCTTGCAGACCGGCCGACCCAGGGTGGGGCGGGGAGGGTTGCCAACGAACAAGAGTATGTAGCAGACAAATACGTTGTGTTTACCCCGAGAAAGACTACCATGATATGATCATGAAGCCTTGTGCAGGCACCTGTGTGCAGATGCGTGACTTGCACATGTGTGTACGTGCCGATTTTTTT
Organism: Mobula birostris; assembly: GCF_030028105.1. Classification (NCBI taxonomy): domain Eukaryota; kingdom Metazoa; phylum Chordata; class Chondrichthyes; order Myliobatiformes; family Myliobatidae; genus Mobula; species Mobula birostris. The sequence goes on along the minus strand of NC_092370.1, from coordinate 92,646,971 downwards.
CTACAAATCGTTTTTGGCGATTCTGTTCGGGGGGGGGGGTGTTAATCACCAATGAAATATAGGTGATAAGTAGCTAATACACTCAATTTCATTTCTAAAAGGGTTTCTCTAACGAGTTTAATATTAAACACACAGCGCATATTTTCCTCGCATGAATATAGTGATAAGTCAATTATCAGGGGAGGACAGGGGAGCTTGAAGTAAGTGTTGAACGAACTTCCAGTAGAAGTGGTAGAGGCAGGTTCGATATTATCATTTAAAGAAAAATTGGATAGGTATATGGACAGGAAAGGAATGGAGGGTTATGGGTTGAGTGCAGATTGGTGGGACTAGGTGAGAGTAGCGTTTGGCACGGACTAGAAGGGCAGAGATGGCCTGTTTCCGTGCTGTAATTGTTATATGGTTATTTAAGTCACATATAAGTCAATAGCATCATAACATTTTAAGTAACGTTTGGATATTAAACACACAGCACATATTTTCCCCGTATGAACATATAAAATCATTGCAACACACCAATATCGCTGAATCAGTGGGAGCCCTGGGCTTGTTTCCCTGCAACAAGACGGTGCCATCGAGGGGTGATGGGAGACAGCGATACTCAAACAGGGTTCCTTATGTCCAGTCTATTCAGCAATTTAGTTCTCGTGGCTTTCATTGCAGAGATATGTTGGAAATGGAAGCAACGTTTTCAGTGCTTTCATGATATTCAGCCTTGACTTTGATCCAGAATGCCGGCAGAGATGTTATGTCAAACATACTTTTCAGCCTGCCATCATTTGCAAGCTCGAGGAGTTGATCTCCTTCTCGCGCTGACATGGATGATCTGTGTGTAATGACCTCGCATGCGTTCAAGCTCAACAGTGGGTGTGACAGGGAGTGAGGAAAGGTGCAGCTGAGACTCATATCGTTTCATATCGCCAAATCATATTGTTTCCTCGTGGCCTGGTAGCACATGCTATGCGGCCCGGTGGTTGGGGACCGCTGTCATAAGACATGCTCCCCAATCCAGGCAACATCCTTGTAAATCCCCTCTGCAACCTTTCAATGTTTTCCAGATCCTTCCTGTAGTGAGGCGACCAGAACTGAGCACAGAACTCCAAGTGGAGTCTGACCAGGGTCCTATATAGCTGCAACATTACCTCTCGGCTCCTAAACTCAATCTCATGATTGATGAAGGCCAATGCACCATATGCTCTCTTAACCACAGAGTCAACCTGCGTAGCAGCTTTGAGCATCCTATGGACTCGGAGCCCAAGATCCCTCTGATCCTCCACACTGCCAAGAGTCTTACCATTAATACTATATTCTGCCATCATAATTGACCTACCAAAATGAACCCCCTCACACTTATCTAGATTGAACTCCATCTGCCACTTTTCAGCCCAGTTTTGCATTCTATCAATGTTCCTCTGTAACCTCTGACAGCCCTCCACACTATCCACAACAACCCCCCAACCTTTGTGTCTTCAGCAAATTTACTAACCCATCCCTCCACTTCCTCATCCAGGTCATGCATAAGAACCATGAAGAGTAGGGGTCCCAGAACAGATTCCTGAGGCACACCACTGGTCACCAACCTCCATGCAGAATATGACCCATCTACAACCACTCTTGCTTTGCCTTCTGTCGGCAAGCCAATTCTGGATCCATGAAACAAAGTCTCCTTGGATCCCATGCTTCCTTGCATGGGGTACCTTATCAAATGCCTTGCTAAAATCCACATACATTACATCTATGGCTCTACCTTCATCAATGTGTCACATCCTCAAAAAAATTCAATCAGGCTCATAAGGCACGACCTGCCTCTGACAAAGCCATACTGACTCTTCCTAATCATGTTATGCCTTTCCAAATGTTCATAAATTCTGCCTCTCAGGATCTTTTCCATCAACTTACCAACCACTGAAGTAAGACTCACTGGTCTATAATCTCCCGGGTTATCTCTACTCCCTTTCTTGAACAAGGGAACAACATCAGCAACCCTCCAATCCTCTGGAACCTCTCCCATCCCCATTGATGATGCAAAGATCATTGCCAGAGGCTCAGCAATCTCCTCCCTCAGCTCCCACAGCAGCCTGGGGCACATCTCATCCGGTCCCAGTGACCCATTCAACTTAATGCTTTCTAAAAGCTCCAGCACATCCTCTTTCTTAATTATCTACATGCTCAAGCTTTTCAGTCTGCTGTAAGTCATCCCTACAATCGCCAAGATCCTTTTCCATAGTCCGTGGATAAGATTAAGTGGGGTACCAGCTCATTGGGGATTATACTCTGGGGGGAAAGCTGCTGAACTTTTGGGGTGCAGGGAGGCTGGTGGACTGCTATAGTACAGTGGGGGTGACTATTAGGTTTACAGCAGTGGGTATTGTACTTTTGTGTTTTATATATAGTTTAGCGGAATGGTCACGAGGATCATAATAATCTGAAGGTCAAATGGTCATGGTGTCACATCTTTCAAGGGGCAGTATGTCATGTGGGGGTGCTATGTTCAATTATTTTTTTAAAAGATAAGTTATATTTGGATTCATCTCATACTTTGTGTGTCAAAACATCTCATGTTATTTTACACTGTGTGAATCGACGTTCAGTGTGAGAAAATGCCTGCCACGTCCCTAAATAATGTTGAGTTATCTTATGGTATCAAAGAAGTAAAACTGTCAACTTGGGAATGTGGAGAGAATAACATGCGTTAGTGTAAGAATGGTGGCTTATGGTCAGTGCAGACTTCATGAGAAGAAGGGCCTGTTTCCATGCTCAGTCACTATGAACAAAAGAACTACTTTCTATGTTTCAAATAGTGTGAGTAATGTCCAACCACATCGAAACAGATAAGGAGATTAGCACCTCATCTACAGGAGAACGCTTGAGACTTAAAAATCAAAAACATGGTGCTTTTGGTTGAGTGTGAGGGATCTGAGGGATGTGGTAGTTTTACACAGACAGTGGTTGAATGTGAGGGAGCTGAGAGATGTGATATTTTTACATAGACAGTGGTTGAATGTGAGGGATCTGAGGGATGTGGTAGTTTTACACAGACAGTGGTTGAATGTGAGGGATCTGAGAGATGTGATATTTTTACACAGACAGTGGTTGAATGTGAGGGATCTGAGGGATATATTTTTTACACAGATAGTGTTTTAATGTTCTGCTAGAAGAGACACTGGAAGCAGATATAACTGCTTTATTCAAAAATTTAGACAGACATTTAAATAAGCAAACTATGGAGGATATTAAATAAAAATATAAAATGCTGTTTATACTCAGTAAGTCAGACCACATCTAAAGGAGTAGAAGCATTTCAGAGTTCTGATGACCTAAAACATTAACTGTTTCTTTTCCCATGGATACAGCTTAATATGCTTTTTTTTTAGCACTTTCTGTTTTCATTTTAAATTTCCAGCATCTACAACATTTTTTGTTTCTTGCATAGAAGGATTTGGTCCTAACATGGAAAGAAGGGATTAGTGTATTTGAGCAATAAATGTCAGCATGGATCTGAAAGGGCCATACAACTCTGTGACTTAGGTTCATTACAATGCACCTCTGAATATACCAATCTTTCAATTTTTAAAAACAGCAAATAAAAGAAAAGTTTGATGATTGGCTCATTGCTTGGTTGTCTTACCTAGTTTGCGATTACGTTGAAATGCAATCTTAAACCAAGTTCCATTGTTGTATCGTTTCTTGGACACAAGTGTCAGAACTCCAGATCCGAGGTCAAAGGTCACCCGAACTTTCCCATCTGCTAATTCAACTGCTAAGAAATCCTTCTGGTAAAAGATAATTTAACAGTAGGGGGATCAGTTGAAAATTTATACCAATTATCGTCAACCACTTCCATTATTATAACTCATGTACTTGAATTGCACTTGAATTGGGAAAATGGAAACATACACATTTGCATAGCGCCTTTATCACCTTGGAGAGTCATAAAGGTGCATTACGGCAGATGTAATGTCAGGGACTGAATCACGGTTGTAACATGGAAAGGCAGCCAATTTGCAGAAACCAACTTCATGCAAATAACAACGTAAAAGAATTAATTTAGGGCTGATGTTTCGGCAGCAAAGGGTTTGAGAGAGGTACGATGTTTGACTGAAGTATACACCATCATGAGCGGTTTAGATCAAGGCGATAGGTGGAAGCTGTTCTGATGGTGTAAAGACTGGGGGCACCGAGTTAAAATATTGCACAAAAGATAGAGGAAATATGTAAGGAAAAACTTATGCAGATGGTGGTTATGATTTTGAATTCATTGCCTACAAGGCTGGTGGAAATAGCTGGTGAAATCTAGCACTGTCTTCAAAGGGAACTGGATAGACACCCTGAGAGAGAAGGAGTTACAGATCAATGGGGAGAAACATGAGCAGGTGACTGACGGAAAAGATTCAATGCCCTATATAGCCATCTTCTCTGCTATACTAATCTATGATTCTACTTGGTTTGCAATATTGAGATACCCCTGCTGTTCTTTGAAAGTAGTGGATGCTGACTCATAAAATATATTTAAAGCTTTGATGGTTAAATCTTTTGACTATGGAGGTACTGAGCAAGTAAACGGAAGTGAAGATTGGAGGGGCCATTGTCTTATTGAAAGGTGCTGTAAGCTTGATGGGTCAAATAGCCTTCTACTGTTAGTTATATTTTTGTTATATGTAGTCACAGAAGTTATAAACTTTGGTTAGGCTATATTTGGAATACTGTATGTACTTCTGATTGCTGCAATACTGAAAGGACTTGGAGGCTCAGAGAAGATGCAGAAGAAGTTCACCAGGATGTGGTCTGGATTAGAGAATAATAACTATAAGGAGAAATTAGTCAAACTTGGATTGCTTTGTTTGGAGGATAAGAAGCTGGGGTGGGGGGGGGGGGGGGACCTGACAGGCTTGTTTCCAGAAGGCATTCAATAAGGTGTTGCATAAAAGATCTATCCATAAGATAACGATGCACAGAGTTGGGAATAATGTATTAGCATAGATAGAGGATTGGTTAACTCATAGAAAGCAGAGAGTTGGAATACATGGGTGTTACTCTGGTTGGCAATTAGTGGTGAACGGTGTGCCACAGAGGTCAGTGCTGGGCCTGCAAATGTTCATGGTATACATTAACAATCTGGAAGAGGGGACCGAGTATCTAAGTTTGCTGATGATACTAAATGGAGTGGAAATGCAAATTGTGCAGAAGATACAGAGAGTCGACAAACAGATATAGATAGGTTAAGTGAGGGGGCAAGGGTCTGGCAGATGGAGTACAATATTGGTAAATGCGAGGTCATCCACTTTGTAAGGGAAAATGTAAGAGCAGATTATTATTTAAATGGTAAAAGATTGCAGCATGCTGCTGTGCAGAGGGACTTGGGAGTGCTTGTGTATGAATCACAAAAGGTTGGTTTACAGACGCAGCAGGCTATCGAGAAAGCAAATGGAATGTTGGCCTTCATTGCTAGAGGGATTGAATTTAAGAGCAGGGAGGTTATGCTAAAAACTGTACAGGGTATAGGTGAGGCTGCACCCAGAGTACTGCATGCAGTTCTGGTCTCCTCACTTGAGGAATGACATACTGGCTTTGGAAGTGATGCAGAGGAGGTTCACCAGGTTGATTCCAGAGATGAAGGGGTTAGGATATGAGGAGAAATTGAGTCGCCTGGGATAGTACTCGCCAGAATTCAGAAAAATGAAGAGATCTTAAAGAAACATAAAATTATGAAAGGGAGATAAGATAGAGGTAGGAAGGTTGTTTCCACTGGTAGGTGAGACTAGAACTATGGACATAGCACCAAGATTTGGGGGGAGTAGATCTAGGATGGAGATGAGGAGGAAGCGCTTTTCCCAGAGAAAGGTGAATCTGTGGAATTCTCTGCCCAATGAAGCCATGGAGGCTACATCAATAAATACAAGCGATGATTGATAAGTTCGTGGCCTAAGGTAGAAGGAGTCAATTTTAGAAAACCTAGCACATTTATTTTTCCGACATTTACACACTTAGTCCAGTGGTCATGAAGCATACAGATCCCTTCTTTGGTGAAGTCGGCATCTTGGACCTCAGAAGTGGTCCACAGCAGGGGTGATTGATAAGTTTGTGGCCTGAGGTAGAAGGAGATGAGTTATTAACTTCAAACTTTCTGCATTTTCACTCAAAGGGTGAACTGCACGTGCATGTAATGAGAGCTGTATAACTCATAGGCCACGACCCTATCAATCACCCCTGCTGTGGACCACCTGGAGGTCCAAGACGCTCTCGTTACATGCACGTGCAGTTCAACTCTTTGAGTGATAATGCAGTGAGTTTGAAGTTAATAACTCATCTTCTACCTTAGGCCACGAACTTATCAATCACCCCTCGTATATTGAAGACAAGGTTGGATAGATTTTTGCATAGTAGGAGATTTAAGGGTTATGGGTAAAAGGTAGGTAGGTGGAGATGAGTCCATGGCCAAATCAGACATGATTTTATTAAATGGCAGAGCAGGCTTGACGACCCAGAAGGTCTACTCCTGCTCCTACTTCTTATGTTCTAATAATAATTATTCAGTGACTTTATCAAGATGGCCTGGTTAAAATATCCCAACATGATTGGGAAGTCATCAGGATGTGCTGTTTCATGCCTCCTGAAGGATGCAGCTGGATGTACACTAAGCATTTGTTCATAGTCTTCTGCTGCTGTAACCAATCCACTTCAAGGTTTGATGTGCTGTGATTTCAGAGTTGCCCTTCTGCACACCACTGTTGCAATGCTTGATTGTTTGAATTACTGTCACCTTCCTGTCAGCTTGAACAAGCCTGACTGGTTCACCTGCTGATCGATCTACGTGAAGGTCATCCTCACTGCAATCAATAGATCTTTAGTCTGATATCTTGTAATTGGTTACACTCTGGTAGTTCACTCTGTGACTGCACCCTGTATATTGGTAGGGTTTCTTTTCAAAGTTCAAAGTACACTTATTATCAAAGTATGTGTACTATATACAACCTTGAGATTTGGCCCCTTACAGGCAGCCACAAAATAAGGAACTAGGTGACATAGCCTCAAGATTCAGGGGAGGAGATTTAGGATGGAGATAAGGAGGAACTGATTTTCTCAGAGAGTGGTGAAGCTGTGGAATTCTCTGCTCAATGAAAGCAGTGAAAGTTACATCAGTAAATATATTTGAGACAAGGTTGGATAGATTTTTGCACAGTAGGGGATTTAAGGGTTATGGGGAAAAGGCAGGTAGGTGGAGATGAGTCCATGGCCAGATCTGCCATGATCTTATTGAATGGCAGAGCAGGCTCAATGGGCCAGATGGCCTACTATTGTTCCTATTTCTTATGTTCTTATGTATATAAAAGTATGAGAGGCCTAGGCATGACAGGTAGTCTTTTTCCTGGGATGTAAATGTCAAAGTCGAGAGGGGATAGTTTTAAGGTGAATTAGAGATATATTAAAGTAGATTTACATGGCAAGTTTTTTAAAAAAAATACTGAGTGCTAGGTGCCTGGAATGTGCTACCAGGGTAGAGAATGGAAACAGACATGACAGCAATATTTGGGAGGTATACAAACCAGCGGGAGATGGAGGGATTAGTTTAAATTGGCGTCGTAGCTGGCAAACTCATCAAGGGCTAAAGTGCCTGCTCCTGTCCTGTATGTGTTTTGTGTGCCACGTTCTAACCTCTTGGTGTTTCAGCATTTCCACTGTACTGCACTGTTATCTCAGGCTAGACCTCTGTGCTCAACTCAATGGAGTTGAACTTGAACTCTGATACTCTGTTTCGGCAGGAAGACATCTACTCGCTGGAAAATGTGGTTGTGGCTCACTTTTTTTGCTTGTCTGTAAAACTGTGCTGTTATTTACTTTCTATGGAAGAATCTGGAAAGGAAGCTGATAAAACAGGAAAACAAAATATCTCAAACAAGTCGCAATTCTAATTCTTCAATCTGCAAAGAACAAACCCACATTGCTTCTCAAAGAATTAACTTCCCCATGAGGGAAATGGCCCCGGAGCAGCTGCTGTCTGGAAAAAAAATCAATCTGCAAGTTTCACTCTTTTGATGTTTTACAGACAAAAGGGAACGGAAGAGAATTTCACATCCAAAGAAATTTCTAATGAAGGGAAACTGACTCAGATTGGCCTACATTGCTAACACAGGACTTCAAGTACTCATGATTGAGCCGTCACTGTGTTCACGATCAAAGTATCAGTTCGATATAGCACTTTAGAGTACGATGGCACAGTGCTATAGTATTTATGATTTGCTTTGTTTTAGTCTATGAGCAAACAGGTGCACACTTTTATCTTCCTTTGAATCTGTCAGGTTTTGGCAGTGTGGCATCAGAGCAGGATAGCCCGCTTGTAGCTGAGGAACTCCCTGTCAGAAATAAGCTATTCTGCTTCATGCTGAGATACCGTCAAAGCACCATATAAGGTGCCTGAAATCCAGAGTCAAACAGTTAATGACCAATCCTTCTGTCATAGCACATTTTCTCAAAGAAATAAAAAGATAGTGAAACAAAGAAGAAATCTGAAGACAATTGGATTGATATTTGAGGGTTTGCGGGGAATTGGCCATAAAATTCAGTGAATAAGATATCTCACAAGTATGGTATATACAGTATGTTTCTTTCGAGGGTCTCCAATATTAACAAGAATCTTGTTAGGTTTAAAATACATTTAACCAGTTCTCACAAGTTTTATGCCAATCATGGAAGAAAAATAAAATTTGAAGTCCTATTTATTTAAGTAATAATGTTTTACATTATCATTGCTCCTAAAATAATTAAGTTAAAATACACTTTTAAAATAAATGTTAAATTCTTTCACACTTCTACAACTGCCGGGAATGGAATACATTCAACATATTTACTATTAGACAGGAGACTATTCAGCCCATCTGCTCCATTCCAGCTCTATCAGAGCAATACCATTATTCACAACCATTTCCCCCCTTATTTCCTCAGTAACCTTATTCTCTCCCACATGCCCATTAACACCTCAATGAATATTCTGCTGCTTAGTTAGTCCAAAGTTGATTTCTGTAGCTAATTAGCCTATCAGTGAGATTTACGATGGGGGGGGGGGGGGAAGTGATGGAGAGGAGAAAGCATAGTCACAGGAGGAACGTGCAAACTCATACAGATTGTACCGGAGGTCAAAATTGAAAGCATTTCACTGATACTGAGAGTCAACAGCTTTACCTGTTGCCCCAAGAAATATGTAACAAAAATATAAAGAAAACTGTGTGTGGATATAAAATCAATTGTTTGATATTTTCAAGATTCATAGCCCAGAGAGGAAATAAATGGAAGTATTTTTCAGAAACGTTTGAACTTTACAAATACACTGTATTAGACAAAGCCGCTGATGAAGTAATCTAAGATGCCTCACACTTACAGTGCCATTTGAAGCCAGGTACAGGAGTAGGCCATTTGGTGAGAATGTGCTGAAGTGCATCACCAGCTGAGTTGACGTAGAGCGCAATATCTTCTCAACAGCTGAGTAGCCGCTACCATCAAAGTGGAAAGCAATGTCTTCATGTTGGGATCTGCAGAAGACACACAATGCTCATCTCCAAATGATCTGCTTCACTCGCTTTCCACCTAAAATCCACTGTACGTGGATTCACCCACAATTCTAAATTTTAGAATACTACACAAATCAAACATGTGACTGTGCTTGAATCAACACCTCTTCCTCAGATTATATCTCTCCAGATCTACTACTGCCACATCACATCACAATAAAAACAACACTAATTGCAATTTCTTCCCTCCACAAGAAGTCATGTGAAGGCTTTGATAGAATTGGGGTCAGGGTGATGACAGGAGATACGCCAGCTTTAAACATCAAGCAGAATATGAGAGCCACAGCATGTGGTTAAAAACATACCTGGGCACCAGATCCTTGTGACCTAATGTTTAATTTCATTTGCAGCTGTCTGCACTATGTAATCATTAGCAAGTAGCAAAGCATCTAAACATCTAATAAATGAGGTTATATCCAATAAATGTTGCAACCCACAGCTCCAATCTGCTAATTAAATATGCTGACAATACTACACTGATTGGCCTAATCTCAAACAATAATGAGGCAGCCTACAGAGAAGAAATCATCACTCTGACACAGTGGTGTCAACAAAACAACCTGTCCCTCAATGTCGCAAAAACAAAGGAGCTGGTTGGGGACTACAGGAGGAATGGAGACAGGCTAACTCCTATTGACATCAATGGAACTGAGGTCGAGAGAATGAACAACTTTAAGTTCCTTGGCATAAACATCACCGAGGACCTCATATGGTCTATACACAGCAGCTGTGTGGTGAAAAAGGCACAACAGCGCCTCTTTCACCTCAGACAGTTGAAGAAGTTTGGTATGGACCCCAAATCCTAAGAACTTTCTACAGGGGCACCACAGAGAGCATCCTGACTGGCTGCATCACTGCCTGTTATGGGAACTGTACCATCAATCACAGGACTCTGCAGGGAGTGGTGCGGACAGCTTAGCGCATCTGTAGATTTGAACTTCCCATGATTCAGGACATTTACAGAGACAGGTGCGTAAAAAGGGCCCGAAGTATCATCGGGGACCCAAGTCACCCCAACCACAAACTGTTCCAGCTGCTACCGTCTGGGAAACAGTACCACAGCATAAAAGCCAGGACCAACAGGCTCTGGGACAGCTTCTTCCACCAGGCCATCAGATTGATTAATTCATGCTGACACAACTGTATTTCTATGTTATATTGTCCTGTTGTACATACTATTTATTATAAATTAATATAATTTGCACATTGTACATTTAGACAGAGATGTAACGTAGAGATTTTTACTCCTCATGTATATGAAGGATGTAAGAAATAAGTCAATTCTATTCAATTCAAGATGGAAAAATATCAAAAGAATCATTAATGGGAAATATACTATTGATGTGAAACCATGAAAGCCAAAACTTTGCCCAGGGGCTCCTTCTGCTCTGCCTCTTACATGTGGCCACTACAAATGCAGTGCAGCACTCAGATTTATTATACATTGAACCCCTAATGAAATCCAGCGCAACCATGATCCTATTGCATGGTTGTGTGCTACATGGGCATGTGGTTATCTGAAAGTCAGGAGAAAATATAATAATGTGAAAGGAAATTCAAAAAAAATTAAATCCAGAAATCCAAAATTTCTGAACTTGGAATCTGGAAAGATGAGAACTCAAATGTTAATAAAACTTCCTTAAGTCAAATTTTGAGTGATTTGCTCTGCATTTTCTCTTCTAGTCAAAAACAATGAGCCTGAAATTTATCACACAATACTCAATGACACGAAATTTTAGAAGTGGCATTCAAACACACACATTAATTGACCACTATGCATTTGAAAGAGGACAAATTTCTTTGTCATAATGTAGGTGAATTATGAAAGCCATATTTACAGCTACAATCACTTTCATAACAATGGTTAAAACTGAACTTTTTACAGCTGTGCAATTCATAATGAACATAGCCAAAGCTAATGGATCTTAATAAAACTGAAGCCTGTTTTAAGAAGCAGCAACACCCTGTAAATTTGCAACTTCTTTATTGTAAAAGCCATGAAGAGGTTTTTTGAGCATAATTGTTTGAAACATAGATTAGGAAGTTGGCACATGAGTTAAAGTGTTTTAAGAGTGGGGGAGACTGATTCCTCAACAAGCAATATTGTGCTGTAAAATCAGTAAATACACCAATTCTCATGCAAAAAGTCCACTGAATGGCCAACGTGAGACGTGGTGACTTCTACAATGATACTGGAGTTGGTATTAAGTGAGGAGTTACACGGCACCATTAGGTGCACTTCCCTGGCCTTTGACTTTGCTGCAATTTTTCTCTTTGTGCTTGATGCCTTAAGTTTTGAGGGGCACAAGGTTTATTAAAGTGAAAATTAAGAAAATGCCATCAAAGCCGGGAGAATGAAAAACTTTACCTTGCAAAACACCCACTGCATTTCCCTTCTCTCTCTCGATAGTTCCACAAACCAATAGACCTTCCATCAAGAAATGCCTCGCCCATGCAGCCCTTGAAGTGCGTTACCTTCACCGCCGGTGCTTTCTGCACACAAGTGGAACAAAGTCATTGCAAAGCATTGATGTAGAACGCAAGAGAAGGTTGACACCAACAGTGATTCAAATGACCCAATATTGCAACCGACCTTCACTCGCTTCGACAAGCCTCCAATGAAAACCAGGGTGGAATTATTCACATCAAGCACTGTCGAAATTCCAGGAGATGTAGCTTTCTTTATGACTGGTTTGTCTGAAGTAGAAGATCCAACTTCTTGAATGGATAGGGTACCCATACGTCCAAACCTATCATCCAAATTACAATATGCTAATTGTTGAATTAAAGTGACTCATGGCAACCAGAAGCAAAAATATGCTTTTTTAAGGCAGGCAAATGGATTTATTTTCTCTTGTTCTCACTACATGTAAAGCAGAGCACACCATACACTGAAAATCATTAATGGTGTTTTCAAGGTGGAAATTGATCCAGGATAGAATATTCACTTACAGCATTGATACGGTCATAAACATGGATCATTTTGCTTGTGCTATAGCATGATACTTTGAATTGCAATGGAAACTGTGGGCGGGCTTTTTTATGGATTCCACTGACTCAGGGCATGAAGACTTAGGAAGCAAAAGGCAAATAGCATTGGGATGCAGAACATCTATGGGCCAACTGAATGGCAGGGCAGACATTCCAGTCATTCTCTAATAGTTATAAGTAGTTGACCCACACTTCTGGATATGTCAGGACTGGATGCAAGTTCCTTTTCCTCTGAAAGGTACAGCTCCTACTGTTTTCCAGTGATCCTGGAGGTTGCCCTTCCGAGCCAGCATGCAAGTCCTGTGGGAGGATCAGCCTAAGTTCTTGCTAGAAGAAGGGATAGAGAAAGATAAAAGTAAAAAAAAAATTGATGATGATGAAAACAGAGCAGGATGGAAATGCATGTGTGTAGTCCCAGCAATATTGTAGCCTGCCTCTGGGATCCATGAGGACCGCAGAGGTACAGAAAACTGCTGAGCTAGCCTTCTTAGCGGATGCAAGAATTCCACATTTCACAGGGTTTGTGGGGAAATCTGGGACTTTCAATGGCTGAATGTTAGCGGCTCTGACTGTCGCTTTCAGCAGTTGCCAGCAACATCCAACTCAAGATTTGTTGATGTAAGATCACTAAAGGATGACCATATGAACCCATCTCAAGAACTGCCACAATACCTATTTTCCCAAATCATAGTAACTAGAGAAAATTAAAATAAAAGAAGTTTTTTTCTCCCCTGGGAAGTAATATAGACTGACGCCACATTATATCATTACTGAACACACCATGGTCTCGGCCTGAATCATCGACTGTACCTCTTCCTAGACATGCTGCCTGGTCTGCTGCGTTCACCAGCAACTTTGATGTGTGTTGCTTGAATTTCCAGCATCTGCAGAATTCCTGTTGTTTGCACCTTCAAAGACTTTTTGGTACTTAAGCAATTAATAATTAGTATCATGACTATGTGGCACGAAGGAACATCAACTTGCCTGGCAGCATGAATTTTGTACCACTTGTTGGTGTTAATCTGAAGATCAGGATATTCTAATCTTGCTGTTCCTGAACCCACGTCCCACAAGAAGGCGACTCTGCCCCGTCGCATTTCCAGAGCCAAGAATTCAGACTGTGAAATGGTGCAGAGGGCAATTGATTAACATATTTTTGGTCTTAGTTAGCAAAAGAAATGCTCAAGAGTAATGAATAAAACAATCAGGTATCTTCATGTTGTACTGAAAACCTTTAAGAGTCTGCATAAAAAAACATGCTGCCTGACGTTGCAAATGGCTAAGACTTCCTTCGAAACTAAAGTAGATGACTAAAAAAATGAACAAATATATATTTCAAGCTGATAAAAAACTTAAACTGTTGCAATTGAAATACAAGTCCTGTTTCAGGCATACACAATGACAACATTAAACATAATCATATTTAGAAAGGCTTCATTCTACCCTGGAGGTGTTCCTATTACAAAACTGTATTTCAGTTTCCACAACAAACGATCATCCTCACCATAGTTTTTGAGATTGCTCAAAATATCACAGCAGGGGACTGGATAGAATATCTGTGACATATAGTGCCTTGTTGGTTATTTTTGAATGCTTGAGAATTAATCTGTGATTACAATCTGGCCAATTTCTGCATCATTTCCATTAATGAACTAATAGTTCCTTTAAAAGCAATTTTTTAAGCTGATATACTGTATGTAAGTAGATTCTCTTTGAGAATTTCTACTGCTTTTCACCAAGTTATTTTGAACTAATTAAATTAGTAATCAAATTTCCACTGAACTTATCCCTTCTGCCATATCCTTCTATTTCCTCCACATTCATGTGTCTAGCTAAGAACACGCTGAATGAATGCCTTCCCTGCCACCCCAAGCAGCAAATTCCACGCACCCAGCTCTCATGTGTAAAAACTTGTCCCACGTATCTTTGAATTTACCCCCTCACCTTAAATGCATGCCCACTGATAATAAACACTTCAACTCTGGGGACAAGGAACAGGTCATCTACTCCGTCTATGGCTTCCATAATTTTATAAATCGCTAATAGTTTTCCCCGCGCTGTCTGTTGTTCCAGAGAAAAACTTCTTTCACTCCAACCAATTGTGCCCACAATCCATGGCAATATTCTAATGTAAGAAATGAAAGCAGAAGAAAGACTTCTCTCCTGCCCTTTGTGCCTGCCCTGCCATTTATCAAGATTGTGACTGATCTCCCTCAATTCAATCTTCTTCAACCACCCCCATATTCAAGGTTCATTCAACATACACAGATATTTTTACCTCTGTTTGGAATGGATTCTACCACTGAGGCCCTGGAGCTTCCCAGATAGAGAATTACAAAGATTCACCACCTTCTGAGTGAAGAGACCTATCTGCATCTCAGTCCTAAATTGTCTACCCCTTACTCTTGGGCTGTGAGCCCCAGGTGACTCCCTATCCAGTGCAAATATATCCTCCATGTTGCCACCTTGTTAAGCCCTAAAAGAATTTTGTTTCTATGAACTTTCATCCCATTCTTCCAAACTCTGTGGAGAATGAAGCAACCTCTCCTCAGGCAGCAAGCTCAGCAGCATTTGAAATCTAAGGGGCCCTTTTCATGACTGGCACATCTTTATCTATGTAAGGAGACCAGAATTGCGCACAGTGCTCCAGGTGCAGCCTTGGCAAGACCCTGAAAAACTAGAGCAATACTTCTTTACTCTGTATTGCCATTATGAAGTCTAGCATACTATTTGCCCTTCTGATCACCTGCTGTATCTGCTTAGCCTTCAGCAACTTACAAGTATCAATCATTCAACATTTAAAGCAAAAGCTGCTCTTCTATTTTGTGCAGCAAAGTGGGTGGCTTCAAATTATGACACATTATATTCCATCATCTCATCTTCATCCATTCTTTCACCTTGTCTACATCCTTTTGAACTGTCTTTACTCAGAATCTCACCTGCTTTAGAACCATCAGCATTCTGGGAAATACAACATCTGAACCTCTGGGATCAAGTCCAAGCAAAGACCATTCAGTAATCCAATAGTCACAGCCTGCTACCCTGAGAAAGACCTGTTATTCCCACTTTTTACTTTCTGCCCATAACCAGTTCAATTCATATCAGTACATTACCTACAATTCTAAATTTTCAAAAGATCTCTGAAAATCTAAACACATCCCATCTACTGATTCCTCTTAGTCCAATTTGTCCACCGACACAACGGGTCAACAGCTGATGCCATCTCATTGGCTCTTCACTCAACTCTAGAATATCTGGACAGCAAAGATGCATACATCAGGATGCTCTTTATCAACTAAGCTCAGCATTCAATACTATCATTCTTCAATTCTAATCAATAAGCTTCAAAACCTCCTTGGGCAATTGGATCATTGATTTCTCATTTGGAGACCCCAGTCAGTTTGGATTGGCAACAACATCTCCTTCACAATCTTCATCAGCACAGGTGCACCACAAGGCTGTGTTTAGCTCCAATTCCTTCTTTAGGTTTGCTGACGACACCACTGTTGTAGGGCGAATCAAAGGTGGTGACAAATCAGCATTGAAAATCTGGCTGATTAATTTTGGCTGATAACAACCTACAAAGTTACATAAATAATATTGACAACCCATGGGTGAAATGGACTCTTAAAATATGGAAAACTATATAAAAGAATATAAACTGGAGAAAGACATTGCAATTCTTAACTGGTGTGCATATAACTCGGATTTTACGCCGAATAAACTGGATGCTAGATTTAAGGACTGGACAGCTAAAGGAAAAAGTTATTTGCAATATAATGAAAGAAGGAATACTGTTCAGTTTTGAAGTGCTCAAAGAGAAACACTTATTAGAAAAACAAGACTTTTTCCGGTATTTACAGATGCAACAGTATGTTAATAGGACCGTTAAAAATGTAACCAAGGCAAGTACATGTCTGATAGAGCTATTTAGAAAAGCATATAATTCAGATAACGGTAGTAGAATAATTTCAAGCGTGTATAAGGGTTTGTCAAATCTTAAAACACATTGGACTTCATACATTAAAACAAAATGGGAGAAGGAAGGAGGGATAATAATATCTGAGGAAGACTGGACAATAATATGGAGGTATCAATGGAAGTGTACCAGTTCACCGAAATGGAGGGAGTTCGGGTGGAAAAACTTGATAAGATATTTTATTAAACCCTCTCAGAAATCCCATTATGATAGTAACCTCCCTGTTTGCTGGAGAAATTGTGGAAATCAAAATGCAAACCAAAATCATATTTTCTGAGAATGCCCCGTTATCAAAGACTATTGGAGTGGGAAACATAATGCCCCACAAGACATCTTTAAATGTGAAATACTCTTAGAGAGTAAGACCATATATTTTGGGTATATACCTCAAGAATCGTTGAAAAGAGATAAATATTTAGTGTATGTACTGCTGGTGGTTGATAAAAAGACCCTTACCAGGAAATGGTTATCACAGGAGAGCCCAACTTTAAATGTATGAATGGAAATTACAATGGACATTTACAAAATGGAGAAGATAACAGCATCTGTTAATCATAAGTTGGAACAATTTTATTCATGCTGGAAAAAAAGGTTTAACTACATAACACATCATAGTCCTGACGAAGGGTCTCGGCCTGAAACGTCAACTGTACCTCTTCCTAGAGATGCTGCCTGGCCTGCTGCGTTCACCAGCAACTTTGATGTATGTTGCTTGAATTTCCAGCATCTGCAGAATTCCTGTTGTTAACACCTCATAGGCCTGATTTTATTTCACAAGTCAATGAATATGTTGTAAAAAAAAGAATCACTCCCTACTCTGTACATAGTTTTCTTCTTTCGATTGTTCTTCCTTTCCTCTCTTTTCTATAAGTGTATACCTCAGATAATTATGTGGAGATTTGTGACAAATATGTTTATATGATAGATATGTACAATGATGAAATTCAATAAAAAATAAATTACAAAACAGAAAATCTGGCTGATTAGTGCCACAGATACAGCCTCTTACTCAATGTCAGGACCAAGGAGAGGACTACTGACCTCAGAAGGTGAAATCTGGAGGTCCATAAATCAGTCCTCAGAGGATCAGAGGAAGAGGGAGTCAGTAACTTTAAAATCCTTGGTGTTATTATTTCAGAGAACATGGCCTGGGCCCAGCACACAAGTACAATTACGAAGAAAGCATGGTGGTGCCTCTACTTCCTTAGGAGTTTGTGAAGGTTCAACATGACTTTTAAAACTTTAACTCCTATAGATGTGTGGTGGAAAGTATATTGACTGGCTGCTTCACAGCCTGATATAGAAAGGCTAATGTTTTTGAAGAGAAAATCCTACAAAAAGTAGTGGATATGGCCCAGTCCATCACGGGTAAAGCCTTCCCCACCATTGAGTACATCTACATGAAGTGCTGTTGCAGGAAAGCAGCATGTATGATCAGGGACCCCCACCACCCAGGTTATACTCTCTTTTCACTGCTGCCATCAGGAAGGTGGTACAGGAGCTTCAGGAGTACATCAATGTTTAAAGATCATTATCATCCCTCAACCATCAGGCTCTTAAACCAGAGGGGATAACTTCACTCAACTTTAATTGTTCCCACAACCTACGGTCTCACTTCCAAGTACTCTTTATCTCACGTTCTCAATATTCATTGCTTATTTATTATTGTTACTATTTCTTTTCTTTCTTTTTGTATTTGCAGTTCCTTGTCTTTTGCACACTTGTTTGTCAGCCCTGTTGGTCTGGTCTTTCACTGATTCTATTATACTATTGGACATATTGAGTATGCCTGCAAGAAAATGAATCTTAGGGCTTTATATGGTGACATAATGGACTTTGATAATAAATTTACTTTGAACTTGAGTCTATTCTAAGAACTCAAAGAACTCTAGAAGTCCAATTAAACATTACCTTTTCTTAAATCCGTGTTGGCTTTTCTTAATCATGGTATTCTTTTAAAAATGTTCTGTTATTACACCTTTGCTATGGATCACAGTGATATCCCTACTACTGATGTTATACTAATGGATCTGTAGGTTTTTCTCTCATTCTCCTTTCTTAAATAATAGTCATATTTGCTGCCCTCCAATCCCCAAACGTTCTAGTATCTACAGAATTTTGGAAGATGATGTCCATGAGTGCTACTGATGTGCAAGCAAATTAATATAAAAATGATTTAAAATAAATGTAGATTATTAACATTCTCCATAAAAATGATTATTAATTAACTGCACACTTCATTAATTATTATGAATGGTCTCACACCTGGTCTTCAGTCCATCCCAAATGACCCATGAACACTACATCACTATTCTGCTCTTTTTTTGCACTATTCATTTATTTGTAATATATTTCTTATTGAAACTTAAAGCAATATTTTATGTATTTCACTGCACTACTGCCGCAAAACGTATTTCACAACATACATCAGTGATATTAAACCTGATTTTGATTCCAGTTCTGATTTTACCGCCAGTCGGTTAATCAGCGTTCTAACAAAGGAAATGCAGCAGCTAATTTACACACAATGAGCTCCCACAAAAGAAAGGAGCAACTAATCTGTTCTGGAAAAGACTGAGGGATAAATATTGGTCAAATTGGCTCACCCTGGTTATTCTCAGCCATCTGAGAGGATAGACCCCGCCTCAGTTTAACCTCTTCCAGAAGATAGTACCTTCAACACTAAAGTGTAAGCTGAAATTTTTGTGCAGAAGACACTATAATGGTATCTTCTGACTTACAAACTATTGACTCACCCTGGGCCTCAACAATTACAAAGAAGTCACACTAGCAGCTCTACTTCATTAGAAGTTTGAGGAGATTTGGTATGTCACCAAAGCCTTTAGCCAATTTCTACAAATGCATGGTGGACAGCATTCTGACTGGTCGCATCACCGCCTGGTATACAGGCTTCACGCAAAGGGGATCGAAAGAGGCTGAAGAGAGTTAGAGGCTGAAGAGGGTTGTAGCCTCAGCCAGCTCCATCATGAGTACAAGCCATCAAGGATATCTTCCAAAAGAGGTGTCTTAAGAAAGGAGCATCCAGTATTAAGGACCCTCACAATCCAAGACATGCTCTCTTTTCATTACTACCATCAAGGGCAAAGTACATGACTCTGAAGTCCTACACTCAGTTTTAGGAACAGCTTCTTCCCTTCTGCCACCTGATTTGTGAATGGGCCATGAACCCATGAACCTCAATATTCCTCTTTTGAACTATTCATTTTATTTCTTACTGTAACTTGTAATTGTAAATGTCTTACACGGTACTGCTGGCACAAAACAACAAATTTTATTACATTTCAGTGACGATAAACTTGACTCTGATTGTGCTTAAGTATTTACCTTCCCATTCACATGGAAGTTGGAAATTTGGTTGGTAAACAATGATCTTTCATTTATTTGATTATTCAGTACATTAATTAAGTGCAGTTGATGAGTGATTGTAAAAAGGTAGTGCATGAACCTTGGCTTCACTATATTAGCAACTTTTAGCCTCAGGACTTTAACCTCTGGACATCTCAGCAAGGTGCATCAGCGGCCCTAATGGGTTACTTACATTGCTACTGCTGCCTAGGTAGAACAGTAGGTTTTCTGTCTCAGAGGTTTTCACATTCAGGGTCAGAGTATTGTAGTTGCTGCTCATGAGTGCAGGCTGGTAGGCACGGATACAATCTCGGTCAGCTGATACAGCCACTTTAATCTGGAGAAAGATTAAATTCAGGGTTAGGAGAAAACACTTTCTTATATTTGCAAAGTGGAATTGATAAACTGCTGTCCCTTTTAAGATTCTTCAGTTTGAAACATTAACGTTTTCCCTTCCCACAGATATACATTTCCAATATTTTCTGTTTTTATTTATGCTAAGCAGTTGACACTGGAAATGTGCAATATATTGCTGGTGCTCTACAGCATCAGTGCACCGGCAATCCAACCATTAGAAGTTCTTTATATCTGGCTTCACTCCATAGCCGTGGACCTCTCATGTCCATTCTCCATAGCCACCTGTCAGCAGGCTTGGTGCACACCAAACTGGGGTTGTGTGCCAATTGACTACAGAGTGCTCACTTCCAGCAGCAACTCATCAGCTAATGCAACAAACCAGGACTACATAGTTCTGTATCTGAACTACATTCAGGAATGGACAGGTAAGTTGCAAATGCAAGTACATCACATGTACCAAATGATGACCAACTGACCAACACTTCTTTTATTACTGTTGCCCAACATAGATATCCTTGGATTTATCATTCACTAGAAATACGGCTGGACCAGCCACATAATAATTGCAGTTATAGGGGCCAGTCAGTCAATTTACCTCATGATTTTCCAAAGTCCTCTATAAGGTGCAGGTCAGGAAACTGATGGAATAGGTTCCATTTGACTGGATGAGTGCAGCTTCATCAGCACTCAATGCCAACCAGGTCAATATAGTCCAACTGAGTGGTACCCAATTTCCACTACTTCAACGTCGCACTGCAGTCTAACTTAAATTTTTCTTATGAATGTTGTGCCTGTGGTGCTGCTGGTAAATCAGTTTTTCATTGCACTATGCATGCATGCTCTTGTCCTTATGACAATAAACTTGACTTTGACAGTCATTTCATCAAGACATCTTCAATGGAACGTCCCATAACCCTGAGATCTATCATCAAAAATGTCAAGGGCAAAATGAACATCCTTCCTAAATTCTTACACCTTTTTCAAACCATACCAACTTTCATTCCTAAAGCCTTCTTTGACTCACTAGACTCAGTCATATCGTCCTACTTATGGAAGGGCAAGCGTCCCCGAGTGAATAAAGTCCATCTTCAAAAATTTAAGTATTGGGGGCATGGCTTTGCCCAATTTCCACTTACATTACTGGGCAGTTAATATACGCTGCCTCATCTTTTGGTCTCATTTTTACAACCAATCTGACTGCCCAAAATGGGTAGCAATGGAGCTGAACTCTATTGAGAATTTCTCCATCTCCGCATTTCTTGGATCCGCACTCCCTTTTCTTACGTCTAAACCAATTGTTAATCCTGATACCAGGCACACCCTGAGAGTATGGGCTCAGTTCGGAAAGCAGAGTGGACTCCATGGCTTCTCTCTTTCAAGTCCTATTCTATATAACCATCTCTTCCAGCCATCTATACATGATCCAACATTTCAAGACTGGTATAGAAAGGGTATCAGGTGCTTTAAAGATCTGTTTATAGACAACTGCTTTGCATCATTTGAACAACCGTCTGCAAAGTTTAACCTACCCAGCACTCATTTCTTCAGATATTTGCAAATTAAACATTTTATCAGCCCTTTGATATCAAATTTCCGAGGCACCCGATACAAACGTCGTTGATATGTTTCTCTACATGAATCCATTGCGCAAAGGTCTAATATCTACTATTTGCAACAAGCTAGAGGGCCTGAGGTGAGCCCCCCCTTGACAAAATTAAAACTGCCCAGGAGCAAGATTTAAATATCTCACTGTCAGACGATGTATGGGATTCAGTTCTTAAGTTAGTTAACTCAACCTCTTTATGTGCCCGCCACTGCTTGTTACAGTTCAAGGTCGTACGCAGGGCCCATATGTCTAAAACTAAATTATCTCACATTTACCCAATGTTAATCCCTGTTGCGACAAATGCAGAAGGGGCAAGGCTTCCCTTATTCACATGTACTGGACATGCCCTAGCTTGGAAAAATACTGGAAAGATGTTTTCCAAACTCTATCCCAAATACTTAATTATAATTTGGAATCTAACCCTTTGATTGCTCTTTTCGGCACCTCCAGAGAGGGGGACACGCACCTAAGTCCGACCAAACATCGCACACTGTCTTTTGCCTCTCTGTTGGCCAGGCGCGCAGTCTTGCTCAGGTGGAGGGATGCTGCCCCACCCACCCACGCTCAGTGGCTCAGGGACATCATGTCCAGTCTACCTTGAGAAGATCCATTATTCAATTCTCAACCCGGACATAAAGTTCCAAAAGGTGTGGAGACCCTTTCTTGAATATTTTCAGATTTCCCAGCCAAACTAAAGATCCATCCTTTCTTCCTTTCCTCTGCACATAAATTCCTGACCTCCAGCATTTCCCAGTAAAATTCTACGGACCCAGACTTGTAAACATACAACAGTTCATGTATTAGGAAAATACACCTTCTTTATACCAATGCAGGTCTGTGGGGACAAAGGTTCTGTTTAACCCTTTTTGCTAATGTAATGATAGCTTGAAGATGGGAATTGGGAGGAGTGGGTGGGGGCAGGGAGGCAACCAAAGCATGATTGTACCATGGGTGCATCTCTTTCATAGATGTGAATTGTACATTTGATACATTTGTTATGAACTGCACAAACCTTCTTTACACTATCCTCTCTTTATTTAAAAAACCAATAAAAATATTTTTTAAAAATGTCAAAGGCAATGGAATCATGAAAGCAACAGTGCCCACAGGTTCCATTCCAAATCACACGTTAACTAATAGGAAATGCTGTCTACCTCC
This sequence comes from Mobula birostris, assembly GCF_030028105.1. NCBI lineage: Eukaryota > Metazoa > Chordata > Chondrichthyes > Myliobatiformes > Myliobatidae > Mobula > Mobula birostris. The sequence goes on along the minus strand of NC_092370.1, from coordinate 92,623,951 downwards.
AGTTAATGCATCTACATCTGGAAGCCCCAATCTAACAACTGTGGGGGTAACTTTATCAGAGGATTGCAGCAGTTCAGGAAGGCCAGCCACTGCAAGCTAATGATAGTCAGGCAACCAATGCTGGCCTTGCCAGTGATGCCCGCGTGTTGTAAATCAATGAAACATGAGCAATGGTCAATCAGCCCAGCAAGTAAAATTTGGCCAGGGAATCTGTAATTGGAATCTTAACTCTTTTGTTATCCCCTTCAGATACTGAAACATCAAAGTTACGGTTATTTGATATTAAGCCTCATTCATAGAACATTTAAGATCCAAAGAGACTTTTAATGTTATAGATAGAGGGAGAGAGAGAGAAGGTTATAGGTGTTGGTAGTTTTGGATTTTAAAAGCCAATGAACATAGACGGAGGATTGACTCAGGTAAGATATTCTGCTGCACTGAATGCCTTTAGCCTGGAAACTGTGCTACCATTTAAAAATGTTTGAGGTAGAGTTCATTCACAGATCCTATCAATTCCATGCTTACTGAGGCAGCTTGCTTCCGGGCCTGATTAATCAACTCCTTTATCTCTGATAAGTTTCTGCTCAGATTGTCCTCAAGCATTTTCAATGGCTTCAATCTGTCCAACAAGTAATTGGCTTGAATTTCGATTTCTTGCATCTTTGCTCCAGCAGCCACAGCTGTAAGGAGGAAAAATCAGAAATTAAAACAACAGTTAAAAAAGAGAAAGTCTGCAGATGCAGGAAACCAAAGCAATATACACAGCAAGAAACAACACTATGCTTACTTTCCACAAGTTATCATGGACTTTGTACTGTAGGTATCATATACAAGAATAATTGCATAGAAAAAGGATAATCATACCTTTTTGTGAGGACAATGCAGCTAATTTAATTCTCCATCGATTCCTGGAAATGTTTTATTTAATACAAGAGTTTAACCTATTCCCTTTTCAAAGGCGTAAATGAATTTCTCTCCACTAACCTGTCTGCTGAAGTTTTCCAGATACTATTACTTGCTGGGTAATACAAGTTACTTATTGACTCAGGATTCACACTCAGCAGACCCATTGATAACTTTGCAACACACATCCAACAGGCAAAATGGAACAACTATCAGAAACGCAAATGGCAGATTGGCCTTTAGTTTAAAAAGGTTTCTGTTTACGCAAATGGCAGATTGGCCTTTAGTTTAAAAAGATTTCTGTTTACAAACTGAGCTATCTTGCTCCAATTACAATGAGCTTCAGTGAAACTAAATTTGAAATACCATGCACAGCTCTGGTGTCCCTATTCAAGGAAAGTTATACCTGTGACAGAGGGAGTGCCTTAAGGATGATCAGATTTATTCCTGTTTGTCATTTTTAGAGAAGATGAAGTAGAATGAGCACACACTCTTGAATACAGCAGAATGAAAGACGATCAACTTGAAATACAGATATTCTTTCATCAGTTGGCACAGAGATGTGGGGTGTCTACAACAAAGGAATTGGCTCAGATAGTAAAAAAAATTCTTTGCCTAGAGATTGTATCTTTGGAATTCTCCTGCTGAGCTCCAAGGCTCAGCTGCTGAATATATTCAAGACAGAGATGGTTAGATTTTTAGTCATTAAATAAATCATGGTATATGGGAACGACTACAGAAAGGTGGCACTGAGATTAAAATAAAAATCAGCCTTAATCTTATTGAATTTTGGCTCACTTATGGAAATCCAAATGGCCCACTCTTAATTCTATTTTGTTTCTTCTTTTTAAATCTCAGGTTCACCTCTTCTACCAGTTGCTTGACAGTGTAATTCCCAATTTTACTCACTCCCTCACTAGTCTTGTTCCAGTGAAGATGAACTTTAACTGAGGAACAGCATGTTCTCTTTATTCCTCCCATCTTTACATCGTGACCGCTGTGCCTTTCGATCTATTCTAGTCTCTGCCCTGTCACAATCATTTCCTTTTGTTCTCCCTCACCTCCTCCCTTTCTCTGTAACTTAAAAAACTACTTCTCCCAGTTTTGAGGAAAGGTAAGGAACCTGAAAAATAAACTCCGCTTTCCTCTCTGTAGCATTTTCTTTTTACTTCACATTTCCAGCAGTACAGTTTTTCTGGATTCCACCATAAACCAGTGAGCTCTGGTTCTCAATTCTTCTTCTGTCTATCCTGCGTAACCAGCCTGTTACTTAGAACATCACTATCACATCTCATTTCAGACGTATATAGGTAATACTTAAAACTTTCAGCAGGTCAGGCAGCATCTATGGAGAGAGAAGAGCCAGTAACTCTTTGATCTGATTGACAGTCAGATTGGTTGCTGATGGGGTGAGTGACTGGGTGTCTGCTGTGACCATTGCCTGGGTTTTTCCCCTCCCTTTTGGACACTGTCTCCAGCTATGTCCCGATAGGTCACAGCTGTAGCATATCAACTCCTTCACTGCCTTATACCTGGTCCAGCAGTCCTCTGCTCGGTGCCCTGGCTGCCGGCAAGCAAAACAAGCCCTCCAGGACATCACAGCAGCTGCATCCACTATACCCACCTTACGATATCTCTTGCCTTTTCTTTGGTCTATCTCACTGGCCCATGAAACTATCTCAGAGTAGTTGGACCCTACCGTTATGCCTAAACCTAAAACCTTCAGCATTTTCAGGAAGACTGGGTCATCCCTCCCTGGGTTATCCAACCCGGAATACTCCTCGTACATTCGGTATTTACATTCTGCGTAATCCATGGCTGTCTCGTCAGCCTTTTGAATCACTGCCATTATCATTCCCCAGCTACTCTCGCCTCCCCCCAGGCGCTGTTTCACTTCCCCTTTAAAAGAGCTATATCTTTCTTCATTACTGGCGCTCCCAGTAGTTGCCCATGTACCATCCCGCACCCCCTGGTCCATTCTGTCCCACATATTCCTCGGGCACTTGGCTTTCACTAATACATGTATACCTTTAGGGTGCACCTGGTGAATTTCAACCATTTCCCCAAGCTTACGCCAGAATTCTGAATTCCCACAGGCGACTTTAAGTGAGGGCAACTTGGACAAAATGCTCTGTCTCTCCCCAGGGGTGAAGGGCTTATGAATAGTCGTAATCAAGGTCAAGGGCTGGCTCGGATCGTCAGGGTTCTCAGAGTTAATGTTAATGCTTCTGATCGTACTTTTCATCAGAACAAGGAAAAGTTGTAAATCAGACATGGGGAGAAAGCCAAGGGTAACAGAGAGCCAGAATATCTCTGTTAGGGTGAGAAGGGGAAGAGGCTGGGTGACATAAGTGGTGAACTGAATGATGTTTTGTTTCCTCTCTCTCCTCATTGGCCTCTCCCCTCGGTAGATCAATTGGGATGTACAAAATTTCACTATTTTCCATCAACAGAGAGTTCTGATACCTCTGTCTTATTCAGGTTCTGTGCAGGATGGGTGAGAAACACAGGAAATGGAATAAACATGTACAGTTAGTTCCCCATCATCTTTGGTGGAAGAGAATCTCAATCTAAGAAAAAAAGTTAAGTTATTTTGGAAGTCCTAATATGGAAGGCAATGTTGTCAGAAAAAATATAACCAAGGTGGGGAAACTGAAAGAACAGAGTAGAGTCTTTATAGGAAGCAGAACAGCAAGATGTCCAGTCAAGACAGTAGTGGGTGTTCGTGGAGTTGTCAGGAATTCTGACTCCAATTAATTCCTGAAATGGAAATGGAGGAGCAGAATTAGGGAGGAGTCAAAGGAGAGAGAAAGGTGGAAACTGGTAGCTATTTTTCTCAAGTTTGTCTGTTCTAACCAAAACAAACACAGCTTCTCCAGCCTTGCCCCAAGCTTCCCAATCCCTTATTACCAAAATATTTCTGGTAAGTGCCTTTTGCAGCCTGTCTAAAGGCTTCTTATTCTTCCTAAAGTGATCAAAGTGGACACCATGCCCCATTATGACTGTGGCCAAACCAGTGTTCTAATATTAAGGTACAAGCTTGGATGAACCAAGGACTGCCCAGTTAAAAAATACTTTTGAGTTTGTTTTCTACAAAACTTATATTAGTGCTTCTACTACTCATGTTTTGTTGACCAAAATATGACTATTTGCCAAAAATGAGGTTCAATATATGAACTTACCAGTCCTTGCTGAATCATTGATGAGCTCATTTGTTTCCCTGACAGTCTTATTGACCTTCATTAAAGTGCCAGATGTGGTCAACAGCTGCCGAGTGAACTGCTGAATTTCAGCAAGAGTTGCAGTTGCGGTTAGATTAGCTAAGAACGCATGATTTTTTGCCTCACGAACTGTGTTTGTGGTACCTGCAATGTACAAATGTTGGTACTTTTGAAAGGCAGCTGGAGTCATCTAGTGAACTTCACATTTTACATTTAATATACTTTCCTTATTTTCTGTTCCTATAATTCTGAATAACTAACACTGAATCTGGATCTATGAATGCTTCAAATTTAAAACAATAATGATCACCTCCAAATCTCTGCAAGACCTCTCACCCCTTTATTTCTGAAACCTCTTCACATCTCCTCCTTTTCAGCCTCAATACTGCAGCCATGCCCTCAGCTGATAAGTCCCAAGCATTGCAGTGTTCTCCCTAATCTTCTTCGTCTTCCTACTTCTTTGTACTGAGAGACAATTAAACCTAATTGAGTTGACCTTTGTCACCGAAGGCTCTAGCAAATTTCTTGAGGATGTGAATGGAGATCATTCTGGTTGGTTGCATCGCTGCCTGGTATCGAGGCTCCAGTGCACAGGCTGCAGAGGGTTTTAGACGCAGCCCGCCCCATCACAGTACAGCCCTCCCCAACAGTAACAGCATCTTCAATAGGCAGTTCGTGGAGAAGACGGCATCCATCACAAAGGACCTTCACAATCTGGGACATATCCTCTTCCCAAAACTACCACTGGGGAGGAGGTTCAGCAGCCTGAAGACTACACTCAACTTTTTAAGAACAGTTTCTTCCTCTCACCATCAGATTTCTGAATGGTCCATTAACCCATGAACATTACCTCAGTATTCCCCTTTTGCACTATGTATCTATGTATTTATTTATATTGTAACTTATTGTAAATTTTTATGTCTTCTACTTAACTGCTATCACAAAACAAAAAATTCACGACACATGTCAGTGATAATAAATTCAATTCTGATTCTAATACCTCCTTATGTTCCTTGGTTTCTTTATAATATCATGGTACCTAATTCAAAGGTTACATCATTGCAGGTCTTCATAAAGCAGATAGTCCTCAAGGTTTCCTAAGAAAGAGTTTTCTCATTCATTAAACTGATGAATCTACTCATTGAACTTAGCTGTCATTTTGGTGTGGATCTCACCTTCCTCCTTCCCATCCCACCTTAATGTTTTTCTAAGATTTCTGATGATACAGCAGCTTGAATTAATTTATTTCTATTTTATATAAAGAATTTCTGCTGCTCTTCACCAAGTCGCAGAACTTGTTGAATGGACAACTTCTTTTGAATGGCTGTGGGAAAATTAGTGGACGGATCTAACCCTTAAAAGAACATAGGACAGAGAACCTTGTAGCCCCTTGAGCCTGCTCCATAAGCCAAGATGACCATGAATGATTCTCAAGTTCATGTTCTCACTTCATCCACATTTATTTACATCATTGACCTTTGTATCTAGAAAGCTAACTACTCTGCCCCTGAATACATTTAATGACTGAGCAGCCTGGGTTGAGAATTTTGAAGACCCATACTCCTCTGATTGACTGTACTTCCACACCTAAAATACCTCATTCCTTATCCTGAGTTGTTCGCTCAGAAACTTAGGCAACATCAACCTGCTGAGAGTCATCACTGACCTGAAGCTCACACACCTGAGACCTTGCCACCATTTCCATGACAGCACTCAGGAGTGCTGACTTGCCCACTGGCCTGGATGAGCGTGGCTTCAATTCCGCTCAAGAGAATCAACAATCACCAGGACAGAGTAATATCATTTGATTCTGATTTTTTAATAAAAAGAGGGCATGCTCATATAGACCAGTGTCCCACCAATCTCCTGAGAAGTGCATTAATAATTTGAACACTTATTCATGGAACTTATCAACAATATTATTCATGACAATTAGCCTTCCAAATAATGTTCAGTGGGTGCACAGATTACTTACCATTAGGCAGGCCTGCCAGTAACTGCAGGGGCTCACTCAACAGTCTGCTAATATTGTGCGCACTCTTTTGAATGTGATCAACTTTCTTTTTGAGTCCACTCAGCTGGTTAACAAGACCTGGACAGATGAGAAAACCAAAACAAGTCGTCACATACAATACTAATGATATGGAAACAGGTCCTTCAGACCAGCAAGTCTATGCTGACCATCACGTACCCATTACACTAATCCAATACTATTTATTCTTCCCACACCTCCATCAGCTCCCTCAAGTCCTGCCAGATCTCCGAGGACTAACTGGCTAATTAGCCACTGTAAATAAATATAGTCGCCAGTTGTTACCATCTTGCCTATTTTTGTGATGTGGTGGGAAACAGGAGCACCTGGAGGAAATTCACACAGTCAAAGAGAGAAGGTGTAAACTCCACACAGACAGTACCTGAGGTCAAGTTGAATCCAGATTACTGGAACTGTGAGGCAATAGCTCTATCAGCAGCCTCACTGAACCCATCCTTAAATCCAAGAAAATTTGTCTACTCATTGGTCAACAAAGGGTGTACATTCTTTTCGGACCTATAGAGAAACTTTAGGCCTTCCCTACCATGAGCTCCCCAATCCTGCTCACACCCTGTGATAGTGCACACTCAGTTCAGTATCTTCAATCCTTGTCAGCAGCCTCTTGTCATTGCTGCCCACTAGCTGAGTAATTCATACCAGTGGGGCTGGGCAGAGGCTGATGAAACCATGTAGAGGAAAACTTGACACAGCAACGAGCCAGGCATTTCTTGACATTTGGAATGCATATCTCACAGGCCATTTCACCCATCTTTTCTCTACTACAGCTTTTATAAAATCATAGATTTTATACTCATCCATTTTGACCAAAGTACCTTTTGAGTTAGTCCTATTTGCCTGCACTAAACATGCCTCGATAAATATTTCCTATCCATGAACCTGACCCAAATGGCTTTTAAAAGTTGTAACCATATCAGCTTCTACAGATTCCTCTGACAGCTCTTTCCACAAACCTCTGTGCAATAAAACTGCTTCTCAGTTTTCCTTTAAATCTTTTTTCCCCTTCACCTTCAACCTATGTCCTCTAAAAGATCACTCCCTACCTCCTTCATTCTAGCAAAAATAGTTCCAGCTTATCATGCTTCCTATGGCATGGTGACTGGAACTGTGCACAGTTTTTCAGGTCCAAGTACAGACTCATCAATGTCCTGACGAAGGGTCTCACCCTGAAACATCAATTGTTTATTCTTTTCCATAGATGCTGCCTGATCTGCTGAATTCCTCCAGCACTTTGTGTGTGTCCATCAGTGTCTTGTACAGCTGTGACAAAGAGTTTTCAGAGCCTAGTCTGATAAAAGGTAAGTATACCATATGCCTTCTTTACCACCTGTCTACCTATATCAACACTTTCAGCTAACTATGTACTTGTAACTCTGTCTCTCAGTTCCACAACATCCCTAGAACCCTGTCTTTCACTGTATATATCCTGTCCTGATTTAGCTGCCTAAAATGCATTACTTCCACTTGTCTGAGTTAAATTTAAAGCAAAGAAAGCATGGCAGAGCCTCTATTTCCTTGGACGTTTGCAAAGATTTGGCATGACTTCAAAAACTTTGACAAACTTCTACAGATGTGTGGTGGAGAGAATATTGACTGATAACATTATGCCCTATTACGGAACACCAAATCCCTTAAACGGAAAATCATACAAAAAGTAGTGGATATGGTCCAGTCCATCACAGGTAAACACCATTGATCAGATCTACATGAAGCACTGTCACAGGAAAGAAGCATCCATCATTAAAGACCCCACACCCAGGCCATGCTCTCTTCTCACTGCCATGATCAGGAAGAAGGTACAGGAGCCTCAGGACACACACCATCAGGTTCAGGAACAGATATTACCCCTCAACCATCAGGGTCTTGAACCAGAAGGGATAACTTCACATGCCCCATCACTGAACTGTTCCCACAACTATGGACTCACTTTCAAGAACTCTTCATCTCATGTTCTCAATATTTATTGCCCACAAGAAAATGACTCTCAGGGTTGTATATGGTGACACATACATGTACTTTGATAATAAATTTAGTTTGAACCTTGAAATTCTATCTGCCATTCTTTTACCTATCTTCCAGCAAATCTAACTCTCCTGCTCTGTTCCCCATTGCCCAGCTATTATTTTCCTTCAGTCACTTCAAGTGTAAGTTGCTCAGATCAATATGAATTCTTAAATTGGACAAGTTATTCACCCGTAGTTTTCTTCTTTAAATCACTGGCATCATTAAGGAGCTTTGAACTGCGGTCAGCTGACTCCTTGCTGACTTCCTCTAGTGTCCTTTGAGGACCTTTCGCCTGGTAAAATGAAACAAAAGGAGCATTTATCGTGGACTGTTAAGTCTACAGCATCTGCAAAATACAACAATTTGGACCTGGGTACATGTTATAAAAAGTGTGCAATGCTATTGGTGACACGGTTGCTCTATATTCATTTTCTGGAGAAACTAACCGGCTTTTATTGTAAGATGTCATAGCTTACAGAGAACACAGTACAATCAATACATTACAGGAAAAGGCCCTTCAGTACATGATGTCTGTGCCAAACATGATGCCTACATTGATCCATATCCAATGGAATCTTTCGAATGTTGAAAGGCCTAGACAGAGTAAATGTGGAAAGGATGTTTCCCATGGTGGGGGAGAGGCCAAGAGGGCACAGCCTCAGGATAGAGGGGCGTTCATTTAAGACAGAGATGAGGAGGCATTTCTTTAGCCAGAGGGTGGTGAATTTGTGGAATTTGTTACCACAGGCAGCTGTGGGGGCCAGGTCATTGGGTGTATTTAAGCCAGAGCTTGATAGGTTCCTGATTGGACATGGGACCAAAGGTCATGGAGAGAAGGCCGAGGAGGGGAGAAAGGATCAGCTGTGATTGAATGGCGGAGCAGACTCGATGGGCCAAATGGCCTAATTTTGCTCCTATGTCTTATTGTCTTATGTCCCTACATATTCATGGGTCCGTCTAAAAACCTCATAAAAGCCAGCTAGTGCCTCTGGCAACCTGCTCCAGGCACCTACCACCACACTTTGTGGGAAAAAAACTTATCCCACGCATCACTGCTGAACTTTCCCCCATCATGTCTTGACATTTCTATCCTAAGTAAAAGATTCTGACTGTAAAAGAAACATAATTGTATAAACTTCTATCAGCTTCTGTGTTAGGTGCCGTTTCTCTGCATTTTAAATCTATTTGGTTATCTGATCAGATTGTTTCTTTTTGCTTTGCTGTACGTGGACTGCTTGCTGTAAGCCAATACATATGCCCAGCACCAGCTCACTGGAGTCATCAATAGCCACCGTCTTAAAAGACATGCAACAGGTCCAACAATAGTTGCTCGCATTCATTGATGCCATTGTTATCATTCTAACATAGAGACATAGAAATCTATAGCATGTTACAGGCCCTTTGGCCCACAATGTAATGTCATGTAATCTACTCTAGAAACTGCCTAGAAGTTCCCTACTGTAGAGCCTTCTGGTTTTCTCAGCTCCGTGTACCTACCTAAGAGTCTCTTAAAAGACCCGCCTCTACCACCTTCACTGGCAGTTCATTCCACGCACCCACCACTCTCTGTGTGAAAAACTTAACTCTGACATTCCCCCTTGTACCTACTTCCAAGCACATTAAAACTATGCCCCCTCGTGTTAGCCATTTCAACCCTGGGAAAAAGCCTCTGGCTATCCACACAATCAATGTCTCTCATCATCTTACACACCTCTATCAGGTCACCTCTTATCCTCTGTCACTCCAAGGAGACAAGGCCAAGTTCACTCAACCTATTCTCATAAGGCATGCTGTCCAATCCAGGCAAAATCCTTGTAGATCTCCTCTGCACTCTCTCTATAGTATCCACATCCTTCCTGTAATGAGGTGACTAGAACTGAACACAGTACTCCAAGTGGGCTCTAACTATGGTTAGACATTTTGACCCAGTGAATTGAATAGCTAGGACTACAGATAGGACTTTAAATCAAATAAAGGTGAGATGGAATGGGGGAGCTAAGGGAAAGTGTAGGGAGTTCTCAAGGAAGTACAAAATACTCATGCAGGGAAGCAGTACAGGTAAAAATAATCTGTGTGACAGAAGGGAAAAAGAAATAGGGTGGCTTTGTTAATAAAGGATGAGATCAGAACATTGAAGATGTAAAATCAGTTTGTGTGGAGATAAGGAATTGCAAGGGGAGGAAGGTATTAATGGCAGTGGTCTGTCGGCTCCCATCTCAACCCCAACAGTAGCTACTTTGTAGAACAAAGTACAAACAAAAAATGTCGAGGACTGATAAAATATGCAGAATTAATTATGGACAACCTTGCTCTTTATAAAGATCATAGCCAGGAGAAAGAGTTCATTGTCTGTATTCAGGACTGATTTTTAGAGCAAAATGTTGGAGAATCAAATAGGGAACAGGTGATTTTTAGACATGATCAAGTGTAATGAGACAACATGGCAAGAGAAGAGTCCTAATAACATGACAAAGTTTCATGCTCAGATTGAGTGTGAGAAATTTGGTCTGAAACTAACATCTTAAACTAAGGGAGTTATAAGGGTATAAAAGCAGAGATGACTAGTGCTGATTGGAGAAATTGATTAGATGGTCAGATGGTGAGTAAACAGAGACAGATATTCTCAAAAGAGATGTATTCCACTAAGAAATGAAGACTTTTAAAAAGGATAGTCCATCTTTGACTAAGTAAGGAAGTTATGAATGGTGTATAGGGGAGACTGGGATTATGGGAAGCGGGGGAAAGAGAAGTTGGGGCCAAAAGGAGATCAGGATAGTTATCTCTTAACAAATACTGGTGAAAGACTGAGGCCAAACAGTCTAATTCTTGTTTTGTACTTGATGGTTTTAACTTGACTCCCTCCACTTTATTTCAGGGAAACTTGCAGTTCATCCTAGAATCATGCAGTCACTCTAATATTTGTTAAATGTATTTCCTTAAGAAATAGAACCATGCTATTTGGCACTTCAAGTGTACGCTAGCTGTCAGGGCAATTCCATCGGTTCCTTTCCCCTACTTACTTTTCTGAAACCTATCCTTTCTTATCTGTCCACTGGTCAGAGCCTGTCTATCATCTTTATCATAACTTGAGCCATGAGAACAGAAATAAAATAATCTGAGACACTGTCAGTCACTGGAGAAGACCTTGTCACATTCTTCACAACCAGCAGAAATATCAGCTAAAATTTCAGAGTAAGTAACACGGAAACACGGAAAATCTGCAACACAATACAGGCCCTCCAGCCCATGATGCTGTGTCGAACATGTACTTTCTTTAGAAATTACCTCGGTTACCCATAGCCCTCTATTTTTCTAAGCTTCATGCACCTATCCAGGAGTCTCTTAAAAGACGCTATCGTTTCTACCTCCACCACCGTTGCCGACATCCCATTCCATGTACTCACCACTCTCTGTGTAAAAAAAACTTACCCCTGACATCTCCTGTGTGCCTGCTTCCTAGCACCTTAAAACTGTGCCATTTCAGTGTTAGCCATTTCAGCCCTGGGAAAAAGCCTCTGACTATCCACACGATCAATCGCTCTCATCATCTTGTACACCTCTATCAGGTCACCTCTCATCCTCCGTGGCTTCAAGGAGAAAAGGCCAAGTTCACTCAACCTATTCTCATAAGGCATGCTCCCCAATCCAGGCAACATCCTTGTAATTCTCCTCTGCACCCTTTCTAGAGTTTCCACATCCTTCCTGTAGTGAGGTGACCAGAACTAAGCACAGTACTCCAAGTGGGGTCTGACCAGGGTTCTATATAACTGTAACATTACCTCTTGACTCCTAAACTCAGTCTCCACAGTTCATGAAGGCCAATGCACTCTATGCCTTCTTAACCACAGAGTCAACCAAAGTAACTAAAGAAGCTGTAACCAAATCACAACACGTTTCTGATTATCCCATTTGTCACTTCAAAGAGAGAATAATTTTTAGTGTAAATATGAGAACATCTGCAGATTCTGAAAATCCAAAGCAATACACACATAAATGGAGGAACTCAGCAGGTCAAGCAGTATCTATGGAAAAGAGTAAATGGTTGGCGTTTTGGGCAGAGACCCTTCATGTCCTGATGAAAGGTCTTGGCCCAAAACGTCGACTATTTACTCTTTTCCATAGATACTGCCTAATCTGCTGAGTTCCTCCAGCCTTTATGTGTGTTGCTAAGAACGTTTATTGGCTGGTTTGGCCATCAGACTATGACCTGACCAAGCTAAATCCAACACAGTAAATACTCACCAACTTCAAAGCAGCATCAGCTTTGCTCCTTGCATCCAAAGCAACAGCTGCAGCTTCTTCGACCAGTGCCTTTACATTGGAGTGTTCATTCACAGGCACCGTCGCATTCAGAGACACGTTCCTTACCGCTGAAAGTGAACTAATAAAAACATTGTTCAATGCAATGGCAATCACTAAATGATTTACATGTTTAAAACAGATGCTTTTTTGGCAGTTACTAATTTTTTGTAATTTTCTGGCCTCTGGAATGGTTGACACAGAGGGAGAATCCAAAAATCAGGCAATTGGATCGTAAACATCTCTATGTGAAAAGGGTTCTCTGGAAATCTTTGCCCTTTCAAGTGCATGAATTGAGTACTTTAGAGACAAGCTTTACAGCTTGGAACTAGTTAGAATCAGCATTTATTTGCTTGGGGTAATGCATGAGTACAGCAGTCCTGCCTTCCTGGAGGCAAAAAACCTGAGAGGTTTCCCCATTTCCATATATACTCTCCACAGGGCTGAACTTTGTGCTGGAGTACAATTTGCAGATGCATACTGTGCAAGATGAACAAGGACAAAATTTAGATATCATCAGTCATTGAAATGGCAGGCGCTATGTGAGTTCTCTTTCAGATTTTGTCTTTGATTGATATGATCCAAGGATGGACTTTGCATTTTACAACAGTCGTGTTCTGGAGAGGGAGAGAGCTCCTTTTCCCAATATTTACAAAGGTTTTAAGTAGAAATATTTCTTCACAGTACAAAAACAGAACTGAAAAGATTTTGCCAATCTGACCTCAATATTTTTTACAAAACTATTTAATAGAAAATGGCATGTGATTGGTGATTACCCACTGCTCTTTTGCTAAGGAAGATATTTATACAGACTGACCTGTTTAGCAGATCAGCAAGGTTCCTGAGTTCTTCAGCATGGTCCTCTGCCCTGTAGACAAGGCTAAGCACACTCCTTTGAGTCATCTCCATTACCAGCTTGTCAATGTGCCTCCTCATCTGGGCATTCCACAAATCCAGCTGATCAGTGTTTTGCTCCAGAATCTGTCGTCATAGGTACAGAGGAACAATTTTTAAACAAGTACTGAAAATACACAAAAGAGGACACATAGCCAACCCTGACCTGAAATGCCAGCAGTCCATTTCCCTCCACAGATGCTGCCTGACCCACTGAATTCCTCCAGCATTTTGTTTCTTTGTATAGACAGCAACTGGTACCTTCTTCAGATACAGCATGGTACAAAATACAAATGAGTCATATTTCCCCATCATTGATCTCTGCCCCATTTCCCAACTCTTAGACCCCAAACAATGCAGTAATCTAATCTCAACCAACACTGATGGTGGTTCAGTACCCTCCAGCTGTCCTGATTGTGAATCTGACTGAAGTGCAAGCACGTAGTGGAAAGTCATGGAAGGAATGCGATTCCGTATGTAAAGGAATTGCACATACATCACCTCATCCCAGTGAATTCTGTCACAGTTCCAGTTGCACATGCCACTGTCAGTATTTGCATACTAAATATGGCAAAACTTAGCGCCTTTCTATTTCTATGGATATCTGGGTCTTATAGGGAGAACAGCTCACATGAAATATAAAAACTATTAAATAATTTGTTTATAATTATTTGTAAAATGCAAGTGTAATTGAAGTGTAATTATTTCAACTAGGTTACAGCTATGTTACACTCAGTTTGGTGTCACTCCATCAAGTAACTGAGTTTTAATTACCCGCACAGAATCAAATCTGCCACAATTCAAATTCTTTACAGGGTAAATATTAACTTGTCAAATGTAAAATTAACTTTCTGACTAGCACGGCACGCATTGATTTAAAATAAAATGATGCTTTACTTCAAATCAAATAACTGCAAATGGAAATAGTCTCTTCTCTGGTATAATTCTTCCAACGTTAGATAGAACTAAATTTAAAATGGCTACACGTCCAGATTCAGCGGCCACTCTGGTTCCACCTGATAGAAACCATAGAAACTACAGCACAGAAACAGGCCTTTTGGCCCTTCTTGGCTGTGCCAAACCATTTTCTGCCTAGTCCCACTGACCTGCACACGGACCGTATCCCTCCATACACCTCCCATCCATGTTATCTGTCCAATTTATTCTTAAATGTTACAAAAGATCCCGCATTTACCACCTAGTCTGGCAGTTCATTCCATACTCCCACCACTTTCTGTGTGAAGAAGCCCCCTCTGATGTTCCCTTTAAACTTTTCCCCCCTCACCCTAAACCCATGTCCTCTGGTTTTTTTCTCCCCTTGCCTCAGTGGAAAAAGCCTGCTTGCATTCACTCTATCTATACCCATCATAACTTTATTTACCTCTACCAAATCTCCCCTCATTCTTCTACGCTCCAGGGAATAAAGTCCCAACCTATTCAACCTTTCTCTGTAACTGAGTTTCTCAAGTCCCGGCAACATCCTTGTAAACCTTCTCTGCACTCTTTCAACCTTATTTATATCCTTCCTGTAATTTGGTGACCAAAACTGAACACAATACTCCAGATTCAGCCTCACCAATGCCTTATACAACCTCATCATAACATTCCAGCTCTTATACTCAAAACTTCGATTAATAAAGGCCAATGTACCAAAAGCTCTCTTTACGACCCTATCTACCTGTGATGCCACTTTTATGGGAATTTTGTATCTGTATTCCCAGATCCCTCTGTTCCATGGCACTCCTCAGTGCCTTACCATTAACCCTGTATGTTCTACCTTGGTTTGTCCTTCCAACGTGCAATATCTCACACTTGTCTGTATTAAACTCCATCTGCCATTTTTCAGCCCATTTTTCCAGCTGGTCCAAGTCCCTCTGCAGGCTCTGAAAACCTTCCTCACTGTCTACTACACCTCCAATCTTTGTATCATCAGCAAACTTGCTGATCCAATTTACCACATTATCATCCAGATCATTGATATAGATGACAAATAACAATGGATCCAGCACTGATCCCTGTGGCACACCACTAGTCACAGGCCTCCACTCAGAGAAGCAATTCTCTACCACCACTCTCTGGCTTCTTCCATCGAGCCAATGTCTAATCCAATTTACCACCTCTCCATGTATACCTAGCGACTGAATTTTCCTAACTAACCTCCCATGCGGGACCTTGTCAAAGGTCTTACTGAGGTCCATGTAGACAATATCCACTGCCTTCCCTTCATCCACTTTCCTGGTAACCTCCTCGAAAAACTCCAATAGATTGGTCAAACATGACCTACCACGCACAAAGCCATGTTGACTCTCCCTAATAAGTCCCAGTCTATCCAAATGCTTGTAGATTCTGTCTCTTAGTACTTCCTCCAATAACTTACCTACTACCGATGTTAAACTTACTGACCTATAATTTCCCGGATTACTTTTCGATCCTTTTTTAAACAATGGAACAACATGAGCCACTCTCCAATCCTCCGGCACCTCACCTGTAGACAGCGACGTCTTAAATATTTCAGCCAGGGCCCCTGCAATTTCAACACTAGTCTCCTTCAAGGTCCGAGGGAACACCCTGTCAGGTCCCGGGGATTTATCCACTTTAATTTTCCTCAAGACAGCAAGGACCTCCTCCTTTTCAATCTGTACAGTTTCCATGATCTCACTACTTGTTTCCCTTAATTCCATAGACTTCATGCCAGTTTCCTAAGTAAACACAGACGCAAAAAACCTATTTAAGATCTTCCCCCATTTCCTTTGGTTCCGCACATAGCCGACCACTCTGATCTTCAAGAGGACCAACTTTATCCCTTACAATCCTTTTGCTCTTAATATACCTGTAAAAGCTCTTTGGATTATCCTTCACTTTGACTGCCAAGGCAACCTCATGTCTTCTTTTAGCCCTCCTGATTTCTTTATTAAGTATTTTCTTGCACTTCTTATACTCCTCAAGCACCTTATTTACTCCCTGCTTCCTATACACGTCATACAACTCCCTCTTCTTCTTTATCAGAGTTGCAATATCCCTTGAGAACCAAGGTTCCTTATTCCTATTCACCTTGCCTTTAATCCTGACAGGAACATACAAATTCTGCACTCTCAAAATTTCTGCTTTGAAGGCTTCCCACCTACTGATCACATCCATGCCAGAGAACAACCTGTCCCAATCCACGCTTTTTAGATCCTTTCTCATTTCTTCAAATTTGGCCTTCTTCCAGTTCAGAACCTCAACCCTAGGACCAGATCTATCCTTGTCCATGATCAAGTTGAAACTAATGGTGTTATGATCACTGGAACCAAAGTGCTCCCCTACACAGACTTCTGTCACTTGTCCTAACTCATTTCCTAACAGGAGATCCAATATTGCATCCCCTCTAGTTGGTCCCTCTATATATTGATTTAGAAAACTTTTCTGAACATATTTTACAAACTCTAAACCATCTAGACCCCTAACAGTATGGGAGACCCAATCAATAGATGGAAAATTAAAATCCCCTACCACCACAACTTTGTTTCCTGCAGTTGCCTGCTATCTCTCTGCAGATTTGCTCTTCCAATTCTCTTTGACTATTGGGTAGTCTGTAATACAATCCCACTAATGTCGCCATACCTTTCCTGTTTCTCAGCTCTACCCATAAGAACTCAGTAGACAAGCCCTCTAATCTGTCCTGCCTGAGCACTGCTGTAATATTTTCCCTAACAAGCAATGCTACTCCCCCACCTTTCATTCCTCTGCCTCGATCACATCTGAAACATCGGAACCCTGGAATATTAAGCTGCCAGTCCTGCCCCTCCTGTAGCCAAGTTTCACTAATTGCTACAACGTCGTAATTCCATGTGTCAATCCACGCCCTCAACTCATCCGTCTTCCCTGCAATACTCCTAGCATTGAAATATATACACCTCAGAAGATTTTTACCACCACTCACAACCTTTCTATTAGCGGATTTGCTTGAACTTTTAACATCATTTATTTTCACCCCAGCCGCACTGTCAGCTCTGGTACTGTGGTTCCCATCCCACTGCAAATCTAGTTTAAAGCCCCCCCAATAGCATTAACAAACCTCCCTGAAAGGATATTCGTCCCCCTGTAGTTCAAGTGTAACCCGTCTCTCTTGTACAGGTCCCACCTGCCCCAGAAGAGGTCCCAATGATCCTGAAATCTGAAACCCTGCCCCCTACACCAGTTCCTCAGCCACTTGTTCCTCCCCCAGAGCATCCTATTCCTACCCTCACTGGCACGTAGCACAGGTAGCAATCCTGAGATTACCACCCTCAAGGTCCTGCTTTTCAACTTCCTACCAAGCTCTCTATACTCACTGTCCAGGACCTCTTCACTCTTCCTTGCTATGTCATTGGTACCGATGTGCACCACGACATCTGGCTGATCACCCTCCCACTTCAGAATGTCAAGCAATCGATCAGAGACATCCTTGACCCTGGCACCCGGGAGGCAACAAACCATCCTGGATTCTCTGTCACGACCACAGAACCTCCTATCTGCACCTCTAACTATCGAGTCCCCTATCACTACCGCTCTCCTCTTTTCCCCCCTCCCTTCTGCACTGCAGAGCCAGACTCAGTGCCAGAGATCCGGCTACTGCAGCTTGTCCCAGGTAAGTCATCCCCCCCAACAGTATCCAATGCGGTATACTTGTTGTTGAGGGGAATGGCCACAGGGGAACCCTGCTCTGCCTGCCCTTTCCCCTTCCCTCGCCTGACAGTGACCCAATTTCCTGTCCTCTGCTCCTTTGGCGTAACTACCTCCCTGTAGCTACGATCTATAATCTCCTCATTCTCCCGAATGATCCGCAGGTCATCCAGCTCCTGCTCCAGTTCCCTAACGCGGTTTGTCAGGAGCTGCAGCTGGATGCGCTGCTTGCAGGTGTGGTTGTCTGGGACACCGGAGGGCTCCCTGACTTCCCACATCCTGCAAGAAGAGCATTCCAACATCCTGCCTGGCATTCTCTCTACACTAGACAATCTGGACAAAAAACTTACCGGAACCTACCCTGGCCTCTGCCTGTTCTCGCCGAAGCCTGTTTGAGCCAAAGCCATCCCACTCTGACTCAGTCCACTCTGACGATGGCCACCACATATGGCGATGGCGGTCTGCTTTTTAAACCTTGGCGTGCTACGTCACGCGCGCGCAGTGCAGACCTTTCTCCCCGAGCAGTTTTAAAATAAAACGACTTTTTCGACCCGAATTCTTCCGCTCACTTCTTCAGCTACTTGCTTCGACTGAAACAAGAACCGTTGAAATTTTCCCTTTTTAAACCTTGGCGCACTGATGGTGTAATTGTTCGTTGTCTTCATCTTTCTTATCGTTGCAAGCCACTGCTGGATATTAAGAACACCAAGTACTGCAAGTCTACCTCACTAGTGCATTGTTGGGTAACGGATGATCTCTGCCTATTGGGCACCATACTGTTGCCTGATACCACCGCTCGGAGGAAACGCCATAGGAAGTGGTGTGCAAGGAAAGCACACTGGCATTCGTGTGAAACTGCAGACAAAACCCTTCAGGCCAGCTCTCTTGGCGATTCTGCTTTCAAATGTTCGATCGCTAACAAATAAACTAGACTGCCTGTGTCTGAGGCTGAATCAGTGTTCTCTCATTCTGACAGAAATATAGCTGCAGGATACCATTCCTGAAGCAGTCATCCAGCTAGAGGCTTTCATCTCTTTTTGGACCAACAGAATTCCTGTGATCTCTGGCAAGACCCGTGGTGGAGGTGTATTTATCTACGTTAATAAGATCTGGTGTGTGAATGATTTGGTAGTGACAACCCACTGTTTGCCTGTGGTAATGGTGAAGTGCAGGCCCTTCTACTGACCAAACGAGTTCACTACTATTATGATTGTGGCTGTATACATCCTCCCCCCACCAAAACTGTGCTAATGTCAGGGAAGCACAAAGTGAACTTGACGGCACCAGTGACGGCTTGCATCTACGCACCCAATGGCTCCTTTATTGTTCAAAGGTACATTTAATGTCAGGGAAATGTGCACAATATACATCCTGCGATGCTTTTTCTTTGCAACCATCCACAAAAACAGAGGAGTGCCCCCAAAGAATGAATGACAGTTAAATATTGGAACCCCAAAGTCCCCCAGAGCTACCCTGCCACCCGCACGTAAGCGGCAGCAAGCAACGATTCCCCCCTCCCCCCACCGGCAAAAAAAAAGCATCGGCACCCGCCACCGAGCACTCAAGTGTGAGCAAAGCAACAGCAAAGACACAGACTTGCAGTTACTCCAAAGACTAATTGTTCACCCAGTATACGACATACCACAGGCTCTCTTTCTCACTCTCTCCCGAATAAGGGAAAAAAATGTCTCCCTTTCGCAGTCTGTTGCTGACGACTTCAACAATGCTAACTTAAAAAATAATCCTGCCTAAATTCTATCAGCATGTTGACTTGGATACCAGAGGTGAGAAAACAAGAGATCTGGTTTATACCAACATCTCTGATGCATGCAAAGCTGCTCCTCATCCCCACATCGGATTCTGTGACCACTTATACTAACTCCTGCATATCGACCAGTGTCAGACCAGTTCAAAGGGACAGAAAGAGCAACCGCAGCGTTACAAAGCTGTTTTGGGAACACGGACTGGAACACGTTCAGGGAGGCAGCTAGCTATCACCATCACATTCACCTCAATCAGTATGCGAGATCTATGACTGGTTATAAAGAGAAGTGTATGACGACGTCACCGTTATTAAACACATCCATGTGAGGGCAAATCTGAAGCCATGGCTGATAGCAGAGGTCTGGCCACAACTAAGAGATCAGGACGCTACCTTCAGCTCACGTGATAAGACAGCTCTCAGGTCAACAAGAGCTGCACTTTCCTGTACTATCAGGAAGGCAAAAAGGGATTATTCACTGAGAATATACAGTCATTCTGTGACACCAATGAAACATTCAGGCCATAACAGATTACATGTCAACCCTGCGTGCTAATGATGGTGATGCTTCTCTTCCTGACGGGCCAAATATCTTTTATACTCTGTTTGATGCACAGGGTGATGTGCCAATGAGGAAAGATCCCCCTTCCTCTCAAAGAGCAGGGACTCTGTCTGGCCACAGCTGATGTGAGGATGACCCTAGCCAGAGTCAACCCATGTAAAGCTGTGGGACCTGATAACATATGTGGTCCAGCGCTGAGGAAGTGTGCAATCTAGTAAACTGAGGTTCTAACAGACATCTTTAACAGTTTTCTGGAACAGTCTACTGTCAACTCAGGCTTCAAAGGCATCAACTGTTGACTCAGATTTCAAAGGCAGCCACCATCATCCCAGTGCCCAGGAGTGCGACAGCAGCCTGTCTTAATGACTACCGTCCAGTGGCTTTGACCTCAACAATAATGAAATGCTTTGAGCGACTGGTTATGGATTGCATTAAATCTCATCTTCCTGCTACATTGGACCCTTTCCAGTTTTCTTATTGCTCAAATCGGTCCACTAATGATGCCATAGCCTCTGCCCTCCACTCAGTCCTGAGCTACCTGGAAAATGGTGTCTCATATACCAGAATGCTGTCTATTGACTTCATCTCAGCAATTCTGCTTTTAATATAATCACCCTACAGAAGCTGATGTGTGGATTAGGTTAGATTAGATTATGAGGACACACAGTCCTCTTTTATTGTCATTTAGTAATGCATGCATTAAGAAATGATACAATTTGTTCCTCCAGGATGATATCACAGAAACACAAGACAAACCAAGACTAAAAAAAACTGACAAAAACCACATAATTATAACATATAGTTACAACAGTGCAAAGTAATACCGTAATTTGATGAAGAACAGACCATGGGCATGGTAAAAACAAAAATCTCAAAGTCTCTCAAAAGTCCCATCATCTCACGCACACGGTAGAAGGAAGAAAATCTCTCCCTGCCATGAGCTTCCAGCACCACAAACTTGCCGATGCAGCATCCTGGAAGCACCCGACCACAGTCTGACTCTGAGTCCGTCCGAAAACTTCAAGCCTCCGACCAGCCCTCTGACACCAAGCACCAACTCTGCCGAGTGCTTCGACCCCGGCCCCGGCA
Source organism: Mobula birostris (assembly GCF_030028105.1). Lineage (NCBI taxonomy): Eukaryota > Metazoa > Chordata > Chondrichthyes > Myliobatiformes > Myliobatidae > Mobula > Mobula birostris. Next base: position 92,602,523 of record NC_092370.1, on the reverse strand, counting down.
ACAGGCAATAGGCAAAGCCTAGGATTTGGGGCCCTCCCCTCCAGAGATTCTCAATCGCACAGTGGAAGCGGCCGTGAAGCGGGCATTTCAGAAGTTTCTCCAGATGTTCCTCCATGCTTCTCACATCCGTCTCAATCATATCAGGATTGTGCACTGTCCTTTTTGGGTTTCTCTCTCTCATATGATCCGGGATTTTTTGACAGAGAAGCCACAGTCAACCCACGTTGGCAGAAAATCTCTAGCTCCGTCACATTGAGCCCTGGCACTCCTCAGTGCAGTGTGCTCAGTTCCCTGTTGTTCATGGTCTGACACGCGACCGCACTGATAGACCCAGTTCAAATGCTGATTTAACAACAATGGTTGGCCTCATCAACAATGACAATGAGACAGTGGGGTATACTTAAAGGAGATGGAGAGGCTGGTAGAATGGTGCGAGCACAACAACATGAACCTTAATGTGGTAAGACCAAAAAGATGATTGTGGACTTTAGGAAGGTGCAGTCTGACCCCACTTCTCACTGCACGTACACGGCTCCTCCATGGAGAGACTTAAGAGCACCAAGTATCCGGGAGTACACATAATGGATGATCTTACCTGGTTCCTGAACACCACCTCACTGGTTAAGAAAGCACAACAGCGTCTTCACTTCTTGAGGGATTGAGGTGAGTGTGGCTCCACACCTCACCACCCCCAACCCCCGCCACCAACATTTATATCAATTCTTACAGGAGCACCTTCGGGAGTGTCCTGACTAACTGCATCACCGTCTCATACAGGAACTGCAAGGCATCTGACCGCAGGTCGCTACAGAGGATTGTGAGGACTGCTGAGAGGGTCCTCTGTGTCTCTCTTCCACCAATCAGTGACACTTATCAGGTGCGCTAGGTACGCAGGGCCCTTAGCATTGTCAGTGATCCCTCTCATACGTCCAACAATCTCTTTGACCTCCTACCATTCGACAAGAGGTACCAAAGATTCAGGTCAAGAATTGTTAGGATGGGAAACAGCTTTGTCTACCATATGACCACTGAAATCCCTGCCACCACCCCACCCAGGTCTCAGCATGCATGAAGCGCCAATAGTGTTGCACCGTTTATTTTGTAACTTCTATCATATATGCATCTTATTATTTGTGGTAACATTACTTTATGTGTTATGTGTGTGAAATATATGTCCTCTGTTCAGTGAAGTGAGTGGCAGGTTCAGTTCCAAAGTATGTGAAATTTCAGAATCATTCAGCACTCTCAGAGTCTGCTCGTTACCCAGGTTGGAGCACTGATGTTATCAATTTATTCCAAATAGTTGGAGCTAATGGGATCAGACTACCAGATTCAGCTTAAACCGCAGCATCAAGTTCACAGACGATACAACAGTAGTTGGCTTCGTCAGCAGTAATGATGAGTCGACATAAAAAAAAGAGTTGGTAGGGAGGCTTTTCAGATGGTGTGAGAATGACAAACTGAGTCTCATTGTGGACAAAAGAGATGACACGGAACTTCAGGAAGGCACACGTCAACCACTTGCCATTGCAGATCAATGGCTCTGCCGTGGAGAGCACAAAATTCCTCGGTATACAGGTGTACCCTGCTTTTCGAACGTTCGCCTTACAAAACCTCACTGTTACGAAAGACCTACATTAGTACCCTGTTTTCGCTAACAGAAGGTGTTTTCACTGTTATGAAAAAAGCAGCACGTGATAAAAGACAACGCACGCGCCCCCCCCCCCCCCCCCCCCCCGAGCAGCCGTTCTCCCCCGGATTTGGAACTGCATTCTTGCCGGCATTGCTTAAACACGTGTCTGTGAGCAGCCGTTTGCAAAATGAGTTCTAAGGTATTGCAAAAGCCTGAAAGAGCTCGTAAGGGTGTGACACTTCGCGTAAAACTAGACATAATTAAGCGCTTTGATCGTGATGAACAAAGTAAGGACTAAGTGAGTTTGGCTTGTGGAAGTTGACGAAGATGATGTTGAAGAGGTTTTGACATCCCATGACCAAGAACTGATAGATGAAAAGCTGATGCAATTGGAAGAGGAAAGGATAATAATCGAAACCAAATGAGTAATGATAAAGTACCACTTTAATTTTGAAAGGGTACGTCGGTTTAGGGGATATTTGCAGGATGGTTTGAGTGCTTACAAAGAACTGTATGATAGAAAAATGCACGAGGCTCAGCAGTCAAGCAAGCTTTCCACATCAGCCACAGCAGATGACGAACCTCGACCTTCGACATTGAGGCGGGCAGTCACAGGAGAAAATGAGCTGCCTGCTCTAATGGAAACAGACAACGAGATGACACCCCAGTGTCCCACCACCCCAACACCCAGGCCGCAGATACCGATCCGCGGAGAATGCAATTAGTAGCCGGGAGACACACAGCACATCTTTAAGAAAAAAGCCGAAATAAACATGCTAATTAATTAGGTGCCGCCCGAGACGTAATTGTCGGCCCAGATCAGAGGCAATGCAATCGGCAATCGGCACTGATCTGGGCCGACAATTACGTGCCGGGCAGCATCTAATTAATTAGCAGTTTATTTCGGCTTTTTCTTGAAGATGTGCTGTGTGCCTCCCGGCTACCGCTGTAGCCCTGCATGCTTCGCGGTAATGTATCGGGTCGCTGCCCGGAGGGTGGGGGCCACTGCACCACCCAAACTGCGACGAATCAGTCTAATACACCACCATCAGTGTGCTCCGCGCTTTCCCAATTCCGGTAAGTGATACTACTCTGTACGCACATTATTTCTACTTTATATCAGCTGTGTATTTTTGTGTTATTTGGTATGATTTGGCAGCTTCATAGCCTAAAGGTTACTGGACAGCGCTTGCGCCGTGTTTTTGCCGACGGTGCTGGCGTGAGATTTTCGCTACGGTGAGCAGTTCAGGCAATGATTGTGGAAAAGTATTTCTACTTTATATAGGCTGTGTATTTATCATATCATTCCTGCTTTTACTATATGTTACTGTTATTTTAGGTTTTATGTGTTCTTTGGCATGATTTGGTAGGTTATTTTTGGGTCTGCGAACGCTCACAAAATTTTCCCATATAAATAAATGGTAATTGCTTCTTCGCTTTACGACATTCCGGCTTACAAACCATTTCATAGGAACGCTCTACCTTTGGATGGCGGGGGAAACCTGTATATGTAACAGACGATCTAACCTGGACCCACAACACCCCTTCACTAGTCAAGAAGGCACAGCAGCATCTACACTTTCTGACGATATTGAGGCGTGTAACGCTCCCCTCCCCTATTCTAACAACTTTCTATGGGAGCACCACTGAGTGTGTCCTATTTGGGTGCATCATTGTGTACTACGGAAGCTGCAAAGCATCAGGCCACATGACCCTTCAGAGGATAGTAAAAAACAGAGAGAATCATTAGGGTCTCCCCCCCCCAACCCTCTATTTGTGACATTTACCAGAATCGTTACAGACTGAGCACCCAGAGATTTGTTGAGGATCCCCATCACCCATCCCACAATTTCAATGAACCATTACTGACAGGAAGGAGGTACAAAAACATCATGACTAAGATTTTCAGACTGGGTAACAGCTTCTTCCCTCAGGCTGTGTGACTAATGAATACCTGCCACCACTGAGAGCTCCCAGCACAGCTATTTACCCGTGCTGTGCACTGCATGTATTTTGAATTATGTTTTATTAATTTATTTATGGTAATATTTTGGTTTATGTTCTGTGTGTGACATATGTCTTGCAGGTGCACTGCGGTCCGGAGGAACATTGTTTCATCTGATTGTACAACCAGATAACATTAAAATTGAATTTGAAGGAGGTACATTATTGCAGGTATAGTGTGACAGACAACTAATTCCTCTCCTTCCCATGCTTCCTCAGCCACATTTATGCACCTCCCAAATGACTTGTAATACGTTCTCACTGGTAGAGGCTCTGCCAGTGATGATGTATTGCAAGTCACTGGGAGTCTGCACTACAAGTCAGTACCAGTGGATTGCACTGGCAAGGGAATAGAAAGTAACAGTTATAATGAAACTTACAGCTGAGCTGTTCACGACATCTGCCACCATATTTGCTGCATAGTCCACCATCTCTCTTCCAGCCTGGGTCAGGTTTGCTGTCAGTGTCCTCATTCTGTTCACTGTCTGCTGCTTCTCCTGCGGATAATGTTTGTTAGCAGTTGGCAAATTGACCAAATCATACATAAGGAGAGTGGCCTATTTTAATCTTAACTAAAAGGGATTTCCCAAACCTGGAGTTAAGAACATTATAGATACTAATTTCTGCTGTTTTAAGGGAAATGGTGTAAGTTTACACAACAGCAGAGTTACTGAAGATAAGGGGACACCATGAGTTAAAGTATGATTTATTCAAATCACATCCCTTAGGTCCATGGTCCACAGGTATTTACCATTTGAACTTCTAATGAGCAGGAAATGTTCAGAAACTGGAATTCACTGCGTGAACCTTCAATGTTGCAGGCATTATCAGGAATCAAATGCATTTTTTAGCTATCTTTACTGGTTGATAGATCAGATCTGGGAAATATTTAATGAAGATTCAAGTACTTTGCAGACTTCGAAACCTTGCTGTAATATCCAGGGCATGATTTGAGTTCAGGAGAACCACGTTCTATTCAGACTATAAAAGGCAACAATAACTGCAGGCTAATGAAATTTCAATATAACTTACCACTCCATTGCTAAATTCCACTGACAAGTCAGATGTTTTCCTACATTCTATAGAAAATATTTTTTTTAAACTACAGTTTAGATGGCATGAAACTCTCCAACATGTGTCATGCTCTTTGTTCATATTAGCTGACTTAAAATTCCTGATAAGGGCTCAGTCTGTGTGAATATGTAAAATTTGCACTTCATACTTAAAAGTTCGTCCCTGAAATAAAAAGTAATTGGATTTCATTGAAATAGGTCCTTCAACCTTTTCCACTCCTCAATAGCAACACTTTCTCAACCTTGATGCAACTGAACTAAGATGAATAACCAATTAGAACATTTTATTTGACTGAATCACCAATCTTTAAGGGCAAGTGGTCAAAATCTCCACCAGTTTTTGCACTAGTCTGTTAAGGATTTAAGCTTGTTCACCAGTGGTCAAATTTACACTCACCTGTAAATCGATGGCAAATCATCGCATCATATTTAACTGGAGATCTTGCTACCTGCTTATTCTTTGTTCCATCTACATTTAAAGTGAAGTTTTGGTTGGATTCCTTTATTCAATTTAATATTTCTATTTGACCTTAACCTCTTCTTAGGGAAGGGTAACTCACTCTTTGCTCCTTTAAGTTCTATGCTTATCATTGCACCAACCAGAATCACATTTCCTCACCACACAGAGTGAGATTATTTGACCCATCTTGCCGATGTTGTTTTTCTGAAGCAGTCCTATCAACCCTGCTACCCTGTAACCCATTCTCTCTCAGATAGTAGCCTTCAACTGCCCTTGGTTTTGTACGAACCACTGTTTTCATCAACCAATTAACCTGCCATTCAGATTGAGAATTAGTCAGGTAGTGTCAATGGGTTCAAGGACCATTCAGAAACCGTGGAGGGGAAGAAGCTATTCCTAAAATGTTGAGTGCGTGTCTTCAGACTGCTGTGCCTTCTCCATGCAGCAGTAATGAGAAGAGGGCATGTCCTGGGTAAGAGGGTAAGGGGGACATGGGAGGCAACTGAAGCAGTCGGGGGAACCCACATCGTCACAGGGAAAATATACAAACTCCACACAGACAGGGCAGGAGGCTGTGATTGAATGTGGACCCTTGGAATGCTATGACAGCAGCACTACCTGCTGCACCGCTGTGCTTATGTGGGGGCCATTGCAATAATCCCTGAGGAACAGAATCAGAATCAGGTTCATTATCACCGGCATGTGTCATGAAATCTGTTAACTTAGCAGCAGCAGTACAATGCAATACATAATACAGAAAGGACAAAAATAATTAAATCAAATTACAGTAAGTACATACATTTATATTAACTAGATTAAAAATAGTCCAAAAATAGAAATAATATACTTATAAAAAAGCCAGGTACTGTTCATGGGTTCAATGTCCATTTAGGAATTGGATGGCAGATGGGAAGAAGCTGTTCTTGAATCGCTGAGTGTGTGCCTTCAGGCTTCTGTACCTCCTTCCTGATGGTAATAGTGAGAAGAGAGCATGCCCTGGGTGATGGGGGTTCTTAATAATGGACATTACCTTTCTGAGGCACAGCTCCTTTCTTAGATACTATGGAGGCTAGTACCCAAGGTGGTGCTGACTAATTTTGCAACCTTCTGTAGCTTATTTTGGTCTTGTGCAGTAAGCTTCACCCCACCCCCATTCCAGACAGTGATGAAGCCTGTCAGAATGCTCTCCACACTGCATCTATAGAAGTTTGAGTGCTTCAGGTGACAAACCAAATCTCTTCAAGATCCTAATGAAATATAGCTGCTGTCTTGCCTGCTTTATAAATGCATCAATATGCTAGGACCAGGTTAGATTCGCAGAGATCGTTACAGCCAGGAACTTGAAGTTGCACACTCTCTCCACTTCTGATCTCTCTATGAGCACTGGTTCATGTTGCCATTCCTGAAGTCCACAATCTGCTCTTCTGTCTTACTGACACTGAGTCCAAAGTTATTGCTGTGACACCACTCAACTAGCTGTTTTATCTCACTCTTGTACACCTTCTCATATCCATCTACGATTCTACCAACAATGGTAGATTCAGCAAATTTATAAATGGCACTTGAGCTATACCTAGCCACACTGTCATGGGTATAGAGAGAATAGAGCAGTGGACTAAACACACACCTCTAAGGAGCGCCAGTGCTGATCATCAGCAAGGAAGAGATATTATCACCAATCCACACAGATTGTGGTCTTCTGGTTAGGAAATTGAGGATCCAGTTGCAGAGGGAGGTACAGAAGCCCAGGTTCTGTAGCTCATTGATCAGGATTGTGGGAATGATGCTGTTAAACGCTGAGCTATAGTCAACAAACAGCATCATGAAATAGGTGTTTGTATTGACCAGGTGATCCAAGGCTGTGTGAAGAGCCATTGAGACTGCATCTGCTGTTGACTTATTGTGGTGTTAGGCAAATTGCAGTGGGCCCAGGTCCTTGCTGAGGCATGAGTTCATTCTAGCCATGACCAACCTCTCAAAGCATTTCACCACCATAGATGTGAGCGCTAATGGGTGATCGTCATTAAGTCAGCTCTCACAACTCTTTTTAGGCACTGCTATCATTGCCACCTTTTTGAAACAGGTGGGAACTTCTGACTGTAGCAGTGAGAGGTTGAAAATGTCCTTAAATACTCCTGCCAGTTGGCTGGCACAAGTTTTCAGAGCCTTACCAGGTACTCCATCTGGGCCTCCCACCTCCCACCCTCCTTAAAGATAGCCTGACATCGGCCCCTGAAACAGAGTTCACAGGATCACCATGAATCTTCACAGCTGTAGTTATATTCTCCCTTTCAAAGCGGGCATAGAAGGTGTTCAGCTCATCTGGTATATATGCGATGTGTTTGCTTTGTAGGAAGTAATGTCCTGCAAACCCTGCCAAGTTGATGTGCATCTGATGTCGTCTCCGACCTCTCTCGGAATAGTTTCTTCGCTCTTGAAATAGCCCTCTGCAAGTCATATCTGGTTTTCTTGCACAGGCCTGAGTTGCCAGACTTAAATGCCACAGATCTAGTCCTCAGCAGATGATGAACCTCCTGATTCATCCATGGCTTTGATCTGGGAATGTACAGCAAATTTTGTAGGTGCACATTCATCCACATAGGTTTTAATGAAGTCGGTAACAACTGCGGCATACTCATCCAGATTTGAAGATGAATCCCTGAATACAATCCAGTCCACTGATTCAAGGCAGTCCTGTAAGTGCTCCTGTGCTTCCCTTGTCCATATCTTCTTGGTCCTCACTAATGTTGCTGCAATCTGCTTTTACTTAGGAAGTAGAAGCACAGCCAAGTGATCAGACTTAATGAAGTTTGGGCGTGGATTAGAGTGGTAGGTATTGTTGATAGTGGTCCAATCTGTTGTTTCCTCTGGTACTACGAGTGATTTGTTGATGGTAGTTACTTAGTGACTTTTTCAATCTGGCCTGGTCAATCCCATGTTGATCCCATTGCTCAGATCATCTAGTCTGTTTGACATTGGTGTGAGGTGGAATGTAATCGCTACCAAAACAATTGCAGAAATCTCCTGCTGCAAGTAAAGTGGACAGCACTGAATTGCAAGATATTCCAGGTCTGGTGAGCGGAATTGGGACAACACCGATAGATTTGTGCATCAAGAGGAGTTGATCATGAGGCATACAACTCCACCTCTGCTTTTGAGAGACTTGACAGTCCTATCTTGACAGTAACAGTGAACCCATCAATCTGAATTGCTGCTACGGAAGGGATTAACCAAGATTCCGTGGAACAAAGGACACAAGTGGTCCTAATGTCCCTCTGATGCAGCTCCCTAACTCTGAGATCTTTGATTTTATTTACTAGAGACAGTAAGATAGTTGGTGTTGGGAATCGAAAAACTTATTTTCTTAAATGCACCTGTCTCCCTGACTGGCAGCCACGTTTCCTACAAGGAATTTTCTTCCAGTGACAAGCATGGCCACAACCAGTGTTGTTTCCATTGGTTTTCAACAGTGCTAGATTAAGACATCTTTATTATCTGTACAGACCTTGGAAGCAGTTGTGATTCTCAGCTGTATCTGGCTGAAACAGGAATATTTTAATTGTATCCATCGAGCTGTGCTGCTCGAGATTACTTTCAAGGTGCCCCGGAAGCACAGCCATCGCCCTATCACTTTACCTCAAATCACTGGCTCTTCCCTGACAGCAGATTACCCAGTATGTCACAAGTATTACCTCCCACTCTGTGCACATTTTAATTTTGCTAATAATTTTATTTGCCAGACCTTATCAGGGAAAGCATACCCTCAATTATGGGAACAAAGTCCATACAATTAGTAAACAATTATAACCAGTTCACTGGTTATTTGAACAAAGAAGTTCTAATTATGGATGTGTTAATTGTTGGTTTCTTTCTCTTGCCTGGAAGTGATTTACAAAGGTACGTGTTTACAGATTCAATGTAGGCTGATAGTACATTGATTTAAAGGTTCCAGCAGGACAACATAAATCTGGAGTATAAGGCTTATCTGTACTTCTCAATTCTAAAATCAAAAGCATATTTCAATGCCATTTTTGTGCCCCATACCAACTGAGCTTGGGAATACAGCCATTCCTTGATTTACAAAAGAGACGGCTTCCTGTAAAATATTTAACCGATCAAATATTTGTAAATGGAAAAGGCTGAGCAAAATGTATTATTGTCATTTCAGTGAAATAAGTTCCTGTGCTTGGAAACTGGGACAGTTTTTCTTAAAAGGAAAAGCTTTGTAAATCGTAGAGTACAGGAACAGCACCTGGACAGGCCCACCGGCCCACCAACTCTACACTGACAATGATGATAGCTAATTCTCTCCATTGACAATGATGATAACTAATTCCATCTGCCTGCACATATCCCACTATTCCCTTGCTGCCTAAATACCTCCTAAGTGTTGCTATCGAATCTGCATCGACCACCTCCCCCAGGAGAACGTTCAAGGCACTTATCATTCACTGCCATTGACCTTGTACAGTATACCATCAACTTATTGGATAATGAAAATTAAATTGGAAATTTGCCCTCCCAAAATCCACAAATCACTACTACATTATTTGAGATACAATTTACAAAATTTGCTCTTATGGAATTTGTGTGAGTAAAGTAGTAAATAACAATAAATATGAAGCAAAAAAAAATAAAATTACTTAACGAGGTCACTTTAGGGAAAATTGGAATATAGACAGTTTTCTAGAAATCCAATACCTCACACTTGTCTGGATTAAACTCCAGCTGCTATCTCTTCTGCCCATGTCTCTACAAAACTCTAGTCAGAGAAACACCCCTCCACCATTACCATTTGTATTCTATGTCCAGGCTAATTTTGCACCAACCAACACACACAAGATGCTGGAGGAACTCAGCAGGCCAGGCAGCATCTATGGAAAAGAGTAAACTGTCAACATTTTGGGCTGAGACCCATGTATAGGGATGAAGGTAAGTGTTTAGTTCCTTGAGATGGTTTTGCTATTCAAGATCATAACTGATCTGCACCATAACTCTATATGCCTGCCCCTTCGAGTAAAATATTATTGGCACATAAATTTCTCTCAATTTTAGACGTGAAATTATTGACAAAAGCATCATTTATTTGTAGAAGAAAGTTTCACACTTCTAGTATGGGATGCAGAAACATTTCCTAATTTGAATGAGTAATAAAATGACCTGCTGGAGGAGCTCATTGGGGCGAACAGGATCTGTGGAGTAAAGGGTTAATGCAGGGGCTTGACCTGAAACATTTGACAGTCTCTCTTCCCTTCACAAATGCTATTCAACTCACTGAGTTCCTACAGATCGACTATTGCTCCAGGTCTGCATCTGCAGAGTGATGTGCCTCCAAGTTGTAAGTTTAGACTATAGTTTCTGATTGTAGTTCCTTTAACCTGTGCAGCATCAGCTCTGCAAGTACTGTATCTCACCAGATCATCTTGAAAACTTCTTTCCACTTATTACTTGACCCAGTAAATCCCAGGGAATACAACTGTTATCTGTACACGTCAGAAACAGAATGCAATACCCAGGTACTATTTCAGGTACAATCAGAAAACAATTCCAGCTGAGGTTAGAGATGGAATTGGATGAACATCAGCTCTGGCAGGCCATTACAAAAGCAAAATCTAACATCATGAATGACAATGTTGCTTCAATGCCTTTTATGCATGCTTTGAAAGGGAGAATAAATCTACATCTATGTAAATCCCTGCAGTATCTGGTGACCCTGTGATCTCTGTCTCAGAGTCTAACATCAGAACATCTTTCAAGAGGGTGAACCCTTGCAAGACATCAAACTTTGATGGTGTACCTGGTAGGGATCTGAAAATCCACGCCAACCAACTGGTGGGAGTGTTTAAGGACATCTTCAATAACTTGCTGCTGCAGTCAGAGATTCCCACCTGCTTCAAACGGGCAACAATGATATCAGTGCCCAAGAAGAGCGGGGTGAGCTGCCTCAACCACCATCACCAAGTGGCACACATGTACTGTCATGCAGTGCTTTGAGAGGTTGGTCATGGCTAGAATGAACTCCAGCCTAAGCAAGGACTTGAACCCACTGCAAATTGCCTATCACCACAGTAAGCCTACAGTGGATGCAATCTCACTAGCTCTCCACTTGGCCTTGGATCACCTGGACAATAGTAATACTTACATCAGACTGCTGTTTATTGACTACAGCTCAGCATTCAACATAATCATTATCATCAATTCTAATCAAAAAGTTCTAGACTTTGGGTCTCTGTACTTCCCTCTGCAACCGGATCTTTGGCTTCCTTACCGAGAGACCACAGTCTGCGCAGATAGAAAATAACGTTTCCTCGTTGCTGACGGTCAACATTGGCACACCTCAAGGATGTATGTTTAGCCCACTGCTCTACTCTCTCTATACCCATGACTGTGTGGCCAGGCGCAGCTCAAACATCATCTATAAATTTGCAGATGACACAACTATTATTGGCAGAATTTCAGATGGTCACGAGGAAGCTTACAGGAGTGAGATACATAAATCAGATGGTTGAGAGGTGTCGCAGCAAAGTCATTGCATTCAATGTCAGTAAAACCAAGGAAATGATCGTGGACTTCAGGAAGGGCAAGTCAAGGGAACACAGATCAGTCCTCATTGAGGGATTTGAAGTGGAAAGGGTGAGCAGTTTCAAGTTCCTGGGTGTCAATATCTCTGAGAATCTAACCTGGGCTCAACATATTGATGCAATTACAAATAAGGCACAACAGGGGCTACATTTCATTACCAGTTTAAGGAGAATTGGTATGTCACCAAAGACACTCAAAAATTTCTATAGATGTATCATGCAGAGCATTCTAACTGGTTGCTCAGGATTGGAAATAAATGCAGAAAGTTGTACGTTCAGCCAGCTCCATCATGGGCACTAGTCTCCCTAGCATCCAGGATAGTTTTGAAAGATGATGCCTCAAAAAGGCAGCATCCATCATTAAGGACCCTCATCACCCAGATCATGCCCTCTTCTCATTTCTATCATCAAGGAGGAAATACAGGAGCCTGAAGACACACACTCAATGTTTTAGGAACAGCTTCTTCCCCTCTGCTATCAGATTTCTGAATGAACAATGAACCCATGAACACTTCCTCAACATTTCCCTCTCTTTTTGCACTACTTATTGAATTTATATTTTTACATACATTGTTTTTACATTGTCATTACTACGTGTTGCAATGTACTGCTGCTGCAAAACAACAAATTTCATGGCATGTGCCAGTGACATTAATCCTGATTCTGAGGCAGATAGTGTTGGTGAACTACTTTAATTCCTGTGACAACATGATGGTCTATAGGTTCCTATATTTCTGAACAGTTCTCTTCTACCTTGAGCTCTGCCAAGTTGCTTGAGATGCTGTGGAGAAGCCAGTTAGCTTCATTGGTGCTGTGGCGTGCTTCATTCACCAGGTTCTGTGCTTCATGCAACTTCTTGCTATGCTGCATCAACACGTCCGTTATTTGGTTTCTGCTTTGCCCCAATTCTTTATAAGGTTTCTGAAATTCCTTCTGCACCTGCATCAGCAGTCTTTCCGCAGCCCTAGGTTCATAGGTGGGACAAAATGATGGAAACTGATAAATGTCACGTTGGACATAATCGTCCACAGGTATAGTATTACAGACTCTAAAACGCAGTAAACAGTCCACTATCAATAATTATTGTCCTAATGCATAAACTATATGGGGAACTATGTATTCTCATGTACTGTAAGACCAAATCTACAGGGCGTCAAGGACGCAGGGATGACTCCAGCTGAGAAATGTTCAATCAAACCACTGCAGTGTTGTGGAGAATAACCCAGAAAAAGTAATTATCATGTTTTGCTCTGGAAAAAGAAATCAATTTTCAATTCAGTAAAGCTGATTTAAAAAAGTGCCATGAGTTTTTACAGCTTGATTTGGAGGAACCTGCCCACCAGTTTGAAATCCAAAGTATTATTTGGAAGGAAGCCAGGCCTTGCTCGATATTCACTTGTCAAGCAAGATTAGAAAAGACCACGTAGCAAAAGACTGTTGTTCCAAAGCAACAGAATGCTAGAAACACAGGAGGAGTGCAGGTAGGAAAGCAAATCCCTCCTGGAAATGACATACAGCATACTATAAATTGGGGTGTCTCTGAAATAAAGCCATTGCCACTCCTTCATTTATTTATTTTTAATTGTTTGGAGATACAAAGTTCAGAGTTCAAAGTAAATTTATTATCAAAATACATATATGTCACCATATACATCCCTGAGATTCATTTTCTTGCAGGCATTCACAATAAGTACAAGAAACAATAGAATCAATGAGATACCCGACCAATGTGCAGAAGACACTAAACTGTGGAAATACAAAAACAACAATAATAATAATAAAAAATAATAAATAAGCAATAGGTATTGAGATAATGGGTAAAGAGTCCTAGAAAGTGAGTCTATTGGTTGTGGAAACAGTTCAGTGATAGGGTGAGCGAAATTGTGTGAAGTTATACCCTCTGTTTCAAGAGCCTAATGGTTGAGAGATCGTAACTGTTCCTAAACCTGGTGGTATGGGTCATGGGTCATGAGGCTCCTGTAACTTCTTCCTGATGGCAGTAGTGAGAAGACGGCATAGCCTGGATAGTAGGGGTCCCTGATGATGGACGTTGCTTTCCAGCGACAACACTCCATGTAGATATGGTCAATGGCAGGGAGGGCTTTACCCGTGATGGACTGGGCCCTATTCAATAACTTTTGTATGCTTTTCCATTAGAAGGCATTGGTATTTCCATACCAGGCCATGATGAGAGCAGTCAATATACTCTCCACCACACATCTATAGAAGTTTTAGACGACATGCTGAATTTTCACAAACTTCTAAGAAAGTAGAGGTGCTTTCTTCATAATGACACTTACGTGCTGAAACCAGGACAGTTCCATTGAAAAGAATGCACCGAGGAATCTGAAGTTGGTCATCCTCTCCACCTCTGATCCCCTGATAAGGACTGGCTCGTGGATCACTGGTTTCCTCCTCCTGCAGTCAATAATCAGCCCCTTGGTCTCGCTGGCACTGAGTGAAAGATTGCCCTTGTGGCACCACTCAGCAGATTTTCAATCTCCCTCCTAAGTGCAGATTCATCACCACCTTTGATTCAGCTAATGACAGTGATGTCTCAGCAAACTTAAACATGGCATTCGAGCTGTGCTTAGCCACACTCATGAGCTTAACGGTAGCAGAGCAGGGGACAAAGCACACAGCCTTGTGGTGCACCTGTGCTGATGGAGATTGTGGAAGTGATTTTGTTGCCAATCCAATCTGACTGGGTTCTGCAAGTGAGAAAATTGAGGATCCAATTGCACAAGGAGGTATTGAGGCCAAGGTTATGATTAGTTTTGTGGGAATGACAGTAATGAATGCTGAGCTATAGTCGATAAAGATCATCCTGATGTACGCATCTTTGCTGTCCAGATATTCCAGATATTGAGTGAAGAGCCTATGAAAAGGCATTCGTTGTTGATCTGTTGTGACAGTACACAAATTGGAGTGGTTCCAAATCACTTCTTAAGCAGGAGTTAGACTATAAGACATAGGAGCAGAATTAGGCCATTCAGCCTATTCAGTCTTCTCTGACAGTTGTTATGTTTCATCACCAACCTTACATCAGTGGATGTGAGTGCTAAAGATGATAGTCTTTGAGACAGCTTACCGTGTTTTTCCTAGGCACCAGAATATTTGAAGCCTGCTTGAAGCAGGTGTGTACCTCAGACTGGTCAAGCAAGATTTTAATGACATCAGGGAACACTCCAGATAATTGATCAGCAGAGGCCTTTTGGTACTTGGCCAGGCACCCCGCCTGGACTGTACACCTTCTGTGGGTTCACCCTCCTGAAGGGTGCTCTCACGTTGGCCTCAGACACTGAAATCTCATAGTCATTGGGGAGTGTGGGTTTTCATGAAGGTGCCCCTATGTTTTGAAGGTCAAAGCGAGCATAGAAAGCACTGAGTTCATCTGGGAGCAAAGTCACCTGCATTGCTTGGTTTCACTTTGCAGGAGGTGCTAGCATTGAAACCCTGCCGCAGCTGTCCAGCATCCATCAGTGATTCAAGTTTAGTCCGGAATTGCCACTTCACCTGTGAGATGGCTTTCTGGAAGATCGTACCTGTTCCTCTTGTACTTTACTTGGTCACCAGACCAGAATGCCACTGATCTGGCCTCCAGCAGATAGTCTATCTCATGGTTCATTCAGGGCTTCTGGTTGGGGAAGACTCTGAATGATTTTGTGGGGACACTCTCGTCTACAACTGTTTTTATAAAATCCATGACAACCATGTTGTATTCGTTCATATTTTCTGATGAGTCCTTGAACATGGCCCACTCCACTGACTCAAAGCAATCCCAGTAGCTGCTCCTCCGCCACCCATGACCACCTCTTTGTTGCCCTTATCTCTGGAGCCTTGCTCTTTAGTTTCTGCCTGTACACAGGCAAGTGGAGGACAGCCAAGTGATCAGATTTCCCAAAATGCATTCTAGGCATGGAATGGTAGGCACTCCTAATCACAGTATAGCAATGGTTGAGTGTGTTGTGTCCCCTGGTGCTACAGGTTACATGTTGATGATAACTGGGCAGCAATTTCTTCACACAAACCTGACTGAAGTCCCCCGACAATGATGCAGCATGGTAACAGGCCCTTCTGGCCCTTAAACCTACGCCACCCAATTACACCGATGTGACCAATTAATCTACGAAACTGTATGCCTTTAGCATGCAGGTGAAAACCTGAGCACCTGGAGGAAACCATGGGAGAATATACAAATTCCTTACAGACAATGGCGGAATTGAACCAGTTTTTCTGGTGCTGTAATAGTGCTACGCTAACAGCTAAGCTACCATGCTGCCCCGCCCTTATTTCATGTTTTCTTTGAAACACTCAGTAGGGTTCTGCTCTGAAGTGACCGATCATGATATGCATGAGACTCCTGCAGGTGGTTCAAACACAGGAACTTGCAATTCTGAGACAAGATTGCACCCAGTGGAATCGAGGCTAGCACATCAAACATAGCGCATTCGAAACTCTGGAAGAGTTGAACTCTTGGTCAATTCTCAACACACAAGGCAAATTAATCAGTCATGTCGAAGAACAAATGCACAAACTTACAATGCACACTTGGTGTCCTTGCAAACCTATTCCTACATGACTATACTGCCAAGGTTTTAGAAGTGGAATTTAATGATGAAGATAAAAAACTGTGCTGAAAACGGATGTGTGGTATGTAGCACACCAGGAGCACTAGTTCTGTTGAAGCTATCTCTGCAGAGGGCTCCAAGGAGCCCTGATAAAGGTCACTGGTCAGGCAACAGGAAGGCTCAGCTCAGTCATATTAGAGTGCTGAAGTCTATGTACAAGGGAGAGGAATGTCATCAGAGTTCATTCTGGAGATTAATTCCGGCACTGTTCTCTAAGCATTCTCTGTACATCCTCCCTGTGGAAGCCGTGAATTTTCCTCAGTGCTCCAGTTTTTCCCACAGTCTAAATACGTACCCTGTAGGTTAACTGGTCATTGTAAATTGCCCCATGATTAGGTTTTGGTTAATTGTGATTGTGGGGTTGCTGGGGCACTGTGGCTCAGAGGTCCGAAAAGGCCTGCTCAACACTGCATCCCTAAATAAAAGAACATTCTGCAAGTTAGTACAGGATTGGTGTAAAACTGAGTAGTTGATGGCTGGTGTGAACCCTGTGAGCTAAAGAATCCATTTACAACTTACATTTTCTCTCTGACTCTTGTCCCAAATTCTAATCTGTGTCCCATGGTCTGTGATGTATCCACCAATGGGAACAGTTTCCCTCTCTTTATCCTAATTAAACCCATTCTAATCCTATGCACCCCTACCAAATCTTTTTAAACCATTTTTTCCTCAAAGGAAAACAACCCAGTCTGACAATGTAGCTGAAATATTTGTAAACACTCCTGTGAAAGTTTATTCTTGTTTTGCCTCTTTGATTCAATGAGCTTTAATGTCAAGTCCATTCTCTCTTATGTCAGTGAACACTTGGAGCTCAGCCTCTGTGCTGCATCTTGATAATTGAGGTTTGGAGTGACCTTAATTCTGGAGTGGACATGATGTCGGTTGAATGGCTTTCCAGTCATTCTGTATATTTGTTCAACTCCAGTGAGGAGCTTGAGACACTCATGATGATAAGCAAATTTGGGAACCTCATCTTGCATAAAACCACAGACCAACGGCAGAGGAGCAGAATTTCGCCATTTGGGCCACTGAGTTACTCCATCACTTCATCATGACTGACCCATCATCATCCTCAACCCCATTTTCCTGCCTTATCCCGGATATCTTTGATGACCTGATTAGTCAAGAACCTATCAATTTTCACCTTCCAATTACTTTGCCTGCACAGCTATCAGTAGCAATGAATTTCCATAGATTCACCATCCCCTAGCTAAAGAAATTTCATCTCATCTCTGTTCTAAACAGACATTTCACAATTCTGAGGCTGTGCCTTCTAGACTCCCCCACTACGGGAAACATCCTCTCCACACCCACGCTATCCAGACCTTTCAATATTTGATGCTTCAGTGAGATCTCCCTCATCCTTCTAAACTCCAGCAGGTACAGACCCAGAGCCATCAAACACTCCTGGGATCACTCTCATAAACCTCCTCTGGACCCTCTCCAATGCCAGCACATCTTTTCTTAGAAAAGGGGCCTAAAACTGCTCACACAATATTAAAAGTGCGGTCTGACCAATGCCTTATGAGGCCTCAGCATTATATCCTTACTTTTGTATTCTAATCCTCTTTAAATGAATACTAACATTGCATTTACCTTCCCTATTGCCGACTCAACCTGCAAGTTAACCTTTAGGGCATCCAGCACGAGGACTTCCACGTCCATCTGCACCTCTGATTTTTGAATTTTCTCCCCTTTTAGAAAATAGTCCACACCTTTATTCCTTCTGTCAAAGTGCATGATCATGCATTTCCCACATTATATTCCATCTGTATCTTCTTTCCTCATTCCCCCAATCAGTCCAAGGCCTGCTTCAGAAAACCTGCTTCCACTGCCAGCCAACTCCTCCACCTACCTTCATATCATCTGCAAGCTTGGCCACAAAGATATCAATTCCTTCATCCAAATCATTGACATACGATGTGAAAGGAAGCAGTCCCAACACTGACCCCTGCAGCACACCACTAGATACCGGCAGCCAACCAGTAAAGGCCCTCTTTATTTTCACTCTTTGGCTCCTGCCGGTCAGCCTATCTTCTCTCCATCCTGGCTCTCCTTTGTCTATTCCGCCTGTTATTTCCTCAAAGAAATCCATCAGATTTGTCAGGCAAAGTTCCCCTTTAGAAACCCACGTTGACTATAGCCTATTTTATCACGTGCCTCCTTATCCATATCTGAACCCTGGAAAACTTCCACCATCCTTCTATATGAAAAGCGAATATTTCTGACTGTCTTATAAGGAAAAGCAGAGGAATTTCTTAACAATGCTGTTAGTGAACCTTTAGATCAGGGGTTCACAACCTGGGTCCATGGACCTCTCAGTCAATGGTAAGGCCCCATGTAAAAAAACACTGGGAGTCCCTGCTTTAGATCCATTGGCCTTATCTGATACCTGCTGCTTTGCATGCAGCCTTCTGATAATCCACGTGAACAGCATCTATCACATCCCTTTCGACAATCTTCCCTAACATCTCAACTAAAAAAAAACGTAAACATGAGGAATTCTGCAGATAACAGGAATTCTGCAGATGCTGGAAATTCAAGCAACACACATCAAAATTGCTGGTGAACACAGCGGGCCAGGCAGCATTTCTAGGAAGAGGTACAGTCGACATTTTGGGCCGAGACCCTTCGTCAGGACCCAGATGCTGCCTGGCCTGCTGTGTTCACCAGCAACTTTGATGTGTGTAACTAAAAAAATCACCTTGTCAAACACAATTAGCACCGTTAACACATCCATATTCTCTTAATCACTTCAACCAGTTCCAATTGCCCATAAATGGTTTCTCTGAATATTAGATTCTATAACATAATCCGGTATACAATGGCAAGGATTATTTACCTGGGGGCCTTTCAACCCTTCTTACAGTTACTATCAGGGATCTTAAATCTGAGTAATTAATGAAATCCAGAATAAAAAGTTTCCCTTAATAGTGGCAACTGCAAAAACACTATATTTTTGTTTAAAAAACCTTGCTATTTTCTACAAGGGAATAAAGTCTGTCTTCTGGAGAAAGCCTTGCCTTTATCTAATTGTTAGCCACTGACGAATAGTTGATTGAAATAGCCTCAGCTCAGGGATTTTGCCAATGAGATCCTTGACCTACAAATGAATTTAAAAATAACTCACTTTAGTTTGGTTACTGCGGTATCTTTTGATTGATTGAACCCTCTTTTCCTCATGGATTCCAGCATGGCCAATATCTCATGCTGAAGGTGGTGCAGACTGGTATTGTAAAAGGTCAGGTCAGTGGCCAGAGTCCCATTCAGGTGATTCGCTATGACAGCAACAGCTAAGAACAAACAATGGGAACATTAGTTCAGTCAACCTGAAGAAGAATATTGAATATTGTAACAATTCAAGGAAGTTCAACAACAACCCAGCTACTGAACAAGTTCATACTGGCAGGCAGGATGAGAATAGAACTGGTGTGACAAAAAGATGTTGGTACCCTGTCAACTTATATCCCAGCCTTGTCACTGATCTTGCAGTTCAATACAATATTAAGCAGAATCTAATTCTCATTTGGTCAGGGAGTTCAGAAACTTATAAACACATTTCCAGTTTCTCATAATCAACCACATCAAAAAGTAAGCCTTTTTCCATGCATCTTAAAATAATTTCTGAAAATTTTGCGACTTAGAGCATAAAATCTACTTAAAATTGTAATGGTATGTTGTTAATCACTGGATTTCCCATGGCAACATTCATGTGGTACTAACTGAATATTGTTTTTATCAAGTATTATGGTTTGTAACCTAGAACACTGAGTTTTCCTCCTAAGCTTCATCTACAGTTGACGGACTATGTCTAATTAGAACTATGAAACCATAAAAAAAGGAAAAGCTCCTTTAGTTTGCTCTGTTCTGCAGAATTTTACAGATTAGAATATGCTGGTCAGTGAACATGCAGCTCATAAGTAACCATTAGACTATAAAATTTGTGCCGAAAGTCTAAAGGTGATGATTCTCATTTATGGAAAATTTCCCGGTGATGCCAAATGCACAGTTAGCAGAAGTCCAGAGTTAATTGCAGAAATCCAAAATCAACAACTTGACTGTCACCTTGTTGTCTGGCTGCCCCAGCACATGATGTGAAGCCCGATATGAATGGAACTCATCAGTGAGAGTTAAATATCCTTCACATTGGAGACTGGATACCAATTAATTATTGCCATCATTAACAGCACAGAGTTACATTAGATTGTAGATTTTAAGAATGTAAACTTCCGATATTAGTTTTTCTGCTTCTTTAGTTTCTCATCTACTTGTTGTTTTTTCTGGAGTGGTAGAGGCTGAGGGGTAACCTGACAGAAGTCTGTAAGATTATGACTGGCAGCCAATAGCTTTTTATCAGGGTCAAAATGGCTAATACTAGAAGGCATGCATTTAAGGTGAGAGGGGCTAAGTCCCAACAGATATGCGGGGCAGGCGTTTTACGAGAGCAGTGGGTGACCAGAAAATGCTGCTGGTGTGGCAGTGAGACAAATACAACAGAGGCGTTTAAAAGTCCATTAAGCAAGCACTCAAATGTGCAAAGAAAGGAGGGATATGGACAACGTCAGCAAAAGGGATCAGTTTAAATATTTATTTAATTACTAGTTTAATTAGTTTGACACAATATCATGGGCCAAATTGCCTGTTCCTATTCTATGTGCTTGTTCTTTCATTCTTTTATTTCCCTTCCATTACATGATATGATAATGAATCTATTCGCATTAATTTATCCTCCTTCATGGACCATGCATCTTCATAATGAACTGAGAAAAACATGCTTAGCTCAAATGTTCTCTCAAGCAACACACACAAAATGCTGGAGGAACTCGGCAGGTGCGGCAGCATCTATGGAAATAAATAAACAATTGATGTTTCGAGCTGACGGATCTCACGGTGATCTCATCCATCCATTCCAGTGGAACTGACCTCGCATGCTAAGACAGGCATGTCCCTGTCTCACTGGGGCACAAGCTCTGCTGGCTACCATCACCTGCTCTAGCCAACCTGTCGATGCCCACCTGTACTAGGATGTGATCACTGTTTCATGCAAAATGCTACTTGGAGCCACAGGTGACAACAGAGTGTCCAGTTGGGACTAAAAGTGAGGAAGCTGCCCCAGAATGTACATGACAAGCCCTTTCACCAGAGGAGCTACTCCTCCCCAGACACCCCATATATTATTGTTACTGAACTAATAATTCAGAAGTCTAGACCAATGATGCTGGAGCAAGAGATTAAAAACACAAATTTAATTAATGAAATAATCTGGAAATGAACAAAAGATCCAGTATTGGTAGCAGTAGGCATGAAACTACCAGAGAGCCTTAAAAACCCAGCTGTTTCAGTAGTGATCTTTGAAGCCTGGTATCCTGCTCCGGTCTGGCCCACACTTATCTCCTGACCTAAGGCATACAGTTGATTCAGAAATATATTGAAAACGGCTTAGCACAATAATCAGATTAGAGACAATCGGGTTCGGAAAGCAACACTAACCTTACCAACAATGCCCAAATCCTATAAACAAATATATTTAAACAACTGGATAGATAAGAAAGTAATCCGAGGTTCATTTGTTACTTCTTAAATGCGGCTGTAAATATTGGGGAAAAATAGGTACCTTCTTGAAAGAAAGGGGAATGATTGGAGGAGAGATAATTTGAAGTCATTTGAAAAATTTTTAATAATGATATTTAGCAGATATTCTTAAGTATATTTTTGAATCACATTTGAATCACTTTATAAATCTGAATTTTAGCTTCCAGTGTTTCAAATACTATTCTTACACAAACGGGTCCTATATTGACATTGAGCTAAGGCAGTCGTAAATATCACACTCAGTCTAGAATCTTCCATCAGGGAGAGATACAGAGCAATGGTAAGAGGCCCTCCAGAGAATTACAGGGAAAAAGATGGAAATTGCCTATGAAAACTGCCAGTCTCACACATCTTGGTCGCAGTAGCATGTGGTATAGGTGACTGATTTATCATCTCTCCTGACAGTTGGCCCATAGCCTGGAGCAAAATTAAAAAGGAAATCACTTTGACCAGAATTCAAGGGCATTTTCCTGCAATGTTAATGGAAAATTTTAACTGGCTTGAATACTCCCAGACCACTTCAACCTCAGTGCTCATTCAAGTCGGCCGTTATAACTAGAGATTAGATTTGAAAATCCTTGTGCATCATAATTCCATCTGCATTCATTGGACACATTCTCTTGCAAGGATTCAATTTAAACTGTGCCTTATATCCACACAGAATCCCAAGGATTGCATTGATTATTGGGACCTAAAGTAAATGTCCACATCTGTATGGATTATCAACAATTCAATCTCCAAAACTCTAAACGCAGCATTGATTTTAAAGGCAGAGTCATTTGGAGTGGATGACATCATAAATGAGAAATCTACCTTTGAAAGCTAGTTTGCAAGATTATTACCTCCCAATTCTCCTCCCATAAACTGAACTCAACAGAACCGAATATCGGAAAGTACGAGCAGTGACTGACATGCTTTATAGATTTAGCACTTGAAGTGAAAAACAAATCTGTCTCTGTTTCCATGTCTCCATTGAAGGAGACATCCCATTGATTTACGTGCTCATATTAATGCTTTTTGCACTTCAATTCATTGCGTTGAAGACTAAATGAGATTAAGGTTGGCATTCTAAAAGTTGTAAATTTAAGACTTTTGGGTTGAAATGCTGATTATTTATCCAGATATTGATATTCACTTTATCTGATGATGTAACCTTTCAGATTCAATGTAATGTAAAGCAAGAGGGTACTTCAACCCCACTATGCTGTGGAACACACAGCAGATGGCACTTTCTACCTTGTATATCTGCATAGATTTGGCAGAACCTGACATTATTTTAAGCAGACAAAAACTGTGAAACTGGTTTGAGTTTTCATTAATTCCCCAAACTATCAATGAATGATGTACAGGGCATACCTTTTATAGATTTTGAAGTTTCATTTACATATGCTTCAAGCTCCAGAGTCCTGGTTACTGTTCTCCCCACAGCCCTATTCAAGGTCTGCCCATATCCAAGGTAGTGAGTGACCTGGCATAGAAAATGTGTCACATTTTACATTTCTGCTAATGCTTGTCCCATGGAGTCAAAAACAGGAGAGAACACACTTGCACGGATGTAGCAACAAAAGTAAAGACATAGACTCATATGCCCTTGGAAATAAGCCCCTTGGTTCACCACGTCTGTGTGACCATCTGCCCATTTTTAAAATTCATCCCCGTACTCCTCCCAGATTCTAACCCTCACCTTGGCTTGTTTTATAGTGGCAAATTAACCCACCAATCCACATTTCATTGGATGCAGTGCCTGGAGGGCACACGCACGGCCACCGGGTGAATGGGGAAACTCCACATAGACCCTACCTAAAATCAGGAATGTCCCTGGTGGCAGCCCTACCAGCCATGCCACTATGCCATTCCTGAATGGTCCTGCTACACAAGGAAAATTAATCTGTGCCTTACACTCTGATTCTGATTAAACAAAGTCTCTTCTGCCTGTACATAACCCATATCCCTCCATTCCCTGTCCATTCTTGTGTCTCATTGACACCCAATGACCACCATTGTATCTGTTTCCATCATGATCCCTGCTGCCCATTGCAGGTACCCACCGCGCTTGTTTAAAAAATTTAACCCTCACATCTCCGTTAAACTCACTCCTTAAATGCATGTCCTCTAGTATCTTAAACACGAGGAATTCTGCAGATGCTGGAAATTCAAGCAACACACATCAAAGTTGCTGGTGAACGCAGCAGGCCAGGCAGCATCTCTAGGAAGAGGTACAGTCGATGATTCGGGCCGAGACCCTTTGTCACTGAAGGAAGAGCTAGTAAGAGATTTGAAAGAGGGAGGGGGAGGGGGAGGGAAAGATACAAAATGATAGGAGAAGGCAGGAGGGGGAGGGATGGAGCCAAGAGCTGGACAGGTGATTGGCAAAAGGGATACAAGAGGATCATGGGACAGGAGGCCCAGGGAGAAAGAAAAGGGGGAGGGGGGAAAAAACTCAGAGGATGGGCACGGGGTATAGTCAGAGGGACAGAGGGAGAAAAAGGAGACAGAGAGAGAAAGAATGTGTGTATATAAATAACGGATGGGGTACGAGGGGGAGGTGGGGCATTAGCAGAAGTTAGAGAAGTCAATGTTCATGCCATCAGGTTGGAGGCTACCCAGATGGAATATAAGGTGTTGTTCCTCCAGCTTGAGTGTGGCTTCATCTTTACAGTAAAGGAGGCCGTGGATAGACATATCAGAATGGGAATGGGACGTGGAATTAAAATGTGTGGCCACTGGGAGATCCTGCTTTCTCTGGCAGACAGAGCATAAATGTTCAGCAAAACAATCTCCCAGTCTGCGTCGGGTCTCGCCAATATATATAAGGCCACATCGGGAGCACCGGACGCAGTATATCACCCCAGCCGACTCATAGGTGAAGTGTCGCCTCACCTGGAAGGACTGTCTGGGGCCCTGAATGGTGATAAGGGAGGGAGTGTAAGGGCATGTGTAGCACTTGTTCAGCTTACAAGGATAAGTGCCAGGAGGGAGATCAGTGGGGAGGGATCGGCGCGACGAATGGACAAGGGAGTCGCGTAGGGAGCGATCCCTGTGGAAAGCAGAGAGAGGGGGGGAGGGAAAGATGTGCTTAGTGGTGGGATCCCGTTGGAGGTGGCGGAAGTTACGGAGAATAATATATTGGACCCAGAGGCTGGTGGGGTGGTAGTTGAGAACCAGGGGAACCCTATTCCTAGTGGGGTGGCGGGAGGATGGAGTGAGAGCAGATGTGCGTGAAATGGGGTAGATGCATTTGAGAGCAGAGTTGATGGTGGAGGAAGGGAAGCCCCTTTCTTTAAAAAAGGACATCTCCCTCGTCCTGGAATGAAAAGCCTCATCCTGAGAGCAGATGCGGTGGAGATGGAGGAATTGCGAGAAGGGGATGGCATTTTTGCAAGAGACAGGGTGAGAAGAGGAATAGTCCAGATAGCTGTGAGAGTCAGTAGGTTTATAGTAGACATCAGTGGATAAGCTGTCTCCAGAGACAGAGACAGAAAGATCTAGAAAGGGGAGGGTGGTATCAGAAATGGACCAGGTAAACTTGAGGGCAGGGTGAAAGTTGGAGGCAAAGTTAATGAAGTCAATGAGCTCAGCATGCGTGCAGGAAGCAGCGCCAATGCAGTCCTCAATGTAGCGAAGAAAAAGTGGGGGGCAGATACCAGAATAGGTTTGGAACATAGATCGTTCCACAAAGCTAACAAAAAGACAGGCATAGCTAGGACCTATACGGGTGCCCATAGCTACACCTTTAGTTTGGAGGAAGTGGGAGGAGCCAAAGGAGAAATTATTAAGAGTAAGGACTAATTCCGCTAGACGGAGCAGAGAAGTGGTAGAGGGGAACTGATTAGGTCTGGAATCCAAAAAGAAGCGGAGAGCTTTGAGGCCTTCCTAATGGCGGATGGAAGTATATAGGGATTGGACATCCATGGTGAAAATAAAGCGGTGGGGGCCAGGGAACTTAAAATCATCGAGTTTAGGAGCGTGAGAAGTGTCACGAACATAGGTAGGAAGGGATTGAACAAGGGGAGATAAAACCGTGTCAAGGTATACAGAAACGAGTTCGGTGGGGCAGGAGCAAGCTGAGACAATAGGTCGGCCAGGACAGGCAGGTTTGTGGATCTTGGGTAGGAGGTAGAAACGGGAAGTGCGAGGTGTGGGAACTATAAGGTTGGTGATGGTGTGGGAGACAATGGCCTGGTGCTCCTTAGTGGGGTCACGATCGAGGGGTAAATAAGAGGAGGTATCCGCGAGTTGTCGCTGTGCCTTGGCAAGGTAGCGGTCAGTACGCCAGACTACAACAGCACCCCCCATTATCGGCCGGTTAATAGTAAGGTTAGGATTAGTGCGGAGAGAGTGGAGAGCAGAGCGTTCGGAAGGAGTAAGGTTGGAATGGGAACAAGGTGCAGTGAAGTCGAGACGGTTGATGTCCCGTCGGCAGTTAGCAATAAAGAGATCCAGAACAGGCAGAAGACCAGAGTGGGGTGTCCATGAAGAGGAGGAGGGTTGAAGATGGGAGAAGTGGTCGTCGGTGGGGGTGGAAGGGACTCGCAATTCCTCCGTCTCTGCCGCATCTGCTCTCAGGATGAGGCTTTTCATTCCAGGACGAGGGAGATGTCCTCCTTTTTTAAAGAAAGGGACTTCCCTTCCTCCACCATCAACTCTGCTCTCAAACGCATCTACCCCATTTCACGCACTTCTGCTCTCACTCCATCCTCCCATCACCCCACTAGGAATAGGGTTCCCCTGGTTCTCAACTACCACCCCACCAGCCTCTGGGTCCAACATATTATTCACCGTAACTTCCGCCACCTCCAACGGGATCCCACCACTAAGCACATCTTTCTCTCCCCCCCATCTGCTTTCCGCAGGGATCACTCCCTACGCGACTCCCTTGTCCATTCGTCGCGCCGATCCCTCCCCACTGATCTCCCTCCTGGCACTTATCCTTGTAAGCGGAACAAGTGCTACACATGCCCTTACACTTCCTCCCTTACCACCATTCAGGGCCCCAGACAGTCCTTCCAGGTGAGGCGACACTTCACCTGTGAGTCGGCTGGGGTGATATACTGAGTCTGGTGCTCCTGATGTGGCCTTCTATATATTAGCGAGACCCAACGCAGACTGGGAGATCGTTTTGCTGAACACCTACGCTCTGTCTGCCAGAGAAAGCAGGATCTCCCAGTGGCCACACATTTTAATTCCACGTCCCATTCCCATTCTGATATGTCTATCCACGGCCTCCTCTACTGTAAAGATGAAGCCACACTCAGGTTGGAGGAACAACACCGTATATTCCGTCTGGGTAGCCTCCAACCTGATGGCATGAACATTGACTTCTCTAACTTCCGCTAATGCCCCATCTCCCCCTCGTACCCCATTTGTTATTTATTTATACACACACATTCTTTCTCTCTCTCCTTTTTCTCCCTCTGTCCCTCTGACTATACCCCTTGCCCATCCTCTGAGTTTTCCCCCCCTCCCCCTTTTGCTTCTCCCTGGATCTCCTGTCCCATGATCCTCTCATATCCCTTTTGCCAATCACCTGTCCAGCTCTTGGCTCCATCCCTGCCCCTCCTGTCTTCCCCTATCATTTTGGATCCCCCCCTCCCCCTCCCACTTTCAAATCTCTTACTAGCTCTTCCTTCAGTTAGTCCTGACGAAGGGTCTCGGCCTGAAACGTCGACTGTGTCTCTTCCTACAGATGCTGTCTGGCCTGCTGCGTTCACCAGCAACTTTGATGTGTGTTGCTCTAGTATCTGACATTTCTACCTTGCAAAATAGTTTCTAGCTCTCTATTTTAACTATGCCTCTCATAATTTTCAAAACTTCCATCAGGCCTCCCTTCAGTCTCCGACGCTCCAGAGAAAGCAATCTAAGTTTGTGTAACTTTTCCTTATAGTTCATACCCCCTAAAACATGCAGCTACTTCTTCACCTATATCCTCCCTGTAAAGGAGCCACCAGAATTGAACGCAAAACTCCAAGTACCACCAAAGTGAAGTTTTGTATAATTGCAATGTGATTTCCTGACTCTCACACTCAAAGCCCTGACAAATGATGCAAGCATGCCATAGCTCTTCTTTACCAGTCTGTCGATGTGTATTTTATCACCCTTTCTGCTGTCAGTAAGCTGCAGAAGCTTGGACCCTAAGATCCCTCTGTACATCAAATACAGGCTGTTATTCTCATGGGATGCCCAAGTAGGAAATAAGCAGTCTAATAAATATAGACAGATTAAATTGCTTAGAAATACATCCTCATTCATCAGTATGCAGATAACTGGATCCACCAAAGTTCACTGGATTCCAGAAACAAAACAAAACACCCGACTGCCACTATACAAAATGACAAGTTCAACTAACCAAAGATGAATTTCTAGATGAATATCCTTTGTTCAGTGAAATTTTGCAACTTTAACTGAGAAGGAGACAAGGATTTGGCCTACCTTCTGCTGTAAATGATGGATGTCGGAAGCTAATGTAGATACCTGTCCCTCTGCCTGCATGATTGCGGCACTGGTCTTTCTTTCCGGTGCCAAGGTAATCTACAAGAAAACCAAAAACTCAATCATCTTTGGAGCTGTTTAACCCATTAAGCTATATTAATTAACTATTTAAGGTTTTGACAAATTATTCATGCTAATGAATATAATGTAAATCCAACATTCCACGTTCTCCACTGATGAAAGAAAATCTGTCAGGATAAACGCAACTCAAGCCTATTTTGCCTGCTAATATGATCGTGGCCAAATATAAGATTTAACTCCATATACTTAACTTTCCTTCATGCTCCTGAATCCTTTTGTTAGCAAAATGTATCAAATTAATCATTGATCCAATATCAACTGACTTCTGCGCAAAAGGACTGTAATTTTCTGCCACCTTTCACATGTTGAAATCATTCCAATTTAATTACTAAGATGACGGGCTCAAAATCGACTCACTAATCTATGATCCAGAACTTGAGAGCCAGCAGAAATAGTTTCTTTCTACTAATCCTAGTAGTTCACAATAGCAAAGGCATGGACATTGACTTCTCTAACTTCTGGTAATCACTCTCCTTTGTTGCCCCCCACCCATTTTTTTCCCTTATCCTACCCTTCTTTTTCTCCTCCCCCACCATCTCGATCTGCATATCACCCACACATTCCATGGTGCATTGTCCTCTCCTATTGTATTCCATCTTCTTCAGCCCTTTCTCACTGCTGTCTATCACCTCCAAATGTATAGACCACTTCTACTCTCCCCCTTCCTTAAAAGTCATTCCTTTTCCATCACTTCTACTTTCTCCTTCCTCAGCTGACTCTCGCCCCCTCCCCTCACCTGGATCTGTCACCTGCCAGCTCTTCCTCCATCCCTCCCCCCACCCCGTTATGCAGGCTATCTCTCCCCTTTCTTTCCAATGCCGATGAAGAGTCTCATCTTGAAATGTCGACTATTTCCCTCCACAGATGCTGCCTGACCTGCTGAGTTCATCCAGCATTTTGTGTGTTGCTCCAGGTTTCCAGCATTTCCAGTCTCTACTATTTTAAAAATTTACATATTCTGGAAATTTGAAGCACAGAACAGTAAATATTCAACATTTCGGACAGCAACTGTAAGACAAAAATCAATATTAGCATTCCAATTTGTCATTGCATAATTGCTATTCTAGCTGAATGTGATTTTTCTTTTACATTTATTATGGTTCTGGTTTAATATTACTGTTATATGTAGTGAGGTACAGTGAAAAACTTTGTTTTGCATGCCATCCATATAGATCACGAGGTAGAATGTGAGATCGAGAGTGCATCTTATGGTTCTGGGGACCATTTAATAACCTAACAGTGGTTGACAAGCTGTCCTTGAGCCTGCTGATACACAAATTCAGTTCCACATGATTTCACTTTGCACCTTCAAGTTGCTAAGAAAAGAAAGCAGCAATCAGAGGTCTCCTTCTGCATTGCCTCACTATGAACAATGACCTGACCTCTCCCCTCCCATCCTGCAGCTAAATTTTCATAATATCACTGAAGGGGCAGGTACTATAGTTGAATAGGTCACTAGCGTTCACTGAAGATGCTGACACAAGAAGGCTAGGCACTTGATAATTGTCATGTTGACAAGTATATTCCAGTTGCCAGGAAAGCGCGGCAATATATAAAGAAGATGGAAAAGGGAAAAATACTGTTCTGTTTCAAAGGCTAAACATTAGTAGCACCATTGTGATTTAAAACGATTTATCGAAAATGCAACATTTACCATCACATTTTCACCTAGTTACATCAGAATTCAAATCAAGAACTGGTGAGTGGGTCCTATTATCTAAACACTAAGCTATGAGGTACATAATTATCATCAGTTAAAGTACAGCAGCTCATGTTCACAGGGTGTGTCAAGGTGCTTTCCAGCCAGTGGAATATTTGCGGAATGCATTCACTGGGGTTGAAGGACCGTGTTTGTGTATAGTGGGGGGGAAGGAGGGGAAACAAGGCTTGTTTTGCTGCTCTCGTTTTGTTACTTGTTGTATTCAGTTTTGCTCTGTGTTGTTCATTGTGGGCACGCTATGTTGGCTCTGGATTGTGCGACAACACTTACGGGCTAGCCCAGCTAATGTTAGGTTGTGTTGGTTGTTCACGCAAATGACATCATTTCACCCTATGTTTCAATGTACATCTCCTAAGTAAATGAATTCCTAAATTACAGCATTCTAACTCTGAGGTAAGAGGACTACCATTAAACAGAGCCGCTATACTCAAGTACTTTTCCTTCTACACTATTTCATGCAGCCATTGGCTTCTCTTCAGATATAAAGATTCAATTTCAGTGACTCTGTCTTCCACTGGACTCTAGTGCCCAGTGTTTCTAGAACTGTTTTCCGGTAATGCAAATTTAAAGGGCTCTCAGTTACTGGTAGCAAAGTATTTTCAACTTTAGTTCACTAAACCCTGTTTACTTTACAACGCACCTTACTTTGAAAATTCTTGCCAGCAGTGCTGCACTGAAAAAAAAAATGCAACTATAAATGTTACCTCCAAGTTGAGTTCACTTATTTCCATAACAGGTTGAAAATTTGGGTACCAAGATACAAGATGGCATTAGCAAATCTCTTGTTGTGGTCTCCTTGAGCATTCAACAAGCTCAAGACCAAGGCTGCAGCTGTTCCACATTAACTGACTTCAGCAGTTGTGGTATCGGCTCCAGGTGAAAACTGCTGCCTTTGCCAGAAAGCCTCTGTCTCATTTAACACCTAGAGAACTGATAACTCGTGGCCAAGTCTATCTATAGGACTTACCACCTATTCTACAACAGCATTGTGAGAGTCCTCTCCAGGATAAATAATTATTTATTGCAATTCCATCATCTTTACTTTGAAAGGATGCATGTTATTAATAATTGGACACTGACAACTACTCATAGAAATATTAATAGAAATATCAATTATTTCCAAATTTCATTAATCAGTGTTTTCTAAGTGTTAATAGCTGCTGTGTCAATACTTCAAGGGATGTAGTTCGGCAGATAGTCATTGAAGAATGGTTCGTTTATGGCATTTCACCATTGCTAGACTAGTCATGAATCTTCCCATTCTAACAGCTTTCTCATGTGTGACGTGGGCACCAATGGCAGAACTGGGAAGCAAGGTCAATTCCAATTGCCCCTATACTGAGGAGGCTGTCACAAATCTGCAACATCCATGGGTCTGGACTCACACAAAGGACCGATGGGATGAAAATGGTAGATCAGCTCTCTTACCACTTACAAACACGCAGCAGTTTTACTGGTAATAATTGTTTATCCCAGATTTATTTAAATGACCCACTCTTCAAGGTTCAAAGTTAACTTCTTCCCCAGTGCTTCAGATTTTTGAACAAACCTGTATGTTTTTTCTAACCAAATTATGTCTAATTTATATTAGTGTGAATTTATGCTAATTATATTATGCTAATTTGTTTGCCATGTTTCTACTGTGCTGCTGCTGTCGCAAAAAGCTCATTTTCATGGCTTTTATACCCTGGCTATGCATGGTCATGCTGACCACTTAAACTTGAACTAAATGCACTTGAATTTAATAAACTGCAAGGTAGGCCTTGAACTTAAGACTCTCCGTGTCTGTCCAGTGAAATAAGCATTAGACTATCCAGAACACTATGCCAGCCCCACTACATGTTGAGTTTGTATGTTCTCCCTGTAGTCACATGAGTTTCCCCACGACACTCTCCCAGATCCACTGTAATTGTCTGTGTGAGGGGTAGAATCTGATAAGGAATATGAAGAAAATCAAATGGGTTGGGGTGGCAGTGTAGTGGCTAGTATGGACTCCGGCTGAAGGGCTTGTTTCCATACTGTGTCTATCTATGACTATGTTGTTAATCCCACAGCCTTTAAGTGGTCATCTGAGTATATCATTAATGTGTCTTTGTTAAAAGTAGAAAAGAAACATACAAGTTTATTTTATTTACATGTAAATTAGTGCAGAAATGTGTAAAGGCTGGCCAATTTTTAACTCATTGGCTGAACCTGTTGCGTTGTTGTATAAGTCAAACAAGGAGATCTTCTGTAATTACAGGTTGCAATACTATATAAACATTAACAATTTGTGGATGTCGCTGTGCATTGCATCTAAACCAGTGGTGCACAACATTTTGGTGAGAAGGGCCAGAGTTACAATGTAAGTGCTCATCAAGAGAAAGATGTTTTGCTTTAACCCCATGTAACCAGACATTTATATCTATAATCACATGAAACAATTTAAGTCCTATAGCTCTTGCTGCTCCATCTTCTACCTTCCTTCTGCTTCACTTACTTCCCCCTCCCTCCTCCCCTCAACTCACTCTCAACTCCACCAACCCACTCCTCCTCCATTCATAGCCTCTCCCCTCTGATTCCCACTACCCTCCTCCCTCACTGCTTCACTCCTTACTCCACTCACTCATCCTCCCCTCACTCCTCCATTCACTCCCCTTTCCACATTTTCCCCTCCCTGCTCTACCCACAGTCCTTCTCCTGCAGCTCCCCCCCCACCCCTTCCAAAGAGTGAAGGTACACACCTACGCAGATGACACCTGTGCAGGCTTGACCTGAGGAGACTCAACTTCAAGCACAACTAAGGGCAACCTACTCAGCAACACCAAAGAGGGGAACAGAGGGGTAAGGGCAGATGCTGTTTTCAGGTTTGATCGAGGTGCACTGAAGGGCCTGTTCCTGTTCTGTACCATTCTTTGTTCACTGTGCTAAGGGTTCTATGGCAAATGACTACACTCTACGTACACCTCATTTAGAACAGGACAATCACATTTTCTGAGAGGCACAATTTGACCCAATGAACGTGGCATTTGCATTGCAAAAGCACGCAAAGATTTGTGGAAATAAATTTTACATGTTGGAGATGAGGTCAGCCCATGAGGTCAGCCCATGCGTGTGGCACCATCACCAACACCTGCAGCATGTGATGTACTTTAGAAAGTTGGGGAATTGAGGGCCATGGGAAACTAGCACAAAAGATTAGCCACAATGATACTGAGTGACAGAGTAAGTCTGAAGAAACAACTTCCCAGTTACTTACCTACCCCCCCCCACCCAGTTTCACCTATCACCTTGTGTTTCTCACCCCCCTCCCTCACCTTTTAATCTACTCCTCATCATTTTTCCCTCCAGTCTTGCCAGAGGGTCCCGGCCCGAAATGTCAACTGTACTTTTTTCTACAGCTGCTGCCCGGCCTGCTGAGGTCCTCCAGCAGTTTGGGTGTGTTGCTGAAGGAACTCAGTAGGTTGGGCAGCATCTGCGGGGGAAAGGAACTGTCAACATTTTGGGTTGAGGCCCTGCATCAGGAAGACGTTTGCTGATTGACCACAGCACTGTAGTAATTTACATGAGAGAATTAAAAATAATATCTCCAAATTTGCAAACAGCATGTAGCTGGATGGGAGTGCGAGCTGTGAGATGGAAGGAAGGGGGGATTCAGAGTGATCTGGAGAAGTTAAGTGAGGGTTCAAATGCACGGCAGTTGTGATATAATGTGGATAAATGTGATGTTATCCAGCTTGACCAAGTAATTGGAAGATATATTATTATTTGAATAGCAACAGATTAAAAAAAAGGAAGGTTCAATGATCTGGATTTTGTTTGGCATCAATAAAAATGTCTACCAAGGCAGTTAAGGCAGCAAAACTGAATGATCAGGTATGACCACATTGAATGGTGAAAGGACTAACTGGTCTACTCCCACCCCGACTTTCGATATTTCTATGACCTCCATGTTAATGTGCTGCAAGCAGCTCTCGCTCAAGCCATATGGAAGTCATTTTTAAATATCTCACCTTGTATTTCTCAGTGATGTTTTCAATGGCGGAGATGAGATTATAAGGAGCTAGGTCAAACCCTGTGAAGTTAATTGCCATCAAACTGGCTTCCAGGTTGTCGAGGTCAAACAGCAGAAGCCCTGTACATTCATCATCACAAGCTGAGGAGTGAAGAATGTGAAATGTGAGAAACAAAGTGTTCTTCATTCAAGAAATGGAAAACACTATTACAATGATTTTGCTGCTTTATCAATAAAAATATTTAAGAAGAATCTTAACTTCCATTTGTAAAACTGCACCTGTATATTCTACTGGACCCCTCCCACCTTTGTAATCCCAGCATTCAGATACCTACAGAATGACTAAACAATCCATGATATTCTGGAAGCAATGCTCATTATTAATCATCACTATTTCATCCAGAACCAGGAATTTGCACCAACAATCTTTCTCTGCCCTTTCAGCACTTGTATTTTAATCAAGTCATGATTGTGGGCCCTTTACATCCTTATTCTGTGCCTTTCTGTCCATATTTTAGATGATTTTCACTGGTGAGCCCCACTTCCTTTCTAAGTATCTTCACTTGTCTTCATTTCCAGCTAAATTTTACTTGATGTATTTGAAAGGAACATATAGTCCTTATGTTAACTTTTAGATCCTACTCTTCTGCCTCCGCCACCTACTGCAAATAAATAAGTAATAGTAGATCTGCAACTTTCTCCTCTAAAGAAAAATGTTAAGTGGTTGTAATCTGAACACAAAGCTATCTTATGTAAATTACTGTTATTTGGTGTTTCCATTTTCAGACTTAAAAGCCCTAATTTATCCAAACATGCTTTATTTGAATATGTAAAGTTTGGGATGGGCAGCTCCCTGTGCTCTTCATTAACTTGCGGGCTGAGCAGGATTGGAAGTAAATAAAACCTGCAAGTTTCAAAACTGACTCATTCTCCCTAGGCAAGTTAACTCTGAGCTCATGGCCCCAATTGCTACATCCACTTAAATAACACGGAATGGTGGATTTCTTTCAAAATGCTCCCATGCAAAGGATTGAAAAGTTTCTTTGAAAGTAGACCGACTTGCCTTTCAGGCTTTGGAGTTCAATGTGCGACTCTCAGGGCAAGATTCAAACTATAATCAAACATGAGGTTACTTATGACTCTGGGTGTTAATACAAAATGCACCACATGATTAGCTAACCACTGCACATGTCTCATGATTTTCTTTTTTGTTTCAATAGAAGCGGCCTCCTCCACTCAATTATGTACTATCTGTCTCCATAAGAAAGAGGTTGTCTACTTCCATCAGGTTGTCCAGCAAATCTGCACTAACCATCATTTTTATTCTCCCCACATTCTTGCCAGATTCTACCACTCACCTAGACACTAGAGGAAATTTACAGAGGCCAATTATACATCTTTGGGATGTGGGAGGAACCAGGAACAGCCAGGGAAAACCCACAAGAAAATGCAACATCATCACAGACAGCACCGGAGGTCAGCTTTGAACCCAGGTCTCTGAGGCTGTGAGGCAGCAGTTCTGTTAGTTGTGCCACCTCTTCAAAGAAGCCAAGATGGCACAGCTAACAGAACCGCTGCCTCATAGAGTGATTTTCATGTCCTGCCATGGACACATAAAGAGATAAACTATTGTTAATTGACACTTCTCAGCTTGAACTGGAACTAAGCAGTTGCACAAAACAGGCGTCACTGCCTGGCAGCAACCGTATAGTTGGTGCCGTACAAATGAATAGAGCCACATTACGAACACTGTGGCAAAATGTGGTTGCGGTTCATTACAGATCAATATCCCAAGTGCCTTGTTTCTCGTCACTGTCCCTTGCACACAGCCTTGAAAGTTCTGATAGCTGTAAGGATCAAGTAAGTGCTCAGATGAATCACTGACTCAGGAGTAAACCTCCTTCATGCTCACGACAAACACACAACCATTCAGTAAGGGTAAGAAGAAAGAACATTGACCTCCTTCCTCTATCAGAGACATTGAAGCAATTGCTTCCATGGCTGAGATTAAGTACCAGAGCACTGAGAACCTCAGCCATCTGATTGGTTCAAATGCAAAGCAGGTAATTTTAGTTTTAATTTGGAAAGGCCTGTGATTAAATCCACTCTTAAAAATGTTCTGAGCTGAATCATCATTCAGAAAATCAATAAAATGCTTCCCTTTAAAATTCTGTAAAGCAAATTATAGAGAAAGCAGGCAGTTTAAGAAGGGATACTTACATATGCATTCAGTTTCCACCAGCACATGCTTACGTTCACACTGATCACAGAGACGACCCGTAACACCCAATTTGCAAATGCAATGGCCCAGGAGAGAATCACAGTTATTATGGATGGAACCACTTGGATTACATTCACATTTATGACACTTCCCATCTGAAGCACGTGGGTTACCATAGTGACCAGGAGCACATCTGGAGACATGGAGGGATAAGTAATTATTGAGGAAAACACTGGTATTTAATACCACTTTTCTGATTTCCAAAGTATTTTTCAGAGTTTACAAAACTTGGTAGCAGAACACCCACATATTAAAATGAGTGTATTGATGTAACCAAGACTTACCCTAGTTCCTTAATTGAACGTAATTCTGAATGAATTTACATTTTGCATGAACATCATAAAACCAAATGTGCTGACTAGGTTCAGATTTTCTCATTAAATAATACTGCTTGTTGCTGCACACTGATTAATACAAGCCATTTTCATCTTAAAATTGTACAGTTGATTTATACTCTTGATAAACCTGTCACCCCACAACTAAACAAGCTCCAAGCTGCACAGTAACAATAAAACCAACCTTTCACAGTACTGTCCTTCATAGCCAGGCAGGCAGGCATTACAGCGGAAATCACTCACACCTTCTAACACGCACGTGGGGCTAAAGCTGGAGAGAAATGGGATAGAGGAAAATTATGTTAAGGCCAAGTAGATGCCACGTGTTCATGGGAATTGAAGTCCCTTGGTGAACAACTCAAATGCAAACTGGAAGTATCTTGGCTGGAAGTGGATTTGGGACGCATGGAATTCTGTTGCTCGTAATAAATATCTCAGTACTGGGACCAAGAAACTACTGGGGAGCGGGGGGAGGTTAAATTATATGATGGGATAATAATGGGTAGCACCGTTTCAGCTGCTCAAGACAAAATCATTACAATGAAGTTACTCGGCTGGAATGCTGAGTGTTCCGTTGAAAGTTGATACCACCTGTCAATATGTTTTACATTATTACATGTAAAATAACCACACTAAATTTACAATTAAGAGATAACTTAAAATTGAAATCCCTTTGATTAACCAAATCAAACAGACAGTCTAGCTGACTTGAGTGTTTGATTCTGATACTGATGAACTGAAGTAACTTAATCAAGGAAGGGAATTCGGTGCAAAAACTCAGCAGGATTTAAAAAGCGAGCTGTGAAAACTCGACCAATTTGAGCTTACTTCTTTCTAAAAAGCACCACAGGTGGATGTGGATCTCAGTAAAACATTTAAAATCTCTGAAAGTCATGCATCAGAGAAACAGGCCCTTCAGCCTACTGAGTTTACACTACCAGCAAGCGCTCATCTACACCAATCCTATTTTCTATTCCATCAACCCCCTGTAGATTCTTCCACTCACACAAAGAGGGGGCAATTTACTTTGGCTGATCAACCTATCGACCTACATGTCTTTGGTACATGAGAGGAAACCAGAGCACCAGCAGGAAGCCCACAAAGTCACAGGGAGAACATGGAAATGCCTCACAGATCAGGATCAAATCCAGGGCAATGTAGCTGTGTTGCTGTGCTGCCTGTTTCAATTTATTTGAAATAATGTCTTGCTTTTGACAACTTTATCTGTTAAATTCAGCACAAAGGTGCTTGTGTATATAACTTCATTAGAAAGGATTGCAAACTAGCGGGCTAGATCTGCACCCTGACTGATTCTGTTGGTGGTTCAGTCAGGACCAAACTTAATGCCTCAGCTCTTCCTTTGTACTTCCCCATCACATCCAGTTATCACAGTGTTGTAAACACAACAGACTCTGCAGATGCTGGAAGTCTTGAGCAACACACACAAAATGCTGGAGGCAGTGCCTTTGGAGGGGAATAAACCGTCGGTGTTTTGGGCTGATACCATTCATCAGGACTGGAAAGGAAGGACAGCAGAAGCCAGAATAGGAAGGCAGAGGGAGGGGAAGGAGTACAAGCTAGCAGGTGACAAGTGAGAATAGGTGAGGGGAAAGGGTGACGGGTGGGGAGGGGGGGATGAAGTAAGAAGCTGGGAGGGGGTAGGTTCAAGAGCCAAAGAAATAAAGGGAAGTCAAATTGAAATGGGTGAGGTGGTGAGGTGACACTTCACCTGCAAATCTGTGGGGGTTATCTATTGTA
Source organism: Mobula birostris (assembly GCF_030028105.1). Classification (NCBI taxonomy): domain Eukaryota; kingdom Metazoa; phylum Chordata; class Chondrichthyes; order Myliobatiformes; family Myliobatidae; genus Mobula; species Mobula birostris. Next base: position 92,563,891 of record NC_092370.1, on the reverse strand, counting down.
GCTGGTGCTCTTGATCCAGCCTCCTCTACATTGGTGAGACCCGGCACAGGTTGGGGGACCACTCTATCAAGCACCTGCGCTTGGACTGCCACAAATAGCAAGATTTTCTGGTGGCTCCCATTTCAATTCAGCTTCCCATTTCCAATCTGACATGTCTGCCCATGGCCTCCTCTACTGCCTCCCTCTAGTTCCCCTCCTTCCCTTTCTTCCTTGGTCTACAGTCCTCTCCTGTCAGATTCATTATTCTTCAGCAATTTGTCTCTTCCACCAATCCTGTCCCAGATTCTTACCTCAAGATACTCCCTCACCACCCACCTTCCCCCTCACCTGGGTCTCACCTATCACCAGCCAGCTTACATTCCTTCTCTTTCCCCACCTTTCATCTGTCCCCTTCCTTTCCAGTCCTAAAGAGGGGTATCGGCCCTAAACATTGATTGTTTATTCACCACCATTGATGCTGCCTGACTTGCTGAGTTCCTCCAGCATTTTGTGTGGGTATCACAGTGTTGTGGGAGAAACACTGTGGAAATTACTTTCCTTTTGCTCAGTAAAGGAAGTCAACCTCTGCAGCTTGCATTTGCCTGTAATCATACTTTACCTGCCAAGATGGGGCCTGGGACAGGCGCAGAGTGAGCAGTCATTGATAGATCCATTTACTCTACCATAATATCCTGAAGCACACACTTCACAGTGATCTCCTGCTGTATTGTCTCGACATCCCTGGTTTACAGAAATAGAGAATCACAAATAGATTGTTGTCACTCAGCAGGTTTTATTTACTTATTTATTGATTGAGATACAGCGTGGAAAAGGCCCTTCTGGCACTTTTGAGCCACGCTACCCAGCAATTCCCTGATTTAATCCTAGCCTAATCACGGGACAATTTACAATAACCAATTAACCTCCCTACTGGTACACCTTTGGACTGTGGGAGGAAACCGGGGCATCCGAAGGAAACCCACGCGGTCACGGGGAGAACATACAAACTCCTTACATGCAACAGCAGGAACTGAAGCCAGGTGACCTGTACTGTAAAGCGTTCTGCTAACCACTACGCCTCCATGTTGTTGTGTGGTGGGAATAATCCATGTACGTTGATTAAGTGTAGCGTAACTGAAGCAAAAAATTATCCAAATGGAATTGACAAGATAACGCTAAAGCAATTAGGCTCTGAAGAACAATCTCTAAGTAGAAATAAAATGCTTATTTCTTCACAGCACTGAGGATTTCCTTTGCAACATTTTTAACTGAAGTCATGTTTCTTTACTGCCTGCTGAAGCATTAAAAGTTGACTTTGTTGATTTGTTGTACATTAATCCATTGGAGGCGGTCAATCGGACCTCTGAACCCCTGAAGTTATCCTTTATTCTTTCGCAGAATATGGGTGTCACTGGCTATGTCTCCATTTATTATCAGATCTAAATGGACTTGAGAGGCAAGCAGTGAACGCCATCCTAAGTACTTCAGTCTCTTTTAGTTAGGGTGGTGATGCTATTGCCAATAATATGCGGCAAATGGTCACACTTTGGAACATCAACTGTGGCCAAGAATGTTTAATACTTGTAACTTAATTCGAGACCTGGCTCTGATAGAGATCGTATATCTATCTGAAGTATTATTTTCCAATCCAAGATACCTGAGCATAACTTCAGACATGAAATCTTTTGGAGGTAAATTAATTGTTATGATTTGAGCTATGTTCCATTCATAAATGGGAGACATATTAAACCAGGACTTCACCGGAGATTATTGTGTGGGTTTAACAGCAATCAATACAACACTAACAAATGGTATTTATTGTAAATAATATTAAAATAAATCCAGCTAAAATTGATACTTTAAATCAAATAGATAAACTAGCTGTCCAAAAAGGTCAGGTTGCCATAAAATGTCTAAAGGACAAACATGTCCTTTAGATCTCATTTTGTTATAACCGGAAAATAAAACATTTTTAGTTAGTTGAGTGCAACTTACACTCGGTGGGGGGGGTGGTGAGTTGGCAAATTAAGAAGTATACTCTCTTCTTTTAAAAGGGTATACATAATACCACAGGGGGTGGGATGGAGGGAGAGGTGGTTATGAAGTTCATAAAACATAGGAGCAGAACTAAGCCCATCGAACCTGCCCCGCCATTCCATCATGGCTAATTTATAACCCTTCTCAATCCCATTCTCACGTCTAAGGATTCGTACGTCGGATAGAGCCCTCCGTTTTTTTTGAATCTCCATCGGATGCCCAGAGTTATCTGGATCAATTTTCACCTTCAACATCTTAATCGTAATTTTTAACTATCTCCGTTGATCGGAGGTTGTGAATTTGTCAGTCTTAATTTTTTTTTTTGTCCTATATGGGCAGAAAAGCTTATTTTTGATTATTTAATATGGTTGCTAACCTTTCTTTTTTAACTGCGTCATTCCTTTCTTTTTCCCAGGGGATTCTGGGTGGTTATTCCCTCACCGTCATTTTACGTATTTCCTTTGTGGCCTTAAATTTTGTAGTTTTTTAAATCTACTTTGTTTTGTAGGTTTTCATAACTAGTTTATGTTAATAATCTCATTTTTTTTTTGTTTTGTTTACTTATAGGGTTTGGGGTTTGCGGTTTTTTTATATTTTCTGGCTTTTACTCAGTTATATTACGTGTTTGTTTTAATTGAGTTACCTTTTTTTATTCTCTTACTGTTTTATAATTAGCTGATCTTTTTTTATATTTACACTTTTTTTAGGGAGCGTATACCGGAAGTCATGGGGGTAGTTTTAGTGCTTGCTTCTTTCTGGCTGGTCTGCGTTAGATTTAGCCTTGGGGTCATGGGGTGGGGGGTGGTGGGAGGGGCTTCACGTTTTAGTTTCTTTCTTCTTGGGCTATGTACATTATTGAAGTATTGGTTGCGTTCTTCTTCCCGGTATCTCTTATTTGTTCTGTTCCCTTTCCGGGTTCGTGGGTTGAGCCTATCGTCAATCCCCTTTGTTGTGGGTTGACTTTAGGGTTTATGGAGTCTATTATTAATTTTGTCTCCTGGAATACTAATGGTCTTAATCATCCTATTAAAAGGAAAAAAGTTTTTAAAGTGTTCCGGAGACTTAAAGCACAAATTTTATTTTTACCAGAGACCCATGTGCGGAGGGGGGACAGACTATGTTTTTTTAAATTCTGGAAGGAACAAAAGTTTCATTCGAACTCCAATGCTAAGATTCGAGGCGTCTCTATTTTTATAGACTCCTCAGTTACTTTTATACAACATGATATTATTTCTGATCCGAATGGTAGATTTCTATTGGTTAGTGGTCTCCTATTTAATAAAAAGGTAGTTTTGGTTAATGTTTATGCTCCTAATATGGACTGTCTGGAATTTTATAAATCATTATTCAATCAGTTCCCGAATTTGAATGAGTTTTCATTGATCTGGGGCGGAGATCTTAATACCTGTTTATCTCCAGCTTTGGACCGTTCGGCTCCTCTACGGACCTTACCTAATAAATCTGCAACTTTGATTAATTCATTCCTCTCTGATTCTGGGTCGACGGACATTTGGCGTTTTTTGCAACCTCAGGAAAAAGATTTTTCTTTTTTTTCCACATGTTCACCATTCCTATTCAAGAATTGATTATTTCTTTATTGATTCTCGTCTTATTTCTTCAGTGATTAAATGTGATTATGACTCTATAACCATTTCGGATCATGCTCCACTTAAGCTTTCTATTAAAATTCAGGCCAATACACAAAATAATAGACAATGGCGTTTTAATTTGCAGTTGCTTCAGGACTCGGACTTTGTTAACTTTATGAATGAACAGATTGATCTTTTTTTTACAATTAACTATACAGAGGATATTTCTGTGAACAGTCTTTGGGATACTTTTAAAGCTTATATTCGTGGTCAGATTATCTCGTATTCTGCTGCTTTGAGGAAGAAGCTGAAGCAGGAGGAGTTGGCAATCGTGGACAAGATTAAGGAAATTGATAAGAAATATGTTATAGCTCCTTCTGAGGAGTTATATAAACCAAGAACTGAACTTCAAATGGAACACAGTTTATTACTTTCGTCCTCGATTGTAAACCAATTGAAGAAAACAAGAAGTGAATTTCATGTACACCGTGACAAAATTGGCAAACTGTTGGCTAATCAACTGAAGTCTAATTATGCTAAATCTCAAATTAATCAGATTTATAACCAAAATGACCGACTGATACTTGATCATGTGGGGATTAATCAAACTTTCTGTGATTTTTATTCGCCCTTATATCAATCAGAGTCTCCTCGAGATTCTAAATATATGAATGATTTTTTAGATAATCTAGACTTCCCTGAGATTTCACAGGATATGTCTTCTATGTTAGATACTCCCATTACCACGGATGAGATTAAGAATGTTATTTTCTCTATGAATTTGGGGAAAGCTCCTGGCCCTGATGGGTTTACCGTAGAATTTTATAAATGTTTCGCACCTTCATTAGTCCCTTGGCTCTGTAGGGATTTTGAGGCTTCATTAAAACTTGGTAAACTTCCTGAATCTTTCAATAGAGCGTCAATCTCTCTAATATTAAAGAAGGATAAAGATCCTGCTCAATGTGCATCTTATAGACCAATATCTTTATTAAATGTTGATTCTAAAGTTTTTTCTAAGTTATTAGCAAATAGATTAGAAAAAGTACTTCCTTTCATTATTTCGGAAGACCAAACGGGTTTTTATTAAAGGTTGTTACTCTTTTTATAATATTCGCACACTGTTAAATATTGTTTATACTCCCTCACAAAATGTTCTTGAGTGTGTTATCTCTTTAGATGCTGAGAAAGCTTTTGATAGAGTAGAATGGCCTTATTTATTTAAGGTGCTTGAAATGTTTAATTTTAGCTCAAAATTTATATCCTGGATTAAATTGTTATATCATTCTCCTGTGGCCTCGGTCCGTACTAACTCTCTAAGCTCACCTTTTTTCCCTCTTTTTCGAGGTACTCGATAAGGGTGTCCTCTTAGTCCTTTATTATTTGATATTGCATTAGAATCTCTTGCAATCGCCATTCGAGAATCTCCAAATATTACTGGGATAACTCGGGGCTTAAAGTCCCATAAAATATCACTCTATGCTGATGACTTACTTTTATATATTTCTAATCCCCAAAAATCCATCCCTGCTGTTTTAGAGCTATTAGCACAATTTGGTCTCTTTTCAGGTTATAAATTAAATCTTAGTAAGAGTGAACTTTTCCCGATTAATAAACAACTTCCCTTATATCATAACTTTCCATTTAAATTGATTAATAATTATTTTTCATATCTTGGGATTAAAATTACTTGTAAATACAAAGATTTATTTAAGATTAAATTTTTACCCTTAATTGACCATATTATTCAACTTTCATCTAAATGGTTTCCTTTATATTTAACTTTGATTGGTCATATTAATGCAGTTAAGATGTTTTTTTTGCCAAAATTTTTATATATATTTCAGGCATTACCAATTTTTGTTCCAAAATCTTTTTTTGATGAAGTTGACTCCAAAATTTCTTCATTTATTTGGCAAAATAAAAACCCGAGACTGGGTAAAATACATTTACAGAAAGCTAAGAGAGATGGAGGCTTAGCATTACCTAACTTTAGATTTTATTATTGGGCAATTAATATTCGACATATGAAATTTTGGTTACTTGACCAGGATATACTATCCATTCCTAAATGGGTAGCATTGGAATTACAATCTGTTCAGGGCTATACACTTGGCTCTATTCTAGGTTCCTCTCTTCCTTTTGATTTGAAACGCCTTAAACAGGTGTCTAACCCAATAGTTAAATATACCTTACGTATTTGGTTTCAATTCAGAAAATTTTTTGATCTTAACCAATTTGGGCTAGCGATTCCTATTTTAGGTAACATATTTTTTCCTCCCTCTTTTACGGATCGTGCTTTTCAAATTTGGAAGACTAAGAGTATTTCACGGTTTTTGGATTTATTTTTAGATGGTTCCCTTATGTCTTTTGAACAATTATCTAATAAATATAATTTATCAAGAATACATTTTTTTTAGATATCTACAAGTTAGAAATTTCCTAAGTACTATACTTTCTTCCTTTCCAATGCTTCCTCCTACATACATTTTAGATACTATAATTAACCTTAATCCACGTCAGAAAGGTGCATCGGCTATTATTTATAATATTATTATGAAACTTAGGAAAGCTCCATTTGATAAGATTAGGTCAGATTGGGAACAAGAATTGGGATCTATTATTTCCGTGGATGACTGGGGGCAGATTTTACAATTAGTCAATACTTCCTCTATCTGTGCTAAACATTCCCTAATTCAATTTAAAGTTGTTCATAGCGCGCATATGTCCAAAGATAAATTAGCTCGCTTTTATTTTCATATTAATCCTTTTTGTGATAGATGTCCGGGGCAGATAGCCTCTTTAACTCATATGTTTTGGTCTTGTCCTACTCTGGAAACTTTTTGGAGAGACATTTTTAATATTATCTCCAAGGTATTGAATATAGATATCTCTCCTCACCCTATTACTGCTATCTTTGGACTACCTAAAATTTCCAGTAATCTTTCTCCTTCAGCCCGTAGAATGATTGCATTTCTTACTTTAATGGCGAAAAGATGTATCTTACAACATTGGAAAGAGCTTAATGCTCCAACTACCTTTTTTTGGTTTTCTCAGACGATATTATGCTTGAATTTGGAGAAAATTAGAAGCAATCTTTATGACTCCTCATTTAAATTTGAACAGACCTGGAGATCTTTTATTCAATATTTTCATTTAATGTAATATATACCCTTCTTGTTTTTTTTACTGTTTTTAATGGAGGTCGGGATTGAGGACGTGATTTTAAGTTTTTTAACTCTGTTTGGTTTCAAGTTAGCCCATTGCTTTGCTTTGCTTTTAGTTAGTTGCACGGTGGGTTTTTTTGGGGGGTTTTATTTTCCTTTTCTCTATTGATATATATATAAAAATTAGTATACTATTATGTTACCTTGGTACGTTATGTTTAAATTACATTGTATCATTTTTTTTGTATTAATATCTCCTGTAATTTTATTATATTTTAACAGTGTATTAGTGCCTATATGGCTTACCTTTTTGTATACTTATTCAATAAAAAGATTTATAAAGAAAGAAAGAATCCCATTCTCTTGCCTTCTCCTCATAACCTTTGATGCTTTACCTAAGGAAGAACCTATCAATCTCCACTTCAAGTATACCCAATGGCTTCGCTTCCACAGCCATTTATGGCATATGGATTCCACTCCTCTGGTGAAAAAAATTCCTTCTCATCTACGTTCTAAATGGATGTTGTTCTATTCTGAGGCTGTGCCTCGTAGTCCTAGACTCTCCTGTGAAGGGAAACTTCCTCCACACATCTATTTTATCCAGGCCATTCAATAATTAATAGGTTTCAATGAGATTCCCCTTCATTCTTCTGAACTCCAGCGAGTACAGGTCCAAAACCATTGAACATTTCTCATATGTTAACCCTTTCATTCCTGGAATCATTCTTGGAAATGTCCTCTGGACACTCTCCAAGGCCAGGACATCTTTTCTTAGGTATGGGAACCAACACGGCTCACAATACTCCAAGTGCAGTCTGACCAATGCCTTACAGAGCCTCAGCTTTACATCATTTGTCTTATATTCTAGTCCTCTCAAAATGTATGCAAGCACCATCCTCTGGTTAAAAAAATTCTTTCTCATCTAGAGGATCTGGGGTTTCCCCCCCTCGCCCTTTTCCTTCTCCCTGGGCCTCCTGTCCCATGATCCTCTCATATCCCTTTTGCTAATCATCTGTCCAGCTCTTGGCTCCATCCCTCCCCCTCCTGTCTTCCCCTATCATTTTGGATCTCCCCCTCCCCTCCCACTTTCAAACCTCTTACTAGCTCTTCCTTCCGTTAGTCCTGACGAAGGGTCTCAGCCCGAAACGTCGACTGTACCTCTTCCTAGAGATGCTGCCTTGCCTGCTGCGTTCACCAGCAAATTTGATGTGTGTTGCTAGTACCTATCCTGCCTGTCATTTCCTCAGAATTCCAACAGATTTGACTGACAAGATTTTCGCTTAAAGAAACCATGCTGACTCATGTGTGGCGCCTTGTCTTCCTAAAAATCTAAATCTAAGTAGTATTTATCCAGCCTGTTATTTCCTCATAGAATTCCAAGAGATTTGTCAGGGAAGATTTTCCTGTAAAGAAACCATGCTGACTTTGGCCCATTTCCTCATGTGCTTCTATGTACAGCAAAACCTCATCTTTAATAATGGACTCCAACAACTTCCCAATCACTTAAGTCAGGCTAACTGCCCATAATTTTCTTTCTCCTGCCTCACTCCCTCCTAAGGAGTGGAGTGACATTTTCAATTTTCCAGTTCTCTGGAACTATTCCAGAATCTATTGATTCTTCAAAGATTATTACTAATGTATTCACAATCTCTTCAGCTATCTCTTTCAGAACCTTGGGGTGTAGTCCATCTGGTCCAGGTGACCTACCTACCTTCAGACCTTTCAGCTTCTCTAGCACCTTCTCCTTAGTAGTAGCAACTCCACTCATTTCTACCCCTTGACACTCAAATTTCTTGCACACTGCTAGTGTCTTCCATAGTGAAGACTAATGCAAAAGCCTTATCAAGTTTGTCCACCGTTTCTTATTACCCATTATCTCTCCAGTGTAATTTTCCAGTGGCCTGACAGCTACTCTCACTTCTCTTTTACTCTTAATATGTTTGAAAAAAAAAACTTCCTGACAGTCTCTTTCCTATTACTGGCTAGCTTCCCTTCATATTTATTTTTTCTCTCCTTATGGCACTTTAAGTTGCCTTCTGTAAATTTCCCAATCCTCTATCTTTCCACTATTTTTGACTACATTGTGTGCCCTCTTTTTTGCCTTTATGCTGACTTTGACCATAAGACCATAAAATTAGGCCATTTGGCCCATTGAATCTGCTCCGCCATTTCATCAAGGCTGATCCATTTCCCTCTCAACCTCATTCTCCTGCCTTCACTCCATAACTTTTCACACCCTGACTAATCAAAAACCTATCAACTTCTGCCTTAAATATAACCAATTACCCGGCCTCCACAGCCACATGTGGCAAAGAAATCTAGATTCACTACCCTCTGGCCAACGTAAATTCTCTTTATCTACTCATCTTTGCCTTCCCTTGTCAGCTACAGTTGCCTCATCCTCCCTTTAGAATACTTCCTCATCCATGGGATGTAATCTATCCTGTACTTTCTAAATAGTCCCCAGAAACTCCAGACATTGTTGTTCACCTGTCATTCTTGCTAGTTTCCTTCCAATCAACTTTGGTCAGCTCTTCTCACATGCCTCTGTAATTCCTTTTTGCTCTACTATAATATTGATACACCCGGCTTTAGCTTCTCTCTCTCAAACTGTAGGGTGAAATCTTTCACATTATGATCACTACCTCCTAAAGGTTCCTTTACCTTAAGCCCCCTAATCAAATCTGGTTCATCACGCAACACCCAATCCAGTGTTGCCTTTCCCCAAGTAGGCTCAACCACAAGATACTCTAAAAATTCATCTCCCTCTTTTGGGATCCAGCACCTACCTGATTTTCCCAATCTACCTTTTCTACCTTCCGTTGTAATTAGTACAGGTGTCCCCCGCTTTTCGAACGTTCGCTTTAGAAAACCTCACTGTTACGAAAGACCTACATTAGTTCCCTGTTTTTGCTAACAGAAAGTGTTTTCACTATTACAAAGAAAGGCAGCACACGATAAAAGGCCGCGCGTGCCCCGAGCAGCCGCTCTCCCCCGGATTCGGAACTGCATTCTCGCCGGCATTGCTTAAACACGTGCCTGTGAGCAGCCGTTTGCAAGGTGAGCTCTAAAGTATTGGAAAAGCCTAAAAGAGCTCGTAAGGGTGTTACACTTAGCGTATAACTAGACATAATTAAGTGTTTCAATCGTGGAGAACAAAATAAGGACAAAGTGAGTTTGCCTAGTGGAAGATGACAAAGATGATGTTGAAGAGGTTTTGGCATCCCATGACCAAGAACTGATAGATTCACCTCTGATCCGGGCTGACATTTACGTGCTGGGCGGCACCTAATTAATTAGCATGTTTAGTTCGGCTTTTTTCTTAAAGATATGCTGTGTGCCTCCCAGCTACCGCTGCACCACTGCATGCTTCGCGGATCAATATCAGTCAGCGGCCCGGAGGGTGGGGACACTGCACCACCCAAACTCTGATGACTCAGCCTAACACACCATCATCAGTGTGCTCGGCAAGCTGTCTTCCTGATTCCCATAAGTGATACTACACTGTACATACATTATTTCTACTTTATATAGGCTGTGTATTTTTATGCGTTATTTGGTATGATTTGGCAGCTTCATAGCTTAAAGGTTACTGGAGAGTGTTTTTGCCAACAGCGCTTGCATGAGATTTTCGCTACGGAGAACAGTGCCGGCAATAATTGTGGGAAAGTATTTCTACTTTATACAGGCTGTGCATTTATCATATCATTCCTGCTTTTACTATATGTAACTGTTATTTTAGGTTTTATGTGCTATTTGGCATGATTTGGTAGGTTATTTTTGGGTCTGCGAATGCTCACAAAATTTTCTCATATAAATAAATGGTAATTGCTTCTTTGCTTTACGACATTCCAGCTTACGAACCGTTTCATAGGAATGCTGTACCTTCGGATGGCGGGGGAAACCTGTATTCCACATCCTTCCTACTATCTGGAAGTCTGTATATAAATAACTCCCTTCAGGGTCTTTTTACCCTTGCAATTTCTTAACTTTAGCCACAAGGATTCTATGTCTTCCGAATCCATGTCATCTCTTTCTAAGGATTTAATTTCCTTTTTACCAACAGAGCCACCCCACTTCCTCTGCCTACTTGCCTGTTCTTTCAATATAACGTGTATCCTTGGATGTTATAATCCCAACTATGATCTTCTTTCATCCACGATTTGCTGATGCACACAACGACGTACCTTCTAATTTGTAACTGCGCTATAATATCATTTACCTTATTTGTATACTATGGCCATTCAAGTATATCACCTTCAGTCTTGTATCCATCACCCTTTGTGATTTTGCTCATATGTTGCACTTCAACTCATCACACTGACTGAAATTTTAGTCAGGCCTTCATCACAGTTTCACTACACACTTAACCTACTTGTTTACCAACTGCCCCATCCTCAGCCCTATTACTCCAGTTCCCATCCCCCTGCCAGTTTGATTTAAACCCTCCCTAACTGCTCTAGCAAACCTGCCCACAAGGTTATTGATCCCCTTCAGGTTCAGGTGTAACCCATCCTTTTTCTATAGTTCATAACTCTCCCAGAAGAGATCCCAATGATCCAGAAATCTGAAACCCTGCCCACTGCACCAATTCCTCAGCCATCCACTCACTTGCCCAATCATTCTATTATTACCCTCACCAGCATGTTACACAGGCAGCAATTCAGAGATTACTACCTTGGAGGCCCTGCTTTTCAGCTTTCTACCCAACTCACTATATTCTCTATTCAGGAGCTCCTCCCAATTCCTACTTATGTAGTTGGTACTAGTATGTACCACAACTTCTGGCTTCAACTTCTCCTGATGGACCTGATCTGAGAGGTCCCTGACCCTGGCACCTGGGAGGCAAAATACCATCCCGGTTTCTTTTTCATATCCACAAAATCTCCTCTCTGCTTCTCTAAATATGGAATCCCCTATCAGTACTATACTGCTCTTCGCACCCCCTCTCTTCTGAGCCACAGAGCCAGACTCAATGTCAGAGACTTGCTCACTGTGGCTTCTCCCTGGTAGGTTGCTACCTCATCCCCCACCCTCCCCCCACCCCTCAACAGTATCCAAAGAGGTACACCCATTCCCCTGCGAAATGAGTAAAGCTGCAGCTCGATGCACTTCGTGTAGATGTAGTTAACAGGGTGATTGGAGGTGTCCCAAAGTTCCTACATCTCATACAAAAAACCTACCACTAGCTTTGGACCCATTCTCAATGCATTAGCTATGTAGTAGTAGACAAAGAAAGAGAAATAAATAAACAAAAAACTTAACAGAAACTTAATTGGAACCTTCGCCTGTGCTTGCCTAATCTTGTCGCGCCAAAGCCTCCCACTCTAACATTTGCCCACTCACACCCATCTTCTTTTTATTGGCTCAAATAAAACTCACTCCTGACGAGACTTGTTCTTTTCAAATGGCTCCAGCCTTGCAACAATCTCTCTCTCTCTCTCTCCCTCCCTCCCCCCCCCCCCACTACTTCAAATCATGACAGTGATATGATGTAAGATCACTGGGGAGAGACTCTGATGGCCTGGTGCCAGAAGCTTGGTGGGTGTGAGGAGAAAGGGAGAGACCTGGAGTGATGCAGTGATGGATAGTTCAGTGCAGGTCTGGGGAGGTAAACAGAAATATATCAAAGGACTGAAGTGATAGATGGTTGGGAGGAAAGACATCAGGGCTTGACAAGACGAATCATCAGAAGTTGAGTGAGCTATAAAGTGAGTGGGAAGCTATTTGCAGTGCCTGGGGTAGGGGACACAAAAAGTACAAAATTATGGAAGGGGCCTATCTGGTTTAGCTTCCAGTTTGGCCTTGTATTAGGAAGACTAGGCTGTTATGGAAGTGTCTAAAGACAGTCACTTCATGATGAATACAGTTCCTGTATCCTTTAATGCTCCAATTTCAGGGCACTGAGGCATTTTGTCAAAACAGAGGTCTCCTATCCAATGACTCATTAGGAAGCGTGTAATGTCGTTTGCTATGGCAAACAAAATTGAACTTCGATTTGATATTTCTTATGGTGGCACCCTCTGGCCATTCCATTGTCTGGGCTCCCAAATGGCTATTGGAGAATGGGACCAGGGTCCTTCCCTCTGTGTAATTTAGAAATGCGGACAAATATCCTGGTCAGTAACACCCGGAATAGACGCAAGGGAGTGCAGATGCGAAAAAACAAGGTGCTGGAGTAACTCTTTGGGGTCAGGCAGCACCTATGGAGGGAAATAAACACTTGATGGTTCATGGAGCCCTCATGAAGAATCTCGTCCTGAAACATCGACTGTTTGTTTCCCTCCACAGATGCTGTCTGACTTAATAAGGTCTGGAATATTGTGTTCACTCCTGGGCACCAACGTTTCAGAAAGGCAAATAAGCTTTGAAATGGTTAAAGTATGAGGCAAAATTACAAAAAGGAGAGGTGGAAAAGAATTATATGAATGAAGCTTTCAAGATATTTGAAGGGAATACATTGGGTACAAAGGGGGAAATGATTTTGAATGGGTGATGGGTTTACTTCTATGTTCCTACAGAACATTCCTCAGTGTTACTCAGCTCCTACAGCCTCTTCAGTGTTAGCATCTTCCAGGGAGAAAAATAAAGGGAAGTGGTCCAGTAACCCACGGCAGTTACTTTTTTGCTATTTGACTTGTAATAGCAAGCAACTACCCTAGGACAGAAGCACAGAGTATTCCAGCTCTGACCAGCATCATCAATACACTTTGGCCAGACGTAGATATAATCACCAACCGCCTAAGAAATTGGGAACAGGAAAGAAATATCAAGAGGGGAGGCAGCCAATGATAATAAAGAATTTCACTGCATCACTAACTGCAACAATGATATTTGGGAAGACAGCTTGCATAACCACTGAGCATCAATTCTACTTCCTGTTAAAAGAGTAATGTACCCTGAGTAAATATTCAAAATGCCTACATTTGAGAATTGTGTAAATCCTGCCTTTCCTCAGTAACAAAGGTTAAATAAACTGTTTATTAACAAACTGGAAGGAATTTCCAAAATCATATTTGCTTTAGGGCTAACTTTTCACACTCATCACAATGAATGCATCCATCTCTAAAAGCCACCTACTTGACATTTGCCTGTATCAAGGTCACAGGCAGAACTGTGGTTGTGGCACCGGCATGGGACACACAGAGGAGGGTGAGGGCCATTTGTCATCTTCTGTCTGTAAAATCCTGGAGCACATTCCTTCGAGAGAGAAAAAAAGAGAAACCATTATATACAGATTTACTAACTAGTGACAGGATATGATTTAAACTCATTCTATCTAGCTGGAGAAATTGAGGGGATGGATTGTTTGCTTTACACTAACTTCACTAGAGGGTTGCTTAAGTGTATCACAAAGGCAAAATACTGAGAATGCTGTAAATACGCTGCGTCAGTAGAAACCTTAGGTCACAATATGAAAGTTGCAGAAAATTAGCAAATAATCAGCTGTTACTTTTTATTGTTCATAACTCTAACAAGGTAGCTCATTACCACTCTAGCTGCAGTACCATCAGAATTATGATAAATAAACCACCATCGTTTTAATGGCATAAAGTTAACACTTCATCTTTCTAATGGCAATAAAGAGCTGACACCCATTTCTTTGTAAGCAGAGCTCCATTCATTTCCTGTCTACTATCTACATCCTTGGTATGACCAGAGAATGCTGAAGAACTGGAGGAACTAAATTATACTGCCAGTTATACAGAGTCATACAGCACAGAAACAGACCCTTCAGCTTAAATCGTCCATGCCGACCAACATGCCAGTCCATGCTAATTCCACTTGCATGCATGATCCCTCAACTTCTCCTGTTCACATACCTGTCCAGATGTTTTTTGAATATTGTATTTGTACATGTCTCTTCCACCTCCTCTGGCATCCCATTCCGCATGCCCAATACTCCCTGTGTAAAAAAACTTGTTCCTTCGATCACCTTTAAAGCTTCCTTTCATGCCACAGATCTACGCCTTCTATTTTTAAACTCTCCCCAACCCTGGGAAAAAGTGACTATATAGCCTGTCCATGCCACTCATAATTTTATTACCCTCAAGAACAGGGGTTCACAATCTTTTTTATGCCATGGATCAATATCACTAAGCAAGGAGTCTGTGGAACTCAGGTTGGGAGCCCCTGCTCTAGAAGGTCACACATCACCCCACTTCATTCCAGGAAAACAGACTCAACCAATCCAGTCTCTCCTTAGAACTCAGTCCTGTAGTCCAGAGAACATTCTCCTGAATCTTTTTAGCATCCTTTCTGGGTTAATCACATCTTTCCTGTACTGTGGCACCCAGAATTGCACTCATTGCAGTTGTTGGGGATAAAAATAGAACCTATTATTAAGGAGGTGGCAACAGGACATTTGGATAATAAAGACAGTTTTGGGCAGAGCCAATGTGGAATTATGGAAGAGAGGCTATGTTTGACAGATTTCTTTTTCTTGGGTTAAATCAAGTTCAAGATTATTGTCATTCAACCGTACACATGCATACAGCTAAACAAAACCATGTTCCTTAGGGGCCAAGGTGCAAACCACAAGTACATATATCACATGCAGAACATAAAATAATATTAACAGAATAATATTAACAGATAAAAAGGTACTCTGTAGATGTACAAGCTGATGTAAAGTGCACATACGACACAGTTAAAACATACAGCAGTTTAACGCTTCTAGTGCTGTCATAAATAATGTGTACTGGGTGGCAGCTGTGTGTTCAAATGTCTCATAGCCTAACAGAGCTCGTTGTTATACTGAGGTACCTTCTGCCTGATGGTAGGAGCCCAAAGAGATTGTGGGATGGATGGGAGAGGTCCTTGACGTTGCTGAGAGCAAAATCTGTTGCAAGGTCTTGTAGTCAGATGCCTTGCAATTCCATTACCAGATGAAAGAGAATAGATGAGGATGAACCATGGATGTGACGTAGCTTACCTTTCGCTTTCAATGAGTGGCACAGAAGAGAATATTAAACAAAATCAGAGCACGTAGGATTGTGGGGTAACAGACTGGTGTGGATTGAGGGTTGACTAATGGACTGAATGTAAATTAATATGTATTTACTTTTGGTCTGGGGCGGGGGAAGACAAGCATAATGTATCTAACTTTGCTGGTGAAACAAAGCAAAATGGCAACATGGGCTGAGAAGAGGATGCAAATCGGGTTCAGGTAGGTGGAGACAAGTGAATAGGCAGATGGAATTTAATGTAGAAAACTGTGAAGTCATCCACTTCAACAATAAAGATAGAAAAGCAGAGCATTTTCCAAATAGCAGGAGATTGAAAGATATTAAGTGTTCAGAGGAATGTGAATAGCCTCTTGTACTAATCACTGAAAATTAACATACACATACAGAAAGCATCCTGAAGGCAAATGGGATGTCAGTCTTTAACTGCACAATGATTTGTGCACAAGAGCAAAGATGGCTAGCTGTCATTATATGTGCTCTGGAGAGAAAGCACCTGGAAAGTGTGTACTGGTCTTGTCTGTCAACCCAAGGAAAGACATGCTCATAATAGAAGAAGCATGGAGGTTCATCAGATTAATTTGTGGGATAGAGCTGATTGTCCACTTAGCAGAGATTAAGCAGACTGAGCTTATACTTTTGCAGTATGGACAAGCCATTGAAAGTGTCATTGGTCTAATTGAATATCAGCTGGGCCAAATGGCTTATTTCTACTTCTAATTCTTATATTCATATATAAAGTGCAGAGTGATCCATACCTGGCACGAGAGACCTGCATATCCTGAAGGACAGTCACAGATCTCAATCTGACTTGCATTTTCCCTAATAGCAAAAGTTTCATCTTTCTCCATTGCAATGTCCATTGAGATATTAGAAATTCTGGGAAAATGAAAAAAAAACATATTTTAACTAAGTTTACTTCCACTCCTATGATATTACAAGGTAATGCTCATTGCTTTATTAAATAAAGATACCAAATTCTTCGAATGGTTTTGAGTGAACATTAGATTATAGTGGAGATGCCCAGGTAAGGTTTATCTACAAGATGGACAAGACATAAGAACTACAAAAGAAATGTGTGTATTCTGCAAGAGTTTCTAATATCTGAGCTTTTGTCATATCATATCATTATTTTCAATAACCGTATTATAATCTACCTTATTATGGCCTTGAACTTCTTGGTCTACCTGCACTACATTTTCTTTGTAACTGTAACACTTAATTCTACATTTTGTTATTGTTTTACCTTGTACTACCTCAATGCACTGTTGTAACAAAATAATCTGTGTGGATGGCCTGCAAGGCAGGTTTTTCATCATACCTTGATATGAGTGAACAACATTAAATGAATAAACTAATAATAAGCCAATTCTGAATTATGAAGCCCATTTCTCCAGGTAATTGATAATAAGTATTAAGCTGACTGGAATTGATTTGGCTGTTGTTGATCAAACAGTAACAGTAATTGCTGCTGCCTTGAGACCTTCCTATCTGTTGCACCCATAAATGCACCACCCCATATCCTGGTGAACTTACCTTGTTGGCCGGATGGTTGTCCCAGTTACCTGTACCAAGCGATGTGCTTGATAACAAACAGCTCACCTGCCAATATTGCCAGGAGTGGTCTGGAGGGGCTCCAGCTGATCAATATACAGGTCGACCTTCACTAATCCGACTACCTGTAATCCGGTTCCTTCGATAATCCGGCACTGATTATGCTTAATGTGATCCTTCTGTAATTCGGCACTTTCACGAATCCAGCACTCCTCAGGTCCCAATGGTGCCAGATTAGTGAAGGTCGACCTGTATATACTTCTCATCGATAGAGATGAGGAATCTGGGCAATCTCCTTACCATTGCAGCAGGAAAGACATAGACAACAAGTAGAAAATCAACTGTCCTGAATTCCCAGGACTGCAAGCATGATTTTGAAGCTGAAATCTCTTTGTTTACATGATATTGGGTTTTGATTTGTAGGATGTCTTGCAAACCCTGCCAGAATTGACATCCAACCTCCCCCAGAATTGTTTCTTGGGTCTTGAAATAGCCCTTCGCAAGTCATACCTGGTTTTCTTATACAGACCTGGATCACCAGACTTAAATGCCACAGACCTAACCCTCAGCAGACTATGAACCTCCTGGTATATCCACAGCTTTTGGTTTGGGAATGTACAGTAAGTCATCCCCGCAGGACTCAGTAAAGTTCGTGACAAATGTGGCATACTTATCAGGCTCGAAGATGACTCCCTGAACACAGTCCAGTCCATTGATTCAAAGCAGTCCTATAAGTGCTCCTGTGCCTCCCTGGTCCACACCTTCTTGGTCCTCACTACTGGTGCTGCAGTCTTCAGTCTCCTCTTATACTCAGGGAGTAGAAGTACAGCCAGGTGATCAGACTTACCAAAGGGTGCGCATCTAATGGCACGGTAGGCACTCTTGAACTTAGTGTAACAGCGGTCCAGTGTGTTATTTCCTCTGGCACTACAGGTGATTCGTTGATAATAATTATTTAGTGACCTTATCAAGCTGGCCTGGTTAAAATCCCCTAAAATGATGAGGAAGTCATCAGGATGTGCTGTTTCATGCCTACTGAAGGACACAGCAGGATGCACACTAAGTGTTCCTTCATAGTCTTCTGCTGCTGTAACCAATCCACTTCAAGGTTTGATGTGTAGTGCATTCCGAGCTTCTTTTCAAAGTTCAAAGTATGTATACCATACGCAACCTTGAGATTAGGCTCCTTACAGGCAGTCACAAAACGAAGAAACCCAATAAAATCCATTAAAAATAGAGGCTATCATACATCTAATATGCAGGAAAAAAACCAGATCACATCAACAATAAAAGCAAGCAAATAACATTCAGACATGAACTTCACAAAAGTGACTCTACAGCCACGAAGCCAGTCACATGTCTTTATAAAGACATGTGATGCTTCTACTTTTCTAAGATTAATAATCACCTTGGCAAAAACCATAAAATTCCCACACTTATAATCGACTCTGGCTCCACTGCTCACCTGCTTTGCTGGAGTCCATTGCCGTAGGAAGCTTTAACCAGGAGGTATTCAATGTTGCTGAGCACAGACATGAAGTCAGTGCGTGAGACGTGTTTGTCAGATGATGAATTGAAATATTTCCATTCATGCTGCCAAAATAAAAAAGAGATTGCAGTTGATCAATACTGTTAGCAAAAGAGAACTGGGTAGTGTTTAGCTGGTTGCATTTTGGTTTGTGAGGCAGGTGGTTCAAAGAGCTGAGCTCTGGTGATACATTGATGCAGCTCTTTGAGGTGCAACCTCAAAGCACCTGAAAACAGCGTTCAATCCTGACCTCACGTGCCAACTGTGCGGAGTTTCCACGTTCTCCCTATGACCACAAGTCTCCTCTGGATGAGCCAGCTTCCTCCCACATTGCAAAGACTTGCAGGTTTGCAAGTTAATTGGCTTTGGCTGACGGAAAATTGCCCTGGTATGAGGTAGTCAATGAGAATGTGGGGACTCGAGAAATCTTGGTTGATGACAAAAAGATCATCAGAGCTTCTGTCATTCAGATGAAGGCAGAATCCAAAGTCTCATCTGTCCTCTGAGGTGGAGAAAAGGCCCAGAGCACTCTTTCAATAAAAGGCAAGCAATAGATACCTCATAACCTGGCCATTTCATATCGCTCAGTTAACACCACTAAAATACCGATACTATCATGCTGCTGTTGGTGAGAGTCTGCCACGTGCAAGTTAGCTGAACGTTAGAACTGAGGCGGTACAACACAAAGCAACTTGGGATGTTCAGATAGGGATGTGATTGGTGCTACTTAAATACAATATTAAGCATGATCCAACCAATTTCTGAAGAGCTTTAATTTAAAAGAGGCAGCCTATATTTTTGAAGATTGCCCTGTTGGGATCATCTTTGACCCACTGACTTCACCTATTTTCAGGGGCTTGACATTTTTGAAAACTGCCTTATAAAGCTGAGTTTTACATTTCTTGCTTTGGGCAAGGTGGTGGAAGGAGAGGTGGGGAGATATCATGCACCTCATGGTTTTCCTCACCATTATAACAGTGCCATCATGGCAACCCCAAACAAAGGTTATTTCTCATTCAAATTGAAGGCCAAACATGTCATAATTCAGAAGAGTGAGGGGGAGGGGATCTCATTGAAATCTATCCAATGGTGTAAGGCCATGAATAGAGTTGATTTGTAGAGGATGTTTCCCATGGTGAGGAAGTCTAAGACCATAGGACACAGCCTCAAAATAGAGAGGTGTCCAGTTAGAATGGCTATGAGGATGAATTTCTTTATCCAGAGAGTGGTGAATCTGTGGAATTCGTTGCCACAGGTGCCTGTGGAGGCCAAGTCATTGGGTATATTTAAGGCAGAGGTTGATAGATTCTTGATTAGTCAGGGCATGAAGGGAAATGAAGAGAAGATAGGAGATTGGAGCTGAGAGGGAAATGGATCAGCCATGATGAAATGGTGGAGCAGACTCGATGGACCAAATGGCCTAATTTCTGCTCCTGTATCTTATGGTCTTATAATTCCTCAGTGCCTTTGCCAGTTCATTATGCTTGTAACTGAGCCTACAAAGATTGTGTCAGCAGCCAGTTTTAATCTAAGCAAAATGCTGTTCACATCCTGGTCAAATGTATGTTTACATTTTCAAACTGTAGAACACAGCTGGGCTAACCGCTTTTCTCCACAGTTCAGGGTTTGTGACTTTGAACCTCTGTGACACCAGAGCTAACTTTGTCCAAGTGTAGATCCATCTTCACATATTTCTGGAAAGCACAACATGGCTCACTACTAAGTGCATCAAGCATGATTTTTGTTTTCCAGAGGCATTAGACAGCCTGTATTTTTGAAGACCGTTCTGTTTGGATCATCTTTATTTCATCAGCTTCTTTCAGATTCAGCTTCACAGTCTTTTCACAGGTCTGGTACACTTCTTGTTTTCAGCAGGTAGAGGAAAGCTTTTTTTAAAAATCAGGTTTCTTATCTTTGATGACACAAACTTAAAAAAATGTTGGGCTACAAACAACTTGGGTATTCCCATAAAACATTTCCAGGACACGTTCTGTCACATGGAGGTTATCAGCAAACAAAAGATAAATTCAAGGATCTATACAGGGCCTCTGTGAAAAGTCAAAGTTACCTACTGATTCCAGGAAATCTCTGGCCCTTATTTGCTCAGAGTAGAGAAGCACTGGTAGTGAAATTGAGACCCTTGAAGCCAAGCACGAGAAGCAAACAGCTCTGTGTAAGTGGTACAATGGGCACATCACTTCACAGATCACCCACTCATTTTCTATGCCCGCCTCCACCTACACCATCCATGGATGAGTCTGAGGTTCTCACAATGGAATATTAAAACCTTTGCCCCTGCCCTGCTGAAAACAAGAAATGCACCACACCTGGTAAAAGATGGTTTTCAAAAAGACGTATTAAGCTCCTGAATCTGAATGAAGCTAGTGGAACAAAGATGGTCCAAATAGGAAAAATTTCAAAGTACAAGCTGTCTCTTTTGAATAAAAGCTCTTCAGCAATTAGCGAAATCATGCTTAGCGTTCAAAGAATTGCATTCAAAAGCACCATTCACATCCTGATCAGAACATTCAAATTGTTTCATGGCAATGACTTTATGCTATATCATTCTTCTTGTAGCGTACAGCTAACTTGGACACAGCAGCATGATAGTATTCTGAGTTTAGTACTGTTAACTGAAGTATAGGTAGTAGCCAGGCTAACAGGAACTCCATTACTCTGTTTTGAATTTAAATTGGAATTGGTATTAAATTGATTTGTTACTGTCACAGCTACTGAAATTGAAAAGACTGTTTTGCATACTGTTTATACAGTTCAGATAATTACAGAGTATATTAAGGTAAAACAAGAACGATGCAGATTTAAGTGTAATAGCTACAGAGGAAGTGCAGTGCAGGTAAACAATAAAATGCAGGATCATATCGAAGTAGGGAACTCCTTAACAGTGAGATAGAAACTGTCCCTGAGCCTGGTGATACAGTACATGCTTTCATGCTTTTATGTCTTCTGCCTGTTGGAAGAAGGAAATGAGGATGTCCAGGGTCTTTGATTACGCTGGCTGCTTTACTGATGCAAAGTACAGATGGAGTCCATAGTACGGAGGTTGGTTCCTGTGATGTGCTGAGCTGTGTCCATAACTCTCTGCAGTTTTTTGTAGTCATGTGCAGAGCAGTTGTTAAACCTAGCCATTAACCATCCACAGGTAACTCTTTCTATGGTGCGATGATAAAATTAGCAAGGGTTGTCCAGGACATGCAAAATTTCTTTAGCCTTCTGAGGAAAAAGCATTGATGAAGTTTACTGGCCTTGGCATCTACGTGGTTGGATCAGGACAGGCAATGAATGAGTGCTCAGGGCCTTTGCCCATCTCAGAGGGCAGATGAGGTTTCAGAATATGCCTTCATCTGAAGGACAGGAGCTCTGACAAACTTTATGCTAGCAATCTTGAGTCCCCACATTCTCATCAGCTTTTTCATTCTACTCCACACTATGGTCAATTAACCAACCTGAAAACCCACAAAATTGATTTGGAAGCAAGTCTTTAAAAAAAAACACAACTTACTTCAGGCAGATAACAAGATGGAGAGAAAAACAGTATGGTAAAAAAGATTCAACATCGTTTTATTCACACAAAAGTTCCTATTTCTTTAATGAGCAGCGTCTTGCGATCTGGGTCCATTGATTTTATTAGACTCAATAGTAAAATTCCTCATGCCCTGTAATTAATAGAGTGTTGAAATAAGTGTTCACAGATCAACACTTCAACACTTAGGAGAATCTTCTTTCAGTAATTAATTTCTGTATTGTGCAGTTTTTTTTAGAATAAATGGGCTTATAAATTCTTAATGTGACTGTTAATTTTACTACATTTCAAATCTTTGATGTAGCTCAAGTGTTCCGCAGAGAAAAACTGCAGCATTCAATCCAATGAACTATGGTAAAGGAGAGTGTAAGAGCTTAACAGTTCCTCGCTCACTGATCTGTGGATCCAAATGGCCTTTCTCGCTGAGGGAGTAATTGTTTTACATCGCAACTGAGGAATGTAGCAACTGAGGTATGTACTGCTTCTTCACAGCTTTGACTTGATGGTCACTATCCACTTGAGAATTGAATACAGTTAAACTTCATTTTGTCGGAGCCTGAGAGAAGAAATATGCACTTTTCAAAAGTTTGGAGGGTTTTTTTTGGGTCAGAAAATAAAATGCATTCAGCAATTTGACAGAAGCTATAGGTCCAAAAGCAAAAGTGATCATCTCTGGTTATAGCGATGTGGTGCATGTATGTTGTTTAATATAATCCAAAATCTATCAAGAACAGAAGCAAGGACAATATTCACTGGGCCAGCCCGTGAGCACTCCCAAGCTAAAAGAATGAGGAGCTAGCAGAAAGGTGGCAGCTCCAACTAAAGTCTAGGATATTAAAACACTGAGCTGAGTTCAGCAAGTATATACTCCCTTTAAACACTTGAACATTTGATCAGTCATCCAAAGTGACTGAACGGGTCAAATTAAGGTACTGTTACACTGCTTTCTGAAATGTCTGCTATATGAATTTCACACTTCCATTTAGATGTCTAAAATAAGTGTAGATCAATAACACTACTAGTTCACCATCTTGTTTTTATGGACTTCTACTCCAACAGCAAAATACCACAGTGGCTGCAGGTGTCACAAAATAATGCAGAAGAAAAGCCCTCAGCCTAAAAAGCAAGCTTCTGTTCTTTTTTCTGCACAGATGCTGTGTGACCACCTGAGATCTTCCAGCATTTTATGTTTTAATTGAAGTTTAGTTTTTGGTAGCTCTCCATTTTTAGATGTTAAGAATCAAAGTCATAGAGGCTTTGAGCCCACTGTGTCCATACGAACAACTCATTTACAATAATCTCATTATTATCGCTCATGTTCCATCAACTCTCTACAGATCCTACCACTCACTTACACACTGGGGCAATTTATAGCAGCCACTGAATGTACCAATTGTCTTATCTTTGGGATACTGAAGGAAGCTGAAGCACCAGGAGGAATCCAACACTGTCACAAGGAAAGCATGCAAACTCCACACAGACAGCACTGGAGGTTAGGACTGAACCTGGGTGTCTGGTGCTGTGAGGCAGCAGTTCCACTGGTTGCCACGTACATTCTTTCTTTGTAGCGCTGGATAAATGCCATCTACCTAGCCCGAGGGAAGCACCCTGTGCACAGCAGCAGCTGCGCAATTTTGTGACGCAAGGGTTTGTTGAGAATGAGGACGTGAAAGATCCTGAAATGAGAAGTGGGACTTTCAGCAGCAGAGGGAGCAGTGGCTTTGGATTAAGTAACATTTGCAATGAAGGCTTTGGTGTTCACATCATGGAACCAGAGTACGAAGTACAGCACTACGAAGAAGTGGGAGTTGCAGTTCCACTGCACGATGGAATGGAAGGAATTCTCTCTACTAGTCCTGATGAAGGGTGTTGGCCTGAAACTTCGATTGTTTTGTTTCCTTCCATAGAAGCTGCCTGACCTACTGAACTCTCCCAGCATTTTGTGGGTGTTCTCTCTTTCTCTCTTTCTCTCTCCCCTAGCATTGAACAGAAGGCTCCTGACCTGAAAGCATAGGAACATTTCAAGCCTGCCAATACAGGCAAGAGCCATTACTGGGATTTGGCAGCTTAAAAGAGGAGGAAAAGAAAAAACAAGCTACTAGTTTATAGTCAGAAAGCCCTGGGGTACAAAGCTTTTGCTAAATTACGCTAAGTTACATCTGCCAGTGACCTTCATGCTTGAGATGCAATGGGCCAATTCTATCAGTACAAATTTAAAATGTACGTAAGTGCATTTAATGTTAGAAACTGACCTGAAACCAGAAGAGTCGCCTGAGGACAACAGAATACAGAATAGATGAATGGAATATCAGGAATGGTTCCCAGTAATTTGGATTGGTCCATAAATCAGCCCAGAACCACCACAAATATTAAACCCTACCATTCAAAACTTAATAAACTGAACAATTTTGTGAGGGAGATTTTTAGGACACTCAGTTACAATCTCATTATTTATGCTCCCTTTTAAAGTTGCTATTGAAAGTGTATTGGAAAAAGTGATAAAATTTTATGAGCTTTGTGATTGGTTGAACTTCTCCTTCAAGAAATTTGCAGATTTCAAGTAAATTTTGAAACAGAATGATTAGATTCTTCTATTAGCCAGCCAGGGAGAAGCTGTTTTAATTGAATTTCAGTCTCAAAGACAAAATTTGCATTTTCATCAATCACATGAAAACAATTTGCATTAGGATGGGGAAGGTGGCAAAGCAGAAATTACAATGTGAGACTGAAGCATATTCTTTGAGCTGAGTGTGTGAAGGTCAACAGGAAGATAAACAATTGTCAGCAGAACAATCGTAAATTGGGACAAATTTCTTTACAAATAAGCTTATTAAAAATATGAGATGCTTCACTATAATGCAGGGCTGAGTTAATGATCATTGCATCCCTTGAAGTTAAACCAATAAAACAGATAAAGCGATAGAAAATATAGTGATGGATAGAGAGGATCATGAGATCAGTTTTGGATTGTCATAGATAGATATGGCACAGGCCATTTGGCTTGCCAAGTCTGTGCTGGCCCAGTTTCTCTAAAATTACATTAATCCAGCTGTTGTTATTCTCCCTACAGATTTTACTACTCGCCTCACATTAAAGAGATGTGCATGGTAATTCTTTAACACGAAGAGTGGTAGGTGCCCGCAATGTGCTGCCAGTGGTAGTGGTGGAAGCAGACGTGACAAGTGGCATTAAAGGAACACGTAGGTAGACCAGATACGATCATGAGCAGGTAGGTAGGATTAGTTTAATTTGGCCTCATGGTCAGTTCAGACACAGCAGGCTGAAAGGCCTGCTCCTCTGTTGCACTGTGGCTGGTTAACCTGCGTGTTTGCATGTCTCTGGGATAAGGAAGCACCTGGAGGAGACCCAAACGGTCACTGGGAGGACATGTAAAGTACGCATAGATTGCACCAGAGGTTAGGATGAAATCCAGGTCTCTGGTGTTGTGCGGGAGCGACTCTGCCAGCTCTGACGTCCTTTATTTTGTCAAAAGGAAATGCCAACACAAGAAATAAGAGAGACTGAAAAGGACTGGGACAGGGATAAAAAACCAGCTAACCTTATGTTTCACGATGTTATATACTACCTGAGGTTTAGCTTCGCTATAGTTAATGGAAGCAGGGATCAGCAGGGGTTATAATCTGGTGACAAAGGTGCTCCATAATATTTTGCATCTCCACTTCTCATTTATCCCTAATAAAATGCTTCCTTTTGCTGTGCTGATCCCTACAAAACGGCTTCTATCACTTAAGGAATATTAAAAATCAGCTTTCGATGGCTTGAATATTAAAAAGATGGTGGCAGAGTGGCTGTGCTGTTGCATAAATAATCTTCAAGTAAAATATTGCAGATGCTGGAAGTGTAAAATAACACTGAAAAACTTTGGAAATACACAGTAGATAAGGCAATATTTCTCAACCTGAAATATTAACTCTGGTCCTTTCTCTGAAGATGCTGCCTGGATTGCTCAACTTGTCCAGCATTACCTATTTTACTTTTGTCATCCTGAGGTGAAATGGCCAGAGATACAAGTTCAAATCTCATTTTTGAATTCAATTTACAAATTAAATAATCTGGTATAATAAAGTACATTGATATTGGCCACATGACTGGATTATTGCAAAAACCCAATGTGTTCACCAGTGCCCTTTGGGGGGCGGGGGGGGGTGGAAGAGGGTTGTAATGTGGTGTCTTTAACATGAGATTTCAGACCTACAACATGGGTGACTTTCAAGAGCCTCTTCAAAAGACAAGGCAGCCTGGGGAGTTCAAGGGCAATTGGGAATGCTCACAATCTCATAAAGAAACAAGAAAAATCTTTCGATTAGTTTTGATTTACCAAACGGTACCCTGATTTGCACCAACTGAACACTCGTGATGTTACCAGATTAACTTCTAATCGTCTTATCTGAAATGATAGCAGATTTACCTCAGTCAAGTCTATGTCATGGCGGCTTAGCTGTCCATTGGTATGAGTGGAAATGTTCCTGTAAATTGCCATTTTGCTGCCGTAGCCTCCTTTCAGGATGATCTGTGGTTCTGGGTTCAAGTTAACAGAGCTATCTTGAGCATAATAGGCGAAGGCATATCTTAGCTTCCCTCCATAAGCCAATAGCTGCAGAAAGATGATTATGCACATCAAAGACTTGGGTAGGCTAGGCTTGCAGGATTATAACAGCGACCAATGTATAAGTTTTGAACATATACAGACTAAGCTTTGAGCCAGTCATCCAACACTGACGAACTATAAATGCAAATGGGCAGGAAAGAGGCAGATTCAACGTAAACATTAATAACTTACATTTACGTAGCACTATTAATGAAGCAGGAATGTCCCAAGTCATTTTACTGGAGGATTATTAAACTAAGAAATGATTCCAAGCCACATATGGAAATATTAAGATATAAGAAAGATAACTTAAGGCTTGGTCAAACATGTGGGCTTTAAGGAGCATCTTTTCTATACTGGGTCAATCAGAATGGAAAACAGAATTCTAGAGCTAAGGGTTTATCAGCTGAAAGCACCAACAGGGTACAGAAAATTTGAAGAGCAGAGATATGTAGAAAGTGTTTAAACATGAGGGCATAGGTTTAGTGTTAGGGGTAAGAGGTGTGGAGGGGGTTGGAACATGAAAGCACTGCCTGAGTACGTGGTGGAGGGAGTTGTTCTCACAACATTTAATAGGCATCTGAATCACCAAAGCTGAGAAGGTTACAGTCCAAGTGCTGGTGAAAGAGGTGAGTCAAGATGGGTATTTGACAGTCAACATGAATATAGAGAGCTGTGTGGTTTATTTTTGTCCAGTATAACCCAATGACTTGCGCAGCACAATTAAAATCATTAATAAGAAACTGTAAGAGCAGGAAAGTGTGAGATTTGCTCTAATTAAAGAAGTGGTGATGCAAATTTAAATGGTTAAAAATTAAGGGACAGTGAAGATCAGAGATAACATACTGCCACTGGGTTTGAAAAACAAGACCAATGAGTTGCTGACCTTCCCTCTATGAAGAGCTAGGCTGAAGCTCTCCTACAGTTTCACAAAACTATGGTTCACCATATCCGGATTTCAATGCAATTCTGAGCATGGCTCATTACAAAGGATAGGAAGGAGGGAAACGTACATTCACTGGAATGTTTATCTGGGCTCAAAGTGTTATAATCAGGCTTACATTTTCTCAGCATAGATGATTAAAGTTCACAGAACTCAGAAAGGAACTGATAAGACAGATGGGAGGATTTTTTTTCCCCACTAGCAGGGGTTACAACCTGGGGAACATAATCTTACAATTGAGGCTTTATTCAAGAATAATGCTCAAAATTATTTATTTAAACACAGTGGAACTCTCTTATGACAAAAGGCAGAAGACTGTAGCTCTGTTAACCAATTTAAGTCTGAAATCAAAAGATTTGAGAAGAGATTGTTCAAGAGGTGGAAAGGCAGAAAGGGAACTCTGGAGCTCAGAGTTTGTGCAGTGGAACACATGGCCTCCAACACTGTAGTGACTAAGTTCAGGATTGATGAAGTCCATAACTGGTGACACACAATGCAAGTGCTTCATAGAGAAACTGTTATTTGCTAAGTGCTTTACTGATTTACTAACTTACAATTTGCACCACAATTGATACCAAACAATGCTCATCTTCGGATTACATGCATCTATACTTCTCACCTTGTCTCCTGTGAACTGGGTTGGTAGTGCCCAGTAATATGGTTCTCTGTGGAGGTGCTTCTGTACCAGTGCAGCATCCAGCAAGATATCTGGAGGCTGAGAGAAGATGCCCTCTGTGGTTCCAGTCAGGTTACCTTGACTGACAACATGCAGTATCACTTGTTGAGGCATCAGAGTCAGCTGTACAGATATACAAAGGTACATACATTCATGAACATTTGTATGTATGTATATATGTGTGTGTGTGTGTGTGTGTGTGTGTGTGTGTGTATATATATATATATATATATATATAGATAGAGAGAGAGAGCGTGCATTGTTATCTGATGCTGAACATTACTATAATAATTATTTTAATTTTTCGCACACCTCAAGTTCTAGTATGGTTCAATGTATTTTTCAAAAACCATTACCACATCTGCACATAGAATTGATGAATAAATTTATTCACTACAATCGTAAATGGTACTTGACTGGCAACAGTAATATCATTTACTTAATCTAATTTGTCAGTATCCTATTCAGCACAGTTAGCTTTTGTGAATTAAGCAACTTTTTCCAAAATTCAGGTATGTTCCTAACAAATGTGTAAATTATTTATATATATATATATATATATATATATATATATATATATATATAGAGAGAGAGAGAGAGAGAGAGAGAGAGAGAGAGAGAGAGAGAGAGAGAGAGAGAGAGAGATGTATATATATATATACAAATGTACATATCTCTGCTCTTCAGATATACATATATACACAAATGTAGAGTGTGAATTTGTTAAATTTCTATTCTACTTCAATACAAGAGTTGAAATACATAGCGCACCATTGTGCAAAGCTGAAATATCTCACACTTCTCCAGCATCTTTGAGTCTTATCAATAAAACCCAGTAATATCATGAATGAGATTCCATTACTTTTCTGTTCAGTCCAATTAATTCATAAATGCTGATAAACTACATTTATATTTACAGCCAGCGTTTTATCCATTGTTTAGACACTTTGCAGAAACCATTTGAAAATTGTTTCTTTCACAACTGCCACAATGCACTGGTCTGTCAGCGAGCATAATCAAAGACCTCACCCACCCCAGAGGTTTTCTCTTCCCTTTTCCGATTGGGCAGGAGATACAAAAGCCTGAAAGCATTGACCACCAGGCTCAAGGACAGTTTCTATCCTGTCGTCATTATGCTCTTGCACTTTGTCTTCCTGCACTGTACTTGCTCTGCACCTTTTACAGACTATTCTGCATTGCTATTCTTTTACCTTGCTCTACCTCAATGCACTGAGTACATACTTCAGATGTAAGAACAGGGTGCAGTGCAAGACAACTTTTCACTGCCTCTTGGTACATATGACAATAATAAACCAATACCAATACATTAGGAATGTGTGCTTACAGGAACTCTGACCAGTCCTTGGAGTTCTGAGCAGGAAATGGATACACCAGAGCAGTAACAGGGACTACAGCCTTCTGGGTTGTGGAGACTGAGAGCAAATGATCCAGCCTTGCATTCATTGCAACGAACACCAGAAACACCTTCCTGAAATAAGGGTTTACACAACATTCAGCACTACAGATCAAAGTGGGCTTTTTTTTCCAAAACACTGCAGAATTTTTATTTAATATTCTGCTCCATTTGTTTTAAAAAACTGTGACATTTAGTTGAAAAAAAACAGATTAAGAGGGTGGAAAAGGGCAGAGGAGAATTGTACGGACTGTAAAGTAAATAACATAATTAATTCCATGCTTAGGTGAAGGGATGAAATAACAAAGGGGTAGCGAAGAAGGAAAATGCCAGTATATGGCAGCTGGGACCGTTTATTCTGTGAGATTCTATATAATTCTATAAACTATAAATTCTTCAGATAATAATAATGCTTAATAATACATAATCCTTTTTACACATGGTATTAATGCAGGAAAGAGGGAGGTACTATCAGACAATGTAGACAAAGCAGTCTGTAGACAATCTCCGAAAACAAAAGGTTTAATTTAAAAACTAAGTTTCCTAAAACAGAAGTAATGATCTTCAAATTTCTATATTATGAATACATCAAATTGATGATTCCATGCCAGCACTTGTTGCCATGGATATATCCACGTGTCTAAGGTGTATAGCAATAGGTCAACCTATTACCCTCCTTTTTTTTCATCTGGTTGAATGGGAGATGGACCTATCATTAGCAGAAACAAGGTAGAAGTTAGGACTTTAAACCTGTGGTTTTCTACACTACAGTGTTGTAGGTACACCTTGCCATAACACAGCTTTTTTTGTACAATGGCAAGTACTAAATGTTATACATCAGCTTCCTTCTAACCTGAATTTTCTACTATCTTGGAAAAGCATAAAGATGTGAAGTCAATTCATTGCAAAACAGAGCTGCAGAATGCACATATGGCTGAAGGCAAGTCACTTGCCATCGGTTCTGAGCGAAGACATAAAGAAGGCAAGAAAAATTCAACTCCAGCAACACATAAAGAGCTAGGATAACTCAGTGAATCAGACAACACCTATGGGGGAGACGGACAGTCGACGTTTCTGGGTATGAAATGTTGACTATCCATTTTCCGCCACAGATGCTGCCTGACCTACTGAGTTGTTCTTGTACTTTGTGCTGCTCCAGTTTTCCGTATTTGCAGTCACTTGTGTCTCCAACAAAGGAACTGTGCAGAGAGGTACAACAGAGAGAGAATAAAGTTGCAAGTTCTCATTAGGTATCAGAGTTATGTAAATGATAACGTACCTTACAGGGACAGACCCCAGTGTGCTCCTCACAACTGCAAACTCCTTGTGCCAGATCACATTTCTCAGACCTGGTACCTCTGGGATCGCACTTACAGGCGATACATTGGGGATAATCCCTGTATCCAAAGGCACACTCGCGGCATTTTTCTCCACTGAATCCTTGTTTACAAAGGCAGTGTCCATCCGTCACATTGCACCCAACTCCTACAGAACCAATGACGCTACAGTTGCAGGGCTAAAAATGAAAAGCAAACAGATAATTGCCATTTCGGTACGGACTAGAAGGGCCGAGATGGCCAGTTTCCATGCTGTAATTGTTATATGGTTTATAAATGAGTTTCCACTGCATTCATATAAAATAAATGGAAGAATGTCAGGAAAATACACTAGCAGCAGCATCTAGATTCTCTAGCTACACAATCTTGTTGAGTTATTTATGGACAGGTTAAACATACAAACTAGTATTTGGGTGATCAGCAGGGAGGATTTACCAGCTGCTGTGGGGCTGCAGGCATCGTCTGCCAGGTGGGAGGAGGGCAATTCTGTGTAGACTCCACCCCTCAGGCCATATTGATCAGAGACTGGCTTGAGTTATGCAGAGCTGGGAGTGATGAGCAGCAAACTCAATTCTGTGTAGCCCCCACCCCTCAAGCCATATTAATCAGGGTCTGGATTGAGTTACGCAGAGCTGGGAGCATCGAGCAGCAGACTCGCCAGCGAGGCTGGCTGGTGGCTGATCTTCCCACTCCTGCTTACTCTCCTGTCATGCTGTTTCTGGATCCCCTCTTACACTTTGTCTGCTCTTTTCTAACTGAAGAGCAGTTTGGATGATAAGTACTTCTCAGGAGTGAAACCCTGTCATACTGGGAACTTCTTGTAGTTGAATCTGTGGCTACTCCAGAAGTTGTTGCCAGATATTTCCCCATTATAACAACCAGTGCTAACATCGCCATGTTTGCTTATGACTAATTCTTGACTTGTGAATTGTTAACTTTCTGTTTTTTTCTTTATGGCATTTAATGTGTCAGCAGTGAGTGTGTGGTCTGTAATATTGTAAACCTATCACCATCTCACACTCAAACATTAATTTTTTATGCTTCTACCAAATCCTTAGAACAGTAGGTCCATGGGGTTATTACAAAGTGGAATAACATTGGTTAATAATCATGTTAAACACAAAGGAATATCTAATATAGCAAATCCCTGGATTTTAGGCTCTTCAAAGAAAATTAAAATGTAGGGAGAAGAAGCTTGCAATTTGTGTCATATTTGTCCACTTCTCACAGGACTAATTCCACTCTTCCTAATTCCAGGTGTGGAGACAAGTGCAAAGATCAAACTGAGGTCATTCTCCTGACTGCAGTGCTCTGTCACCCTGATTTACAAACTCTCCACCAACAGCATGCTGAGTAGTTAGTTTTAAAGGGTTCGGGAATTAGAAATAAATACGAGTTAGAAGCACAAACACGAGGAAATCTGCAGATGCTGGAAATTCAAGCAACACACATAAAAATTGCTGGTGAACGCAGCAGGCCAGGCAGCATCTATAGGAAGAGGTACAGTCGACGTTTCAGGCCGAGACCCTTCGCCAGGACTTTGTTATTACCAAAGATTAAAAATGGACTAACATTACAATCCAAAGAAGAGCAACTGGTACTATTGATGAAAACAACAAAAACTGCAGCAACATCATGTGGCTGAATGCAAAGCATTCTCCCAGCAGTGGGCGCCGCTGGGGCTCAAGGGCATTGTGGATGGAAATGACAATGTTCTAAATTGAAACTGTAAATAAATAATAAAGGACTATACTATTGTTATAATATGATTTTTTGTAGTTACCGAGTGAACCTCCTTTGGAAAAGGGGGATAAAAGCATTCTCATTACTATACCTTGCATCCAGTCCCAGGGTCATGACCCCAGTAGTTGGCTTCACAACGATCACATTTCTCTCCCTGTGTGTGTGGTGGGCAGATGCACTGCCCAGTTTCTTCTGCACAATTGTTCTGAGTGTGGGCACAGTCACAAGCTGCATAGGAAATACATGGAAAGAGCTTTTTTCTTCAGATTTACCAAGAAGATTTAAACACATTATACTTCAAAATTTAGCATTAAGTACTGTGTGACTACTTTTTGTCCATGTTAATACTCTGTGCTGTTTGAATTGAGGACCATTTGTTGATACACAACATTATTTTGTGTTTAATATATCCACATCAAGTTCTTCTGTCTGAAACTGGCAAAGCAATTAGCCCATTTATTTGAAAAAAGTATTAACCAGTTTAATATTTTTTGTTAATACAGAGCAATTTGATTAAAGTATGGCGAGCATTTGTACAACACTATTGTACAATTAGCATTCATATATCTGATATCCAAAACTCTGCAGCCTGCATCATAGTTCATACCTTGGTCTATTTACTAGTTACTCCTTGTCTGCTGTTCTGCAGGTGGTAATGGTTAAACATCAACATAATTTGAAAATTATATTGCTCTTAGTTTTAACTCCCTCTATAGCTCCATCTCTCAACATCTCTGTAATCTCCATCTGGCCTATAGCTTTCAGTTTATGAGTATATCTCTATTTCTGGCCTCGAGAAAATATTTAAACACCGGCCAAGATCTTAAGCCTTGAATTTCTGCCTGAAGTTCCCTATTAAGGTGCGCCTTGAAACTCATCTTTCCATTGTCTGCCTGCCCTCGCCATTCTTTATGTGGCTGACTCAAAGTCATTTTACTTGATAATACTCCTCTGAAATAACATGAGATACTTTGCACATTAAACCCATCATAGAAATAGGAAACTGTTAATGTTGTTTCAGGGTTTTCAAGAAAATTACTCAAGTTTCTCCACCGATGCCATGGTTAAGCGGCAAGTGGTTAAAATATTCCTAATGTGGCTTATTCAAAGATCTACACAGCTACAACATAATTCCCCGATGACTGTACTCAACTCCATGGCTGATGTAAGCAAACCTGCTGTGTGCCTTCTTTACTACCCTATTCACTTGTGTTGCCACTTTAAGGGAGCCACAGACTTGGTTGTACCTTATGTCTCTCTGTTCTACGCTCCCCAGGGTCTTGCCATGGACAGTGGACGTCCTGTCCTGGTTTAACTTCTCAAAATGAATCTCTTCACCTTTGTTTTGGTAGAATTTTATTTGCTATTCCTTTTCCTTGTGATCTCTGTACACACTTCTCCTTTAGTGGGAAGTGGGGGTGGGACTTAGTCTATAGTACAATCCCATCAATGTCATGAATTAAGCCTTTCAGTGAAAAGAAAAACATACTGGATGAATAGTGGGTCAGGGAGCAACAATGGAGGGAAATGGACAATCAACATTTTAGGCTGAGACCCGTCATCTAGACGTATCCATTTCCTTCTACAAATGCTAATTGACCCTGTGAAGGACTCCCGCAGTTTGCTTCTTATTGCTCCAGATTCCAGCATCTTGCAGTTTCTGGCGACACCGACTGATCCCGGCCTGATGGTTGTGAAAGTCAGATTCACATATTGAATATAGGAACATCAGGCTTGAACTTGATCTTCCATTCAACAAGACCGTGACTGATGCTCTACTTCAAAAAAAGGTGCCTAAGGGTTGCTCTGGACTCGATGAGCTGAAACGCTGGTTACAGTGTTGTATCGCTCAATGTATTCATTAATTGCAATAAGACTATCCATTTAAATTAATATATGCGTAGTAGCCTTCAGTTGAAATGAATAGTCAAAAGTGTTCACTTGCACCATGTACTTCCAAAAATAGTTCAAACACTCACGTGAACACCCACCGTCCTGGAATCCATAAAAGCCATGCGCACAGTGGTCACACTTCTCTCCACTCACCCCTGGCACACAGTGACACTGCCCATCGTCACCACAGTCCTCAGAGATTGAGCCTAATCGGCTGCAGTTGCAGGGACTGCAGCCCAGTCCAGTGCTCAAGCCAAAATACCCATGCTGTTAGGCATAGTAAAAGTGTAGGTTAGGCATCAGTGCAGAGGCGAAAGCAATTTGAACAGTTTGCTAAAATACGCATTGTTCAGGCAAAGGAGCTAGCGGGTTTAGACTTGCAGGCACTAGTTGTTCCATTTGTAAAGATCATTGAAGTTAACATTCTTTTCGATAATTGACTTTGGAAAGCAATTTTTACATCACTCTTCAGGTTCTCTTTTTAGTACCAGGAGAAAAATCAGCTGATAAAAACAGATCCCATATGATTCAGTAAAAAAAAATCAACATTGCTGCAATAGAAACTGCTTCCTGCTAACAATGACTGAATATACAGGGAATAATAAACACTGATAATGGTCTTGTTACACACACAAAATGATGGAAAATTATAACATAATGTTTAAGGTTTATGGCATCATTGACATTTGCCGCATGAAGCATTCACAGCACTAATCATGCCAGCGGTGACTGGAATCATTTAAAGCAGACTGCATTAGTTGTCTTGCCCAGTAGCTCTGCATTTCCTTTGGCTTCAATTATTTCAATTCTCCTTCAGACACAGCATCCCATCATTCAACAACCCTCTGTGTAAATACATTTTATCCTCCGACCCTTTTTCCAAACTCTCTTCATCCTGATATTTAATTATTGATGCTTCATTAAGGAATCTTTTGCTAAGGAAATTATCATTCCCTGTTTATCTTGTCAAAGTTCTTCATGAGGATAATAAAGTATATTTTCTTATCTAAGTGTTGGTATCTATAAAATTCCCCTCCAGAAACTCAAACTCACCAACTCCTTTACAAGCAATATCTAAGTTTGACACAACAGCCTCAATATAGTCAAGAGATGAAGCCAATGCCATAAAAAGATCATGTGATTCTATCTGATTGCCTCTGACCTTTGTTTTTACTGCTTTGCTGCTGAAACCCTTGTCAGTGCAACTGTCAGCCCTACCCAAGTCTCTATAAGTATGGCAACTTCAGCCTTGGGGGGCTTCATGTTTTTTGCAGTTCATCGAAAACTCTGCTCCTCCTGTCTCAATTTAACGAAAGTCCTGCTCACCCAGCAACCATGCCTTTGTGGACTTGCAGGCACAATCTGAACTCCACCAACAAAAGACATTTTGGCCAACTCATCTGTGTCAGCTTTTTAAGTTAAACCACTCGTACCCTTCTTACTTTTTGCAGTCCTCTGCCTTACAAGTATGTACTTAATGTTTGTAACAGATTTTCTCGCCAAACCTGTTGGAATTCTTTAAGGAAATAACAGGCAGGATAGGCAGAGGAGAATTGTGGATGTTGCTTGTTTGAATTATCAGAAGGCCTTTGCACATGAGGCTGCTGAACAAGATAAGAGCCCATGGTATTACAGGACAAATACTAACATTGATAGAAGATTGACTGAATGGCAGGACGCAAAAAGTGAGAATATAGCGGGCCTTTTCTGGTTGACTGCCAGTGACTAGTGGTGTTCCACAGGGGTTGAATAGGATAGCTTCTTTTCACATTATATGTCAGCGATTTGGATGATGGAATTGATGGCTTTGTAGCCAGACTTACGGACGATACAAAGAAAGGCATAGGAGCAGGTAATGTGGAAGAAACGGAGTCCGCAAAAGGACTTGGACATTGGGAGAAAGGGCACTGAAGTGGCAAACAGAAAATAGTGTAGGGAAGTGGATGGTCAAGCATTTTGGGAGGAGTACAGACATAAACTATTCTCTAAACTGAGAGAAAATTCAAAAACCAGAGGTGCAAAGTGACTTGTGAGTCCATGTGCGGGATTTTCCAAAGGTTAACTTACAGCCTGAGTTGGTGGTAAGAAAGACAAATACAACGTTAGCATTCATTTTGAGAGCACTAGAATATAGGAGCAAGGATGCAATGTTGAGGCTTTACAAGGCATTGGTCAGACCTTACTGGAGTATTGTGGGCAGTTTTGGGCCCCTTATCTAAGAAAAGACGTACTGGCATTGGAGAAGATCCTGAGGAAGTTCATGAGAATGATTCCAGGAATAAAAGAATTATACATTAATGCATTTGATGACTCTGGGCCTGTACTCACTGGAGTTCAGAAAATTGAGGGGGAATCTGATTGAAAGCTATCAAATATTGGAAGGCCTAGAGAGAGTGGATGTGAAGAGGATACTTCCTATAGTGGGGGAAGCCTAGGACCAGAGGCAACACCCTCAGAACAGAGGAACATCCATTTAAAACAGAGATGAGGAGGAGTTTCTTTAGCCAGAGGTTGGTGAATTTGTAGAATTCATTGCCATGGACTGCTATGGATATCAAGTCATTAAGTATAGTTAAAGCAGAGTTTGATAGGTTCCTGATTACAGTGTATCAAAGGGTACAGGCAGAAGGCAGAGAATGGGGATGAGCAGGATAATTAACGAGCCAGGAAACAGTTGAGGCCAGTTCATTGGCTATATTTAAGAGGGAGTTAGATATGGCCCTTGTGGCTAGGGGGATCAGAGGGTATGGAGGGAAGGCTGGTGCAGGGTTCTGAGTTGGATGATCAGCCATGATCATAATAAATGGCGGTGCAGGCTCGAAGGGCCGAATGGCCTACTTCTGCACCTATTTTCTATGTTTCTATGATGGAATGGTGGAACAGATTCAATGGGCTAAATGGTGTAAATGGTGAATTCTGCTCCTGTGTCTTATGGTAACATTTCAATACTAATACTAAGCAAATAGGCACTCATAGGAACATGTAGCCAAATGTGTTGTCATAGATACTCAATGGAACATGTAGCCAACCACTAAAGGCAAACTTACATGTAATTAAATTTAAATGGTTGATAGACCAGATGTCTTTTTTTGGAAAAATCTGAACATATTGTTTGCAGTTTGTAAATTGGATGATGTTTTTGAACTTCCATCATTAGTTCAACAAGCTACAAGTTAATGCACTGAATGACCTCAGCAAACTCAATAAATAATGAACTCTGAAACTGCCCAGTGTAAATCGTAAGATATAGGAGCAGAATCAGGCCATTCATTTACTTTCCCTCTCAACTCCCTTCTCCCTGTAACCTTTGAAGCCTGTACTAATCAAGAACCTATTAACTTCCACTTTAAATATGCCCAATGACTTGATCTCCACAGCCGTCCGTGGCAATGAATTTCCACCTTGTACCTGAAGCAATTCCACCACATCCCTGTTCTAAAAGGACATCCTCCTATTCTTAAGCTGTGCCCTCTGGTCCTAGACTCTCCCACAAATGGAAGCAGCTGTCAAAGTCAATGTCAGCATGGTTTCTGTAAAGGGAATTCCTGCCTGACAAATCTGCTAAGAGTTCTTCGAGGAAGTAACAAGCACGGTGGACAAAGGAGAGGAAGTGGATTTCATTTCCTTGGATTTTCAGAAGGTATTTGATAAGGTGCCACACATGAGGCTGCTTAATGATATAAAATCCCATGACATTACAGGAAAGATACTGGCATGGATAGACAGACGGGCAGGAGGCAGCGAGTGGGAATAGAAGGAGCTTTTTCTGGTTGGCTGCCTGTGACTAGTGGTGTTCCTTGGGGGTCAGTATTGGGATCGCTACTTTTCACATTGTTTTCCAATGATCTGGATAATGGAATTGAAGGCTTTGTGGCAAAGTTTGCAGATGATATGAAGATAGGTGGAGGAGTAGGTAGTGCTGAGGAAGCAATGCGACTGCAGAAGGACTTACACTAATTGGAAGAATGGGCAAAAAAGTGGCAGATGGAATACAGTGTTGGCAAATGGTAAAAGGAACAAAAG
This sequence comes from Mobula birostris, assembly GCF_030028105.1. Taxonomy (NCBI): domain Eukaryota; kingdom Metazoa; phylum Chordata; class Chondrichthyes; order Myliobatiformes; family Myliobatidae; genus Mobula; species Mobula birostris. The sequence continues at coordinate 92,524,895 of NC_092370.1, read as the reverse complement.
TGCAGACTATTATATAAATGGAAAGAAAATTCAAACATCAGAGGCACAAAGGGACTTAGGAGTCCTTATGCAAGACTCCCAAAAGGTTAATTTACAGTTTGGATCTGTGGTAAAGAAGGCAAATGCAAAATTGGCATTAATTTCAAGGGGAGTAGAATATAAAAACAAGGAGATAATACAGGTGCTTTACAAGACACTAGTCAGGCCACACTTAAATGTTGTCAACAGTTCTGGGCCCCATGTCTCAGAAACGATATACAGGTGTCCCCGCTTTTCGAACGTTCGCTTTACGAAACCTCACTGTTACGAAAGACCTACATTAGTTCCCTGTTTTTGCTAACAGAAGGAGTTTTCACTCTTACGAAAAAAGCAGTGCGAGATAAAAGGCAGCGCACGAAAAAAGCAGCACGCGCCCCAAGCAGCCGCTCTCCCCCAGATTCAGAATGGCATTCTAGCGGGCATTGCTTAAACACGTGCCTGTGAGCAGCCTTTAACAAGATGAGTTCTAAGGCATCGGAAAAGCCTAAAAGACCTCGTAAGGGTGTTACACTTAGTGTAAAACTAGACATAATTAAGCTTTTCGATAAGTAAGGACAAAGTGAGTTTGGCTTGTGGAAGTTGATGAAGATGATGTTGAAGAGGTTTTGGCATCCCATGACCAAGAACTGATAGATGAAGAGCTGAAGCAATTGGAAGAGGAAAGGATAACAATCGAAACCAAATGCAGTAGTGAACGGACCGAAGGTGAAGTCGTCCAGGAACTGAACGTGAAGCAACTGCGTGAGATTTTCGCTGCAATGATTGCAGAAAAGTACGACTTTAATTTTGAAAGGGTACGTCGGTTTAGGGCATATTTGCAAGATGGTTTGAGTGCTTACAAAGAACTGTATAGAAAAATGCGCGAGGCTCAGCAGTCAAGCCAGCCTTCCACATCAGCCAGACAACGAACCTCAACCTTTGACATCGAGGCAGACAGACATAGAAGATGACCTGCCTCCCTGATGGAAACAGACGACGATGAGATGATACCCCAGTGTCCCACCACCCCAACCCCCAGGTCGCAGAGATACCGATTCACGGAGAATGCAGCGGTAGCCGGGAGGCACCCAACACATCTTTAAGAAAAAAGCCGAAATAAACAAACTAGTTAATTAGGTGCCGCCCGGCACGTAAATGTCGGCCCAGATCAGAGGCAATTGCCCATTGCGTCGCCTCTGATCCGGGCAGACATTTACGTGCCACGCGGCACCTAATTAATTAGCTTGTTTATTTTGGCTTTTTTCTTAAAGATGTGCTGGGTGCATCCCGGCTACCACTGTACCCCTGCCTGCTTCGCAGATCGGTATCGATTCGTTGCCCGGAGGGTGGGGGCCACTGCACCACCCCAACCTCTGACGACTCAGTCTAACACACCATCATCAGTGTGCTCGATGTCTTCCCGGTTCCCGTAAGTGATACTACACTGTGCATACATTATTCCTACTTTATATAGGCTGTGTATTTTTACATGTTATTTGGTATGATTTGTCAGCTTCATCGCTTAAAGGTTACTGGAGAGCGCTTGCGCCGTGTTTCTGCCGAGAGTGCTTGCGTGAGATTTTCGCTATGGAGAACAGTGCAGTAATGATTGTAGAGAAGTATTTCTACTTTATATAGGCTGTGTATTTATCTTATCATTCCTGCTTTTACTATATGTTACTGTTATTTTAGGTCTTATGTGTTATTTGGCATGACTTGGTAGGTTATTTTTGGGCCTGTGAACGCTCACAAATTTTTCCCATATAAGTAAATGGTAATTGCTTCTTCACTTTACGACATTCCGGCTTACAAACCATTTCATAGGAACGCTCTACCTTTGGATGGCGGGGGAAACCTGTATAGTCATTGGAGAGAGTCCAGAGGAAGTTCACGACGATGATTCCGGGAATGAAGGAGTTAACATTTGAGGATTATTTGGCGCTTTAGGCCTGCACTCACTGGAATTTAGAAGAATGCGAGAGGATCTCATTGAAACCTACTAAATGTTGAAAACGCTAGATAAGGTAAATGTGGAAAGGATGTTTTCTATGGTGGAGGTGTGCAGCACTAGAGGGCACAGCCTTAAAATTGAGGGGTGATCCTTTAGAACAGGGGTAAAGAAGAACTTTTTTTTTTAAGTCAGTGGAATGCTCTGCCACAGACCGCTGTGGAGACAAATATCGTGAGCATATTTAAAGCGAAAATTGATGTTTCCTGATGGTTCAGGGCATCAAAGGCCATCAGCCATGATGGAATCATGGAGCAGACTCAATGTGCTGAATGGCCAAGTTCTTCTCCTATATCTTATGGTCTTATCTGCTCCATGTCCACTCTATCTATATATCACTTTTCAATATTCATTGGATCAATGAGATCCCTCTTCATTCTTCTAAACTCCAGTGATGGAGGTCGAGATAGTGAATAGATGATTTAGGAGATCAGGCATCAGGAAAGTAGAGTTGAAGTTAGACCAGCCATGAGTTTCCAGAACTGCCCTGCCTTCATATGGAAAAATATCACTTCCCTTGACAATCATTGGCATTGGGTAACTGTAACTGGGAGCCCACCTTGCGGAAAACTGTGGAGTTATATTGTGTCCCATCAGCCCAAGTTGCAATATTGCTTTTGAAGGTTTTTATATGTGAAATTTTTTATTCACAAGATCAACCTTTGACAAGTTATTGGGAGGAGTAGCCCTTCACGCAACACTCATCCATCCTGACAAAGACCAAAAAAAAGCTAAGGCTAAAACACACAAACTCTCCTACTTTATGCAATGTGGAAACAATTGCCATATGAGAATGATTGCCAAATACTATACTGGGCCTGACTAACTGCCATGTAAATATGATGCTTTGCTTTCAGCTTCTGTGACATCTAAATTGTTCAATAAATTTATAACCAAGAAGCCTCTGTGAGCTATCGTTTGCTTTTCTTGAATTTGAATACTTCACATGAATAAAAGCCATAGAATGAGGCATAATGAGTCTCACTTGAAGCCATATCAAAATGCCTAATTATTAAGTCAGATCAGTTCCCCTGTTAGAACTTTAAAAAAAATTACAAACCTAAATGGGCTGTTAAGCTCTTTCAACAGATCTTCCAGGATACAAAGTATAAAATGAATTAGGTGCTTTTGTTGTGATGTAAAGATTCAGTGATCTGCTTTTTATTTGAACAACAGAGGTATTATTTTGTGTTAAAAGTCTGGATTTAAACTTTGCATTCTGCCACCTAATAGAGTTAAAGGTTTCGTAAGTGTGAGTCTTGCACATTCCAGTTGTTGTGTTAGTATGTGTGACTAAAGAGATACATAGGCTGATTTAAAGTACCCAGTTTTGTTAACTGGCAGATTTAAGAATTATCTTTTCACCAAAGGGTTGTAATGATCTGGAACTCATTGACTGTGTGTAGGAGGCAGAAACTTCAACTGAATTCAAAATGTCCCGAGACCAGCACTCACCACTGCAAGTGACATTACCTTACAAGTTTGTGAAGCAAGTGATGGGAAATGAACTACCTACATACCCCCACATTTGGCTGGCGTGGACAGGTTGAGGACATCCTTTGCTGCACATCTCTGTAATTTCTACATTAAACGCTGTGGGTAGAAGTTCATTCTCAATCGCCTCTGCTAAACGTATTAAGTGTATTGAACTTCGGTTCCATTGGTCAAGCATCGTGAAGCTGGGATAAACTTCCACACAGTTGTATTTCTATTTAATTATGACATGAATAATTGTTAACAGTAAACGCTAATCCAATTATAAATACGCACCGTACACTTGTCACACTTCTGCCCCAGAACGTTGGACTTGCATTGGCAACGACCAGATGTGAAGTTACACACCTCACTATACGAACCATTCATATTGCAGTCACAAGCTGAAATACAAAGGGTAAGTCTGTAACCTAGAGCCTGATCTGATCTCAGGAAAGAGTATCTTTAGTTTGCTGCATTCCCCTCCCTCTAAGTGTTGATTACTTTCTCTTCAGCCCTTCAACCCTCCCAGCTTCTTACTTCATTCCCACTCCCCCACTCACCAACCTTCCTCCTCACCTGGTCTCACCTATCACCTGACAGCTTGTACTCCTTCCCCTCCCCCCACCTTTTTATTCTGCCTTCTGAGCTCTTGCTTTCCAGTCTTGGCCTGAAACTTTGACTGTGTATTCCCCTCCACAGTTGCTGGCTGTCTGGGTGACATCTTGCAGGGTGGGAGCCATTTGAAAACTAAAAGTTTTACCGGGAGTGAGTCACTGTTTAAAGTACTGATTGAACGAGTGACATCTTGGAGAGCGGGAACTATTGAAAATTGCAACGCGAGTCATTGTTTCAAGTAGTGAGTGTGAGAGCAACATCGTGCAGGGCTGGAGCCATTTGAAAACTGCAAGTCTCGTCAGGAGTGAATTATTGTTTAAACGGCGATGAAAAACTGACATCTTGCAGGGCAGGAGCCATTTGAAAAATACAAGTCTCATCAGGACTGAGAAAGGAGGTGTAAGAAGAGCGGCCATTTTTAGAGTAGAGCAGTGATATAGTGGTACAGCTTTGGCTCAAAAGGCTTAAGCAAGAGGTTCTAAATAAGCTACCAGAAAGTGTTTTATTCTGTTAGTATATAGCTAATGCACTGATAATGGGTCCAGAGTTATTTTCCTTATGTGAGATGTGAGACCTCCAGTCTCCCTGATAGCTACACGTGCACAAAGTGCACCGAGCTGCAGTGCCTTAAGAGATCATATTTAGGAAGTGGAGCTGCAGCCTGATGACCTTCAGCTCATATGGGAGAATGAGGAGGTGATAGATAGGAGCTATAGGGAGGTAAGAGACAGGTACCGGGAGATGGAAAGGGAATAGGCAGCCAGTGCACAGTGCCCCATTGACATTCCCCTCAACAATAATACACCGCTTTGGATATTGTTGGGGGGGGGGGGGAAAGAGGGATGACCTAGCGGGGGGAAGTTGCAGCAACCAGGTCTCTGGCAGTGAGTCCGGCTCTGTGGCTCAGAAGGGAAGGGAGAAGAGGAGTGCAGAAATAATAAGGGATTCCTCCACAGTCTGGGAAGCAGACAGACAATATTGCAGGTGTGATGAAGACACCCAGATGGTATGTTGCCTCCCAGGTGCCAGGGTCCTGAATGTTTTGTACCAGGTCCTCAGCATTCTAAAGGGGGAGGGTAAACAGACAGAAGTCGTAGTACATAGAGGTACCAATGACGTAGGTAGGGAATCGGAGGATGTCCCGTAAAGAGGATGTAGGGAGTTAGACAGAAAACTGAAAAGCAGGTCCTCCAGAGTAGTAATCTTTGGATTGCTGCCTATGCCACATGCCAGTGAGGGTAGGAATAGAATAATTTGTCAGATGAACGCATAGCTGAGCAACTGGTGCAGGGCACAGGGTTTCAAATTTATGGATCATTGGGATCTTTTCTGGGCAAGGTATGACCTGCACAAAAAGGATGGGTTACACCTGAACCTGAGGGGGACCAACAATGTTGTGGGCAGGTTTGCTAGGGCTGTTGGAGAGGGTTTAAACTCATTTGGCATGGGATAGGAACCAAAATGATAGAGCTGAGGATGGGACAGTCCGCATACAAGTAGATACAGCATGTAGTGAGACTGTGAGGAAGGACATTCAGATAATAGGGCAAAATTGCAAGCAGTGTAATATGAGGGCAAAATCGAAACGGGTGATGAACAGGGCTGAAGCTGTTATATTTGAATATATCCAATAAACGTAATAAGGTAGATAATCTTGCAGCTCAGTTAGAGATTGGCTGGTATGACATTGCGGGCATCACTGAGTCGTGGCTGAAAGATGATCATAGTTGGAACCTAAACCTCCAAGGATACACCTTGTATCAAAAGGACAGGCAGGTAGGCTGAGGAGATGGAGTTAAAAAAGGAATCACTTCCTTAGAAAGAGGTGACATAGAATCAGAAAATGTAGAATCCTTGTGGGCAGAGTTAAGAAAGTGCAAGTTGTATAAAGCCCTCCAAATAATAGACAGGATGTGGGATACAAATTACAATGTGAGATAGAAAATACACATCAATGTTATGATAGTGACGGGGGATTTCAATATGCAGGTAGATTAAGAAAATCAGGTTGGTGCTGGATCCCAACAGAGGGAATTTGTAGAATGCCTATGAGATGGCTCTTAAGAGCAGCTTGTGGTTGAGTCCACTAGGGGAAAGGCAATTCTGGATTGGGTGTTGTGTACTGAACCAAATTTAATTAGAGAGCTGAAGGTAAAAGAACTCTTAGGAGGCAGTGACTATAATTATGTATACTGCGTATATAGTTGAGATGTATCAGTATTATAGTAGAGTAAAAAGAATTACAGAGGCATGAGAAGAGCTGGCCAAAATTGATTGGAAGGGGACACTAGCAGGATGACAGCAGAGTAGCAATGGCAGGAGTTTCAGGGGTCAACCTGGAGAGGTACCTCACATAGATGCAACAGCATTCTAAAGGGAGAATGAGGCAACCATAGCCGACAAGGGAAGTGAAAGACAGCATAAATGCAAAACAGAGGGCATATATTACAGCAAAAATTAGTGGGAAGTTAGAGGGTTGGGAAGCTTTTCAAAACCAACAGAAGGCAATTAAAAAGCTATCAGGAAAGAAAAGATGAAATATGAAGGTAAGCTAGCCAATAATATAAAAGAGGATGCCAAAAGTTTTTCAAATATATAAAGAGTAAAGGAGAGTCACGAGTGGATATCGGACTACTGGAAAATGACACTAGAGAAGTAATAATGGGAGAACCAAAAAATGGAGGAGAAACTTTGTAAGTATTTTGCACCAGTCTTCACTATGAGAGGCACTAGCAGTATGCCAGAAATGTGAGAGTTTCAGGGGGCAGAAGTGAGTGCTATGGAGAAGGTGAAAGGTCTGGAGGTAGATATTGTAAGTTATCTGGAGCAGATGGACTACACCACAGGCTTCTAAAAGATGTAACTGAAGAGACTGAGGAGGTATTAAGATTCAAAGTACAAAGTTCCCTTTTACTTGTTTTTTTGTGTGGTAGAAGGCACTTGGGGGGAGGGCTGATGTGCCTGTTCAATCTTGTTCATTTTTTTGTTGGGGGAGCGGGCGTTTCGGGGGTTGATGAACGTGCTGCCTTTCTTTTCTTTCTTGGTTTCCTGGCTACCCTGAGAAGAACTTCAAGTTGTATAGTTTGAAAATAAATGAACCTTTGAACATAGATTCAAAGGAGATTAGTAATGATCTTTAAACAGCCACTAGATTCTGGAGTGATTCTGGAGGTCTGTAAAATTGAAAATGTCACTGCACTCCTTAAGAAGGGAGGGAGGCAGAAGAAAGGAAATTAAAGGCCTGTGATGGGATGAGACCCAGGCTGAAGAGCAGGGAACCAGTCGATGCTTGGCTGCTAGAACGGACTTGGAGGTGATTCAAAGTGGCAGGACAGAGACGAGGCAGAGTTGAGGGAGTGGGGCCATGGCCTAAGAGTGAGGCAACAGGGAACGTGCTGAACCCGGCCCACATCTGAGAGTGAGGATGACCTGAGGTTTGCCCGATTTAACCGCGGGGCTAGACTGGAAAGATCAGGGTGTTGGGGACGGAACCGAGTGATGGACTGGTGTTCAGCTCGCTGCTCCATGGGGTTTACTCATCTCTGCATTGAAATGAGGCCATGGCCTGCAACTGACTGGCCCTTGAAACAGCTGTGACTGCCGTCTTGGCTGCGGACTTTCAGTTCCAAATGCCAATTGCTCACTTTAATTGTTTGCATGATTAGTTTTTTTTCTGCACATTGGATGTTTGACTGTCTTTTTTAATGGGTTCTATCAGGTGTCTTTGTTTTGTGGCTGCCTGTATGGAGACAAATCTCAAGGCTGCACAAGGTGTACCTACTTCGTTAATGAATGTCTTTTGTATTCTTACCAATGGTGATCTGCAGGGGTCAAATTTGGGACAGCATCCTTTCAAGTTATATATCAATGATTTCGGTGATGGAATTGATGGCTTTGTGATGGTATGTTTATAGGTAGAGCGGCAGGTAGTGTTGAGGAAGCAGGGAGTCTGCAGGAGAACTTGGGCAGATTGCGGGAAAACAGCCAAAGGAGTGACAGGTGGAATATAGTGTAGGGGATGTACAGTCATTCACTTTGGTCAACAGAATAAAGGCATGGATATTTTCTAAATCGGGGAGAAAATTCTAAAGTGCTAATTGGCTTGGGAGTCCTTGGCACGATTCACTGAAGGTTAACTTGCAGGTTGAGTCGGCAGTAAGGAAGCCAAATGCAATGTTAGCATTCATTTTGAGAGGACTAGAATATAAAGGGAAGGATGTAATGCTGAGGCTTTAGAAGGCATTGGTGAGACAGCATTTGGAGTATTGTGTGCAGTATTAGCCCTTATCCAAGAAAAGGTGTGCTGGCATTGGAGAGAGTCCAAAGGAGGTTCACAAGAATGATTCCAGGAATCAAAGGTTTAACCTATGAGGAGAGTTTGATGGCTCTGGGCCTGTACTCATTGGAGTTTAGAAGAATGAGGGGGATCTCACTGAAACCTATCAATGTTGAAAGGTCTGATAGAGTGGAGGATTGGAGGATGCTTCTTATAGTGGTGAGTTTCAGATCAGAGAGCACAACCTCAGGCTAGAAAGAAGTCCACCTAGGACAGAGATAAGGAGGAATTTCTTTAGTAAGAGGGTAGTGAATCTGTGGAACTCATTGCCACGGTCAGCTGTGGAGACCAAGCCATTAAGTATATTTAAAGTACAGGTTGATAGGTTCTTGATTAGTCAGTGTCAAAGGATACTGGGAGAAAGCAGGAAGATGGATTTCAAAGGGATAGTAAATCAGCCATGATGGAATGGTGGAGCAGAATTGATGGGCCAAATGGTCTAATACTGCTTGTATGTGTTATGGTCTTATGAACTTGCAACTGCCACCATATACTGCTGAAATCTGGAAATATACCCGGGCACAAGAGATTCTGCAGATGCTGGAAATATTGAGCAACACACACAAAATGCTGGAGGAACTCAGCAAGACAGGCAGCATCAGACAGGCCTGAAACTTTGACTGTTTATTCCCCTCTGTAAGTGCTGCCTGACTTGCAGAGTTTCTCCAGCATTCTGTGTTGCTCAAGATTTCCAGCATCTGCAGAATCTCCTGTTTATAGTTTGTTACTTTTGCCTGTAGATGGCACTGCATGTCAACAGGCTATTTGAACAGGGACATTGACAAAATTTTTGTGGAGCATTCAATCCAATTTTATTCCTATTAAATCCTCACAGATACATCAGTCTAACAGGCCACTGATTCTCTTCAGTCAGTACGCTTCTACAAGCTAGTTGTCAAATAGTCATTATTCCTCAGACAAAATGCTCTACACCTTGACAGCGAGTGAGTCTGGGCTTAGTATTTTGATTAGAGTCGGTCTAATGGTTTATCTTTCAATCTTCAAATCTGTTGAAAATGACAACTTTACCACATCCTCCTTTTTACCTCAGCACAGAAGATCTCTCCTAGAGCACCGACTGAACAAGATTAAGTTTTTAAGTTTTTCTAAAACTATCCCATTCACTACTGAATTCTATTTGAGAATGGTCTACAGATTTGTTTTGAAATAATTATTGCAGAGTGGGAATAGGAAAAAGAAGAAATGCAAGGCAGCCATTATAAAATGCTGAACAACCCTGTCTCTGTAATGGAAAATCAATGGATTTGAGTTGGCGTATGGTCTATTTTTCAGTACTTTCTTTCACACTGGATCAAATAAAATTGGAAAGTGGAGCCAAAACAAACTTGCACAAAGATTTGCCAGGAAGTGCAATGGATGTCATTTCACAGGTTGATGTAAAATTTGGCCAAGATCTTTGGTAGTCCTCCCAAACCCACAAACCTGACTTCTATAACTGATGACAAGCTTCACTAGCACATAGAAATGTTCAGGTTCCTTTCCAACTCACAGACCATCATGACTTGGAATTCCACTACTAGAGCCTCACTGTTGTTTGGCCTTAATCCTGGATAGTTTCACTGAAAGGAGTCCGAAGTTCAATTAGAATTCAAGATGGCCATTGAGGCCCAAATGCAATACAAATATTGAAACTCAGAAAAGGAATCATAAAACACTACAGCACGGGAATAGGCCCTTTGGCCCATCTAGTCCATGCCGACCTGTTTATCTGCCTCACTACACTCCGAGTGAACAACTTCCCTTGACGTTCCCTTAAATATTTCACCTTTCACTCTAAAGAAGTCAAGCTTGTTGAGCTGGGAGCAGTTCAGCTGAACCTGAAACACCACAAGAGCATTGCCAAAGAAAGGTCATTTCATGCATAGATATACAAGTGGGAGTTGAGTATTTTCAGAAAAGGCACTCAGCAACAATGTACAAGCTGCTCAGTTGCAAGCTCGCCTCCCACAGCTAGACATAAAATCCAGGCACTTTAATCAGTTAAGCAACATAAAGGAAACCGGGTAATAGAGGAAGGAGGAAAGAGATGGGAAAGTACTCATAGGTTGAAGTAAGAGTAATGTACAGGATGTTAAACACAGGCCCAGACAGCCAGCACAAATGGCTTGTTACTGGGCTGTAAAGTTCTGTATATATGTCAACCACAGGTAACGGATGGGGTGTTTTCACAGACAACCTGAATTTGATTTTGTCCTTAAGTTGGAAAATACATAAAAAGCACTCAATATGGTAGCCATACCTCCATCGTGTTGTAGTGAATGGCATAAAACAGCACATATGTCTGATAAGAAAGAACAATTGCTAGACGTGGGGGGAAGAGAGAGAGAGCGAGAGCGAGAGCGAGAGCGAGAGCGAGAGCGAGAGCGAGAGCGAGAGCGAGAGCGAGAGAGAGAGAGAGAGAGAGAGAGAGAGAGAGAGAGAGAGAGAGAGAGAGAGAGAGAGAGAGAGAGAGAGAGAGAAAGAAATAAGAGTTCTGCCATCCATAGGAACAAATGTAGGTAGGTACTCAGACTTTTCAATTTAATAATGAGAGCTTGTATTGGTGTCTGTAACTAGGAGACGGCTTGTAAATTGTGTACTACTAGATAGTTGTGCTAAAGCTAAGGTACAAATTCCTTTATGGAATCAGCCTGCCAATTAGCTGAGGTGACAGATCATTGTGTAGATATCTCTATTGTTACTGGGCTGCACATTAAATGATAAATGAGGTTAGGCTACCAATGAGTATGAGGTAAATTACGTGGTTTACTGTGCAATACCCTGTAGCTGCTGGAGTTGACCGGGGGGGGGGGGATGTATATCCATAAAGAGGGCTTTCTGCTTGTATTAAGGCAGATGATAATTTGACTACGCTTTATTTTCATGCCACATTCAGTCAATGTATGCAATATGGTGAGCCTTCACTCCTGGCCTACAGTGAACTCTGGAAAATGCTCTAATGAGTAAAATTGTGACTATCTGTTGCATTGGGGGCACTGTCAACATTGGCATGTCCCATGCATAGTTTTGTAGTCCCAGCTGGCCATAGCACATTCCCCTTCCCCTCTCCAAGAACCATGCAAGTGGCCAACTTAATTCAATTACTCACCAGTGAAATGACCCCAGGAAACTTCAACCCCCCTCTGCCATGTACCTATTAATGCCCTCCACCCTTGCACCATTGACCTTCGCTTCTGTTCTCTCTCACCCTTTCCCAAACTGGGTACCTGTTTTAAAATGGTTAAGGATAATGGTTAATGAAAAGTCTAAGTTAACCTGTAGAAAGTCCAGAACCAATTGACTTGACTTACACCGATGGGATCAACATTTAACATGGTTGGGTTTCGCTGCTTTGGAAAAGCAGACACTACAAAGGACTGCAATTTGAAAATGCCAGGTAATCACAAGTGTACGTCTGTGAATATAGTCTCTGTTTTACTCTCTCCTCCAATGCCGCCTGACTGCAGCGTTTTTCTAACATTCTCCTTCATACACCAGAATCTAATACCTGCTGTATTTCATTATAGTTTGAACAAATTATCTGCTGGGTTCATGCTGAAGTTTAACTTCAACCATCAATAAAGTTAAGAATTAGCTGCTAGTGTAACCAATTTCCTGATATTTGGCTTCACTGAGGTCAAAGGGAATTCACCTGCAAATGCCTTGGTGATCAACGACAAGTATTTCCACTGCTGTTGTTTGTCTGGTCATGAACATTCTGCCCTCCTGCTTCCTTCAGTGTGAGTAGTTCACTACTCATTAACTTTGTTTCCTTTTGCAGTGACATTTTCACTATATTGCTCCCAGTGTCCTCAATCCAAGAATTCTGTGGGAAGCCCCTCACCAGAAGCACTGTAGTAATTCAAAATGATAGTGCACCACCCTCTTCTGAGGGGCAAATATGGATGGGTGAAAAATGCTGGCCTTCCCTCCGTTCACAAATATGAATAAAATAAAAACTTCCCCACTTCCTCTGGGAGGATATTCCATATAGCCACAATCCTTTGTGTGAAAAACTTGCCCCTCACATTTCCATTACATATTGCCCCTCTCCCCTTACACCTAAATTCTCTGGACTCGAGGTTCCTCTACCCTTGGCTATCTACACTACCCACGCCTCTCACAGTCTTATAGACCTTTATAAAGTCACCCCTATTACAGTGTGAAATATCTCGTCAATCCAATCACTCCTTGGAAGTAAAGCCCTCCATCCAGGTGAAATGTTGGCAACTCTCTTCTGCACTCATTCTAACACTACTTCCTCTCTTCTACAGTGTGGTGGCCAGGAGTGCACACAATAGTCCAAGTGTGACCTAACCAAAGTCTTGTACAGCAACTTATTTGTAAATTGTCCAATTTGTAATAAATTTACTGCCTGGATAAGGCCTACATTTCTGTCTAAAACCAACCTGGGCTAATTTAAGCAGCAATACCCTATCAGAAACAGACCCCATCACTGAAGACCTGAAGTGGGACCCTTGGGTAGCTGGTTTTGATGCTCCACATGAATCTCCCACCTAACGTTTGTAAATTGGATATTCCACATTTTCAATTGTGTGTAGCCGAGCAGTTTTCAAACTTCACATTAAAATTGAATGACTATTGAAACTCTTTGATCCTTCTCTGTTCCATATCTTACTTTGTACTTACAGCTACAGTTCTTTGCAATCACTGCGTCTCCATAGTATCCATCCGCACATCGCTCACACTGTGTGCCTGCGGTATTCCTGATACACCTCAGACATTCCCCTGTCAGGGGGTCACAATTTCCAGGATCGGAACGGTCAATGTTGTTGTTGCAGTCACATGGCTCACAGGACAGCCCAGGTGTTGTTGGGTTTCCATAGTAACCATCAGCACACCTATGCAGAAGAATTCATCATTTAACATGATTCACCATGAATTTTCCTGGACTTTTTAGGAGCTGACTCCTCCTACATCGGACAGCCTAAAATTCTTCCATGCACTGAAATGCTAAGTGTATTCATGTCAAAAAGTTTTGTCTAAAACGTACAAGTATTGCTTTTATTTGGACAGCTGTACTTGCTGCTATGAAATCACAAAAAGAATAGGAGTTTTGAAACTTAAGGAAACATCCAAAATTAGGTAGTTGAGCCAGAAGGGTCTCATAATCAATTCATTTCTGCCTCTGTTGCCAGGTGACGTTTGGCTTAATGCTTTGTCCATGGACAGATATGAACAGGCCCTTCTCAGGGCCGTCTCTGACCAGGTGAGTGTATAATTCTATTACTTAATAGAGTGCTCACGAACAGTGATCACTTCTCTTAAAAGATGATGTGCAGATTTGTTTTTAGTAATGTAAAAGCGTGGATGAAGCTGTCTATCCCCAAATTACAAAAGCATTTCGATAAAATGGACATTTGTTTTCTGTGTGTTCCTCCTGCCTGAACAAACAATTTCTTCCCAAAACTGAAATGGATGCAAATGCCAAAGCAGGTTACAGGTCAAATGTGGCCAGAGTATTGATGCTTTACTAACTCAAGAATTACCCCTCGACTACAGCTACTGGTACGATGTGTGTCATAGTACAGGACAGGTCAGGGTTTCTGATGTTCCATGAGGGCCTCAGCAGGAGTAGAACTAAGAACTAGCTATGCTGTTTGTGACGCCTGCTATACATCCAATAAGGTGATGGCTAATTCCCTACATACTCACTCGATGCCCATAACCCATTTTCAGTAGATTGCAAAGGTTTGACAATCCTGACTTTGAACAGACTCAGCATCTGGATATCCCTATTCCTCCGTGGAAGAAAAATGTAAAATATTATAATTGCCTGTATGAAGAATATTTTCTTATTCTCAGTCCTAAAGTCTGATCTGTTATCTTGAAACTCTGTCTTCTGATAATAAGCTTGCCAGCAAGAGGAAACAGCGCCTCAGCATTTAGTTTGAGAACCTTTTATCTTGCAGGCTTCAGTGAGTTCACTTTCATCCTTCTGAACTCCACTGTCTACACACGTCTTACTCTATTTCTCTCTCCATCAGTCTTACTGGATCTCTCTCCAAAGGTCAATGCTTTCATTCCCGTGAACAAGGCAGTTGGGATATAGCCTTGTTTTCGTACAGAGACCAAATCTGGCCATGAGGTCCCACTGAACTCCTCCTGCACAATCTCTGTATGACTTCGTTACTTCACCATTTCCGTTCATTACAATAAAGGTCCATGTCCTATTTCACTTTCTCCTTGCTTGGCACATGCAGCTTCTTCATTGTGTGAACACGGCACACTATTGAATACCAACATACAAAACTTTCCTATTATCTGAAATGTAAGGGCCAAGTACTTTCAGCCAACAGCAAGCTGTTCCTGTTCACTGCTGGCCCAATAAACACTGGCCTTTACTCTGTGCAGTGAAGAGATGCTAGGAAATGAAATTCAGGAGGAAAGACCAGCACCACTCCAAATAAATTTGTTTCATTGGGCAGTTTGTACAGGATTCACTGACAAAACTGTAGAAAGTAATTTGGCAGTCAGCCAAAACACTCCTCCCATCTTAGCCAGCTGTCAAGGATGTCACAAGCTATCAATTTTCTCAAATTGAGAAATATTCACAAATATTCCAAACCTGCTATTAAATTTATTTTTAAAATGAAGCATTTAAAACATTTTGAAAAAATAGTTGTAGGAATCTAATAGTTATTTGCTCTTCAAAGTGTTCAAATACACAAATATTTGAAAGAAGCTAACAATATTGACATCAACTTTACTTCTTTACAATTATTCTACAGCAAAATTGTCCAAACATATTCCCCGACATAAGTGCTAGGAAGATCCTTCAAGCTGGATGCAGTGTTGACATACAGTGTGTAAACAGCTCCCAGCATGTTCCAGACTCCCATATTCATGCATACATTTGCAGACTCCAGAATATGCTGGGGCCTCCATGGGAAGTTACTGTGATTACAAATGGAACTACCATTATTCCCTGAAAAATCTATCCCTTTTTGACTTTGCATTCTTTCTACTAAAGTAATGAACTCATTATTTTGCATATTGTGCTCTATCTGCTACGATCTTGCCCTTGTTGCTTAACCTTTTTTTAATAACTGTGGAGCATTCATTGTTCCTCGCTGGCATTGACAGAATTGTTCCTTTCACTTCTTTCTCAGAGCCCCCGGCTCAGGCTTAATCCCACTTTTCGAAAATAGTCATTCACAAATCTTCACATTCCTACCTGTCACATCTGGATCCTGTGTAGCCTGGCTGGCACTGATCACAAATGAATTCTTCTGTTTTGTTTAAGTAGCAAGTGGGACTGAAACTGAAGAAATAATAATGAACAACATTAGATTTGCTGCAGGTATCAAATCATCTGAGCACCCACAGGCAGTTTCAACTATCTAAAAATTATGGTTCCTTTAGGTTGTCTGAGAAACAGAACAGAACAGCGGTTTAACTACAGACTTTTCACCTTTGATTCTAGATCAGTATGTTTCAAAACACTGGCTGAAAAATTCTGAATAAAGCAGGATTAAATTCTCATAAATCACTGGGTCACTGCATTGAGCAGTTCCTGTTTTGGCACTAAATTAATAACCTACTTCAGAGAGAGCAGAAAATAGAACTGGATCAGATGTAGGGACTCGGCCTGAAATGTTAACTGTTTATATTCTTCCATAGATGCTGCCTGACTCGCTGACTCACATATCCTATGCTGTTCCACATTCTAGCAACATCGGAGGTAGTCAAGGGAAATTCTTGCCTGACAAATCTATTGAAATCCTTTGAAGAAATAGCAAGCAGGATAGACAAAGGAGAATTGGTAGATACTAATTTGGAATTTCAGAAGGGCTTTGATAAGATGCCATACATAAGGCTTCTAACAGCCCATGGTATTACAGGAAAGATTCTAGCATGGATAAATTAGTTGCTAATTGACCCCTTTCTGACTGCCAGTGACCAGTGGTGTTCCCCAGGGGTCTGTGTTGGGACCATTTTTTTTTACATTATATATCAATGATGGAATTGACGGCTTTGTTGCAATGTTTGTGAACGATACAAAGACAGGTGGAGTGGCAGGTTATTTTGAGGAAGTAGAGAGGCTACAGAAGAACTTAGAGTAGGAGAAAGCTCAAAGAAGTTACAGTATCGTGAAGTGAACTTTGGTAGAAGAAATAAACTATTTACTAAATGGAAAAAAAATTCAAAAACCTGAGGTGCAAAGAGATTTGGAGGTCCTTGTGCAGGATTCCCTATAAGTTAATTTGCAGGTTGAGTCTGTGGTAAGGAAGGCAAATACGATGTTAGCATTCATTTCAAGAGGACTAGAATATAAAAGCAAGGATGTAGTGCTGAGACTTTATCAAGCACTGGTGAGGTCTCATTTGGAGCCTTGTGAGCAGTTTTGGGCCTCTTATTTTAGAAAGGATGTGCTGATACTGGAGAGGGTTCAAAGGAGGATCACGAAAATGATTCAAGGGTTGAATGGTTTGTAATATGAAGAGTGTTTGATTGCTCTGGGCCTGTACTCACTGGAATTCAGAAGAATGGGGAGTGATCTAATTGTAACCAATCGAATGGTGAAAGGCATTGCTAGAGTGGATGTTTCCTATGGTGGGAGAGTCTAGGACCAGCGGACGTAGCCTCAGAATATAGGGGTGTCCTTTAGAAAGGTGATGAGGAGGTATTTCGTTAGCCAGAGAGTGGTGAAACTGTGGAATTCACTGCCAAAGGTCGCTGTGGTGGCCAAGTCTTTATGTATATTTAAGGCAGGGATTGGGACTGAGAGGGAAAATGGATCAGCCATGAAATGGCAGAGCAGACTTGATGGGCCAAATGGCCTAATTCTGCTCTGATATGTTATGGTCCTAATTGGTCATTGTAAATAGTACTGTCATTAGGCTAGGGTTAAATTGAGAGAGGCTGGGCATAGCCACTCAAAGTGCCAGAGAAGCCTATTCCATGCTGTATCTCCATAAATAAAAGATTCTAAATAAATATTTTAAATTAGGACTTCATTTTTAATAAAAATGTGAATTCTACATGGTTAAAATATATACATTAGCAGTATCCAATAAAAACTCAGACCTCTGCTGAAGTATTCAATCAGATGTGCTTTCATCACAGTGGATGTATTGAAAAGTGGACAATGGTTAAGATGCATATTCAGCCAGTACACAGCATCATTGAAAAAAATATTTTACAGATGGTACACAGAATCATTAATTACAAATGACAAAATTAAAATGCAAAAGATGGTAAGTTTCAGTAATGGACTATATGGAATATTTACTGCCATAACCTTTATGAATTTCCTAGCACTCCTGGCCTTAGAATCTTAAAGTTGTAGTTCAAGTCTCACTCAAGCACAAAAATGTAGAATAACTCTGCAGCACAATACTGAATACTGCACTGTTAGAGGTGCCCTTTTTTTTTAAGCTACTTATAACTTGAAGCACCTTCAATTACTCCAAAAGACTGAGGTTTGGTAAAATACTGAAAGGCTTTTATTCGCTGTACAATACGACCTCCACAGTGAGTGTCTGCCCCCGGACTGAGGGGGAGGGGCAAGGCGAACACCTTTATACAGGACTTTGTGGGAGGAGCCACAGGGGCAGTCAGCAGAGGGGTGTGTCCAGACAGGTAACCGAGTTACAACATATATACATGGTTTACCACATTCACCCCTCCTTTTTTTTTTTAAAAAAGAGTCTCGCGGGGTGAAGTGACTGACAATATTTACAAGAAGTATATTTACAGGTTAGGTCTATCAGGCGGTCGAGTCCGTCGCTGTGATCGACGTAGCACTGGCGGTGATTGCACCGGCGATGGCGGTTGTGCTGGCTCCGGCCTGACTTCAGGTGCCAGCACGTTAGGTGTCGGTAATCCCTCGTGCGTGTGCGTTATGCCCGGTATGGGAGTGTCATGTGGTGTCTGTATAGGGTTTGGGGTGCACGGTGTCTCGTAGGTACATACATTTGTGGGTACGGGGTCAATAGTCACCACGGAGTGTTCAGGGTAGGGGCCCGGAGCTCCTGCGGGCGCCAGGTCGCGGATGGAGACCGTGTCCTCCCGCCCATCAGGTAAAACCACATAGGCATACTGGGGGTTCGCATGAAGTAAGTGAACCCTCTCGACTATCGGGGAGTATTTATTGCTCCCCGCATGTTTCCGGAGCAGCACTGGTCCCAGGGACGTTCAACCAAGATGGTAGGGTGGTTCCAGTGGTCGATTTTCTGGGAAAAGAAAAGAGCCGCTCATGAGGGGTGGCATTGGTGGCTGTGCATAACAGGGAGCGGATGGAGTGGAGTGCCTCGGGAGGGACCTCCTGCCAGCGGGAGACCAGCAGTCCCTTTGACCTGAGGGCTAACAGTGTGGCTCTTCACGCTGTGCCATTCTCCTTCTCTACCTGTCCATTCCCCCAGGGATTATAGCTCGTGGTCCTACTGGTTGCAATTCCCCTAGCCAGTAGATATTGGCGCAGCTCGTCACTCATAAACAAGGACCCTCTGTCACTGTGGATATAGCATGGGTATCCGGACAGAGTGAAGAGCTTGCGCAGGGCTTTTATAACTGACGTGGTAGTGGTGTCGGGGCAGGGGATGGTGAAGGGGAACCGCGAGTACTCGTCAATTACGTTAAGAAGGTACACATTGCGGTCGATGGAGGGAAGGGGGCCCTTAAAGTCAACACTCAGTCGCTCAAAGGGGCGGGTGGCCTTGATGAGTGGTGCCTTTTCGGGTCGGTAGAAGTACGGTTTGCACTCTGCGCAGACTTGGCAGTCCCTCGTCATCATCCTGATCTCCTCAAGGGAGTAAGGCAGGTTTCGGGCTTTCACGAAGTGGAAAAGCCGGGTGACTCCCGGGTGGCAAAGGTCTACATGTAGGGCATATAGCCGGTCGATCTGCGCGCTGGCGCATGTTCCCTGGGATAGGGCATCGGAGGGCTATTTGAGCTTCCCAGGCCTGTACATGATGTCATAGTTGTAGGTGGAGAGTTCGATTCTCCACCTCAGAATTTTATCATTTTTGATTTTGCTCTGCTGCTGACTATTAAACATGAATGCGACTGAGCGCTGGTCAGTTAGCAGGGTGAACCTTTTGCCGGCAAGGTAGTGCCTCCAGTGCCTAATAGCTTCCACTATGGCCTGGGCCTCTTTCTCTACCGCAGAGTGCCGAATTTCAGGGCCTTGAAGGGTACGGGAGAAGAACGCCACTGGTCTTCCTGCCTGGTTGAGGGTAGCACCCAGCGCAAAGTCGGAGGCGTCACTCTCTACTTGGAAGGGAATGGCCTCATCCACCGCATGCATTGCTGCTTTGGCAATGTCCTCTTTTATGCGGTTGAAGGCCGTGTGGGCCTCAGCAGAGAGGGGGAATGTGGTGGACTTGACCAGGGGGCGGGCCTTGTCTGCATAGTTAGAGACCCATTGGGCGTAATATGAAAAGAAGCCCAGGCACCTTTTGAGGGCTCTGGGGGTATTGGGAAGAGGGAGTTCCAACAAGGGGCGCATACGGTCGGGGTCAGGGCCAATGACCCCATTCTCCACGACACACCCAAGGATAGCAAGTTGGGTGGTCCCAAATACACACTTGTCCTTGTTATAGGTGAGGTTGAAAGATTTGGCCGCTTGGAGAAATTTTTGGAGGTTGTTGTCATGATCCTGCTGGTCGTGACCGCAGATGGTGATGTTATCCAGATATGGGAACGTGGCCTTCAGTTGGCACTGGTCCACCATCCGGTCCATTGCCCTCTGGAAGACAGATACACCATTCGTGACACCAAAGGGGACGCGCAGGAATTGATAAAGCCTGCCGTCCGCCTCGAAGGCAGTGTAAGGGCTGTCCTCCCGGCGGATGGGGAGCTGATGGTAAGTGGATTTTAGGTCTATGGTCGAGTACACCTTGTGCTGTGCTATCTGATTGCCCATATCCGCGATGCAGGGTAGAGGGTACGCGTCGAGCTGCGTGAACCTATTAATGGTCTGGCTATAGTCCACGACCATCCTACTTTTCTCCCCGTTCTGAACAACCACCACCTACGCCCTCCAAGGACTTGTGCTTGCCTCAATGACCCCCTCCCTGAGCAGCCGCTGCACCTCCGACTTAATGAAAGCTCTGTCTCCCGTGCTGTACCTCCTGCTTTTAGTTGCAACAGGTTTACAGTCGGGGGTCAGGTTGGCGAACAGCGGTGGGGGAGGGATCCTGAGGGTGGAGAGGCTGCAACTGGTGTCGGTAGTGTAGCAGTTGGCATGATGTTGGGTGGGATGCGCGGGCCGATGTGTGTGTGTGGTCAATAGCAGGGTACGTGACATACCTCTACAAAACAGGAGATTTATGACAGTAATTGGCAGGAGGGGCCCATTATACTTCATTGTCACGCTTTTCAGGTGGCTCTGGAAGTTGAGCCCCAACAGCACAGGGGCACACAGTTGAGGCAAGACCAGTAACGTAAAGTCCCGATATTCTGTGCCCTGCACCACCAGTGTCGCTACACAACCCCCCCCGGATGTCTGTTGTATGCGACCTGGAGGCCATGGTGACCCTCCGACTTACCGGCCGTATGATGAGTCCACAATGCTGCACCGTGGCCGGGTGGATAAAACTCTCCGTGCTGCCTGTGTCAAACAGGCAGCTTGTCCTGTGCCCCTCCACCAGGATGTCCATCATTGACCTTGCGAGCTGGTGGGGAGTGCTTTGGTCGAGGGTCACGGAAGCCAGGGTGGGGTCGCTGTCTTGGTCCGGCGTGGTGGGGTGCCCCGTCAGCACCCGTTGGTTGTAGGCGGTGGGAGGTGGCGGCGACCAAGATGGCCGCACCCATGTCTCGCACTTGGTGGTGGCGTGCAGGGAAGATGGCGGCAGGCAAGATGGCGACCCCCACATCTCGCACACGGCACTGCTTGATCCCGCTCACGGTTTTGACTTACAGGCCTTGGCGAAGTGGCCCTTCTTTCCGCAGTTGGAGCAGGTAGCTTGTCGGGCCGGGCAGCGTTTCCGGGGGTGCTTTTCCAGTCCGCAGAAGTAGCACTTCGCGGCTGGTGGCGGCCGAGGTCGACTCGCCGGCGGGTTGCAGGGTCTGCGGCACCCACGAGGCCATCGGGGGATCGCGTGCCGGGAGAGCCTCGAAGTTATGCAGAGCGGCCTCCAACGTATCAGCCAGCTCCATCGCCGAACTTAGGGTAAGATCGGCTTTTTCCAGCAGCCGCTGGAGCACGTACACTGACCTGGTCTCCGTGACGAAGTCGTCTCTCACTAGGAGTTCTGCATGCTGTGCCGCCGTCAGCTCCTGGCAATTGCAGGCTCGCACGAGCGTCCGTAGGGCCTGGACAAACTCAGCACTCGATTCCCCGGGGCATTGTTGCCGTGTCGCTAAACGGTGCCGAGCATAGACGCTGTTTATCGGCCGCAGGTATTGTCTTTTGAGTGCGTTCATTGCGCTGTCGTAGTTCGGCTGGTCTCTGATCAGCGAATAGACCCGTGGACTGACCCTGGAGAGTAGAACCCTGCGCTTCGCTACGGGGTCGGTCGCTTTAATCTCCTCTAGATACGCTTTGAAGCAGGCCAGCCAGAGTTCGAAAGCGTTTCCAGCTTCAGGTGTTTGCGGATCGAGGTCTAATTTTTCTGGTCTCAGAGCCTGTTCCATGTTTTAAAACGTACAGCGAATAAAATTGAAGCACCTTCAATTACTCCAAAAGACTGAGGTTTGGTAAAATACTGAAAGGCTTTTATTCGCTGTACAATACGACCTCCACAGTGAGTGTCTGCCCCCGGACTGAGGGGGAGGGGCAAGGTGAACACCTTTATACAGGACTCTGTGGGAGGAGCCACAGGGGCAGTCAGCAGAGGGGTGTGTCCAGACAGGTAACCGAGTTACAACATATATACATGGTTTACCACATAACTGAGGGCCCTTCTGTCCCCACAGTGTAACATGGTGCTCTAACAACGCTCTTCTGGCCAATATTTGTACCCTACTGACTACTGGGTGCTTACAACAATGCAATGTGCAAAGCCTTGCTGTTCACAAAGTAGCCACCACTACAACAAACTACAGATGGCTTCTTTGCCTAGATTCTACAGCTCCTGTAAAATACATTCACAAAACAAGTTGAGGTTGCACAGTCAGTCATCAGATACTTTGATGATTGATAATGTGGCACGCCCAAAGGTTGTGCATAGCATAACAACCACCTTGCATCAGAACAATAGCAGGCTTACTTGTTAGAGGGAATGGTCAGTGGGCAGGCACAAGGTTTGCAGTCCTCTGCAGTCCCTCTGCTGGGATCACCATATAAACCTGGGAAGCACTGATCACAGGCTGGCCCAGTTGTGTTATGTCGGCAACCCTGGAAAGTACAGAGTTTCAGTAAAAATGCAAACGAAACTTCTGATGGTAACTATGTCTCCCTTCCTCCCCCTTGTTAAGCAGAACAACTTTTCACAGATATTCAAATATTGGGCCTGATCTTCCATTGGCTTGAATTTAGTGGATGCCTGCCTCCACACCTCTGTGCTTGTGTGACCTTCTGCTTGTGGCAACATGGCATGACATTTGCAGTGGAGGAGCTGTCTTAGCACAGGTAACCTGGTGTGCTCAGAGAATGACTTTGACAATCAGTAAGGATCTGCGCAAAAACTAGTCTACTGAGAGTGTTCTTCAAAGCTCGAAAATGTCAAGGTCATGTATTTAATAACACAAGGGCCTAGTTGAAAATAAAATGTTAGATGATTAAAAATATTAATTAGTTGAAGTATTGAATGTTTGAAATATTGAACACTATATATCTTTTACATTTATAATACATATATACACAAAAAAAAAATTAGAAATAATTAACTATATTGAAGCTAGTTTAATGGGAAAAGAAATTTCCATTTCCTTTCCCCCTTCCAGCTGTCTCTCACTGAATGGGAATAATGTGTTTGCAGTAGAATGTGCAAACTTCCCAATCTGCGATTAGGGAAGCTTGTGAAAGTCCCCACTACCTCACTAGGCTCATAACTGTAGCCAGGAGGCCAAATGGTCTCCTCCTGGAGGACGGTACTGCTGGGTTTTCAATAGGACAAAGGAGTTCCCTCCTGGTGTTTGTGCTGCTACAGGATGGAAATTCTGGGTAACTGTAATTCATAGAAAACAAATAGACCAACACTGATTCTAAATCTAAATCTCCATCCCTTACAAATTGAATTATGCATCACAAAGACATAAAATGCAATAGAACGCGGGGACCATCTCCCATTACTGGTGCAATTGTGATATAACATTATAGCATTGCCAACACACAGGAAATTGCATATCTCCACAAAAAGTTCTGCTTTTACAGTTTCACCTGACCAATCGTACTTGAGATAACTTGCATTATCAAAAACTCACCAAGCAAGTACCATTAATGTCACATTCTGTAGCATGCCCGTTGCATTCACACTGTTGACAGATGCCGCCAAATAAGATTCCATCAACACGATAAAAGCCTGTGATGCAGGACTGTTGGAAACAATAATTAACTGCATAAAAATACACAGTACTGTGTTCCGGTTCAAGATGGTGCCAGTGAAGCTCGGCGACTTCTATCTGGTGACCAATGAAACAAAGAGAACAACTAAATACTTGGTTAATCACTCTTTTCCTGGCAAACGATCAAAGGGAGCCTGTAACTTCCCTTTGGCCTTGGGAAGTAATTCGAGTGGCAGAACCAAGGCGAAGCACCTCTGATTTTTAAAATTTTCTCCCCATATACAAAATAGTCCACGCATTTATTCCTTCTACCAAAGTGCATGGTAATGCACTTCACTGCATCATATTCCTTCTGCCACTTCTTTGTCCATTCCCCCAATCTGCCTGCCCTTCTACAGAACTGTGCTTCAACATTTCCAGCCCTTCCACCCACCTTCATACCGCCTGCAAACCTGGCCACAAAGCCATCAATTCCTTTATCTAAATTGACATACAACATGAAAAGCAGTCCCGACACATACCCCTGCGGCACACCACTATTAACTGGCAGTCAACCAGAAAAGGCCTGCTTTAGTCCCATCCTTTGCCTCCTGCCAATCAGCCAATCTTCTATCCATTCTAGTAGCTTTCTCATACTACCATAGGCTCTTACTTTCTTAAGCAGGCTCATGTATGGCATCTTGTCAATGGCCTTCTCAAAATCCAAATAAATAGCATTCACTGACTCTCCTTTGTCTATCTTGCCTATTATCTCCTCAAAGAATTCCAACAGATTTGCCAGGCAAGGTTCTTCTTTCGAAAACCGTGCTGGATTTGGCCTATTTTATCATGTGCCTACAGGTACCCCAAAGCCACATCCTTAAAAGTCAACTCTAACATCTTCCCAAACACTGAAGTCAGGCTAACTGGCCTATAATTTCCTTTTTTCTGTAGCCTGCCTTTCTTGAAGAGTGGAGTGGCACTTGCAATTTTCCAGTCCTCAGCAACTGTGGCCAGGTTTGCAGATGATACGAGGATGGGTGGAAGGGCTGGAAATGTTGAAGTGCAGTTCTGTAGAAGGACAGACAGATTGGGGGAATGGACAAAGAAGAGGGAGTTAGATATGGCCCTTGTGGCTAAAGGGATCAGGGGGTATGGAGGGAAGGCTGGTACAGGGCTCTGAGTTGGATGATCAGCCATTATCATACTGAGTGGCGTGCAGGCTCGAAGGGCCGAATGGGCTACTCCTGCACCTATTTTCTATGTTTCTAACCTTTTCAGAACCTAGTGATTCTTGAAAGATCATTACTAATACCTCCACAATCTCTTCATTTGAGTAGGACGTGTGTCAAACTGGGATTCTGCCAGCCTGGTACATTATGAAATGGTCAAAAGAAAGGAGTTAATTTAGTCTCATGCTGTGAAGAGACAATAAACAGGACTTAAGTCTTACTATTCAAACAATTGCTTGAAGATTCTCTTTTAAAATATATACTTCAGAGTGAAATTTCTCCAAATAATGAAAAAAGTGTCCAAAAAAATACACCATTTGATAATGTTTCCAATAAGATTACTAACAGGCAAAATTCTCACCTTCAGGTGTATGTGTATAAGTCTCATGTGCCACAGAAGTCCATTGCATCTATTTTTCAACTAGGTTATTTAAGAAATGTAGCAATTACAAAACTAACTATTGATTTTCTTCAAATCAAAGATTCCTTCTAGCATCTTTTCCTCAGAGGTAAAGAGAAATTTATTCATAAACGTGAATTTAACTGAAATTAATCCCTGGCACTGATGTCTCCAGACAGGTGACACTACCATCAGCAACACCAGTTCCAATGACCCCGAGTGGATCCAGAACGTGGATTCTACCAACACCAATGCCAGTTTCTACAACCACAGACACTGTCAAACTGCTAACTGCACAGCCTCTAGCTCTGGCTCCAGCCTGGACCTTGACTGTCAGCAGCTCCAGGCAAAGGCCTTACTTGCTGCTGGGCCCTCTTCTTCCCTTCCCCCACCACTACTCTCCAGCCCTGTGTCTCTCAGGCCCCACCATCAGCTCTTGTGTCCTTGGAGCCTCCATCTTCCTCCCACCCTACCTTCATTGAACGCCCCAACCCTCCATTCTTCTCTGACACAATCAGTTCTTTCCCCCCTCTGATCCTAGATCTAATCCTTGGCATGTCTTCACCATTCCCTCCGACCTCCTCCTCCCTGAGGCAGAATGTTCTGTCCCCAGTACAGCCTCATCTTTGTCCCCCTTTGCCCGCACCTCAATGAGTTCCACCCGCCACGATGTCGGGCTCTTCTTCTGTTGTCTCCGTCTCCGAGCCCACTTCTTTGACAAGGATTCCACACCTCACACTGATGACCTCTTCTTCCACCTTCAACCCTCCTCCTATTCTTGGTCACCCCATTCTGGTTTTCTGCCTGCTCTGGATCTTTTCATCTCAAATTACCACCTCATCTTCAGCACTCCACTCTCCTCATTGAACCTTACCCTCTCTGAATGCATTACCCTCCACTCTCTCCAGACCAATTCCAATCCTACCATCAAACCCGCAGACAAAGCAGGGTGCTGTTGTAGTGTGGCGCACTGACTTCTACCTTGCTGAGGCCAGGCGGCAACTGTCAGCCACCTCCTCATACCTACCTCTTGAAGAGGACCTCACTCTGGATTATCAGAAAACTGCCTCCAACACTGGAGAACCCTCACCCACTGCCATCAAACTCATAGTTCCCTTACCCTGCACTGCTCACTCCTACCTCTTACTCAAGAACTACAAACTGGACTGAGCAGAAAAGTGTATTGTCTCTGCTTCCTCTTGCCTCACTGAACTCATGTCCTCATACCTTGATTCCATTCTATCTCCCTTAGTTCAGTTCCTTCTCAACTACATCCGCGATACGCCTCAAGCCCTCAACCTCCTCCATAACATTAAATTTCCTTTCCATGACCGCCTCATTTTCACCAAGCATGTTCAGTCCCTATACCCCGCTTCCTTCTTGACAAAAGGACCAACTAGTTCCCCTCCTCCTTCTGGCAGAACTGGTTCTCCCCCTCAATAATTTTTCCTTCAGCTTTCTCCAGACTTTAGGGGTAGCTACAGGCACCCACATAGGCCCCACCTATGCCTCCCTCTTCGTTGGCTAGATAGAACAATCCATGTTCCAAGCCTGCCCCGGTAATACTTCCCAGCTCTTCCTCTGCTACACTGATGACTGCATTGGTGCTGCTTCATGCACTTCTGCTGAACTTGTCAATTTTATTAACTTTGTCTCTAACTTCCACCCTGCCCTTAAATTCACTTGGCTCTTACCTGACACCTCCCACCACGTCTCGATCTCTCTGTCTCCATCTCTGGAGACAAGCTGTCAACCGACATCTTTTATAAACCTACTTACTCCCATGGTTATCTAGACTATACCTCTTTCCACCCAATCTCCTGTGAAAATGCTATTCCCTTTTCTCAGTTTCTTTGCCTCTGTTCCCAGGATTCGGCTTTCCATTCCAGGACATCAGACAGCAGCTTATGGTCGAGCCCACCAGGGGATCAGCTATTCTGGACTGGGTGCTGTGCAATGAACCAGAACTGATCAGAGACTTTAAAGTAAAAGAAGCCTTAGGGGCAAGGGATAATAATATGATAGAATTTACCCTGAAATTAGAAAAGGAGAAGTTAAAATCAGATGTATCAGTATTACAGTGGAGTAAAGGAAATTACAGAGGCACGAGAGAGGTCTTGGACAGGATTGATTGGAAAAGAACACTGCATGGGATGATGGCAGAGCAGCAATGGGGTAGTTGGAAGCAAATGATAAAATAGATTGTTGTCAACATGGTTTCCTCAAGGGAAAATCTTGCCTGCGAAATCTGTTGGAATTCTTTGAAGAAAGATAGACAAAGGGGAATCACTTGATGTTGTGTGCTTGGATTTTCAAAAGGCCTTTGACAAGACGCCACACATGAGGCTGCTTAACAAGCTACGAGCCCATGGTATTACAGGAAAGGTTCTAGCATGGATAAAGCGGTGGTTGATTGGCAGAAGGCAAAGAGTGGGCATAAAGGGAGCTTTTCCTGGTTGGCTGCTGGTGGCTAGTGGTATTCCACAAGAGTCTGTTCTTTTTCTGGACCAATTCTTTTTATGTTATAGCTTAATGATTTGGATGACGGAATTAATGGCTTTATTGAAAAGTTTGCAGCTGATACAAAGATAGGTGGAGGGTCAGGTAGTTTTGAGGAAGTAGAGAGGCAACAGAAGGACTCAGACAGATTAGGAGAATGAGCAAAGCAGCAGCAAATGGAATACCATGTCGGGAAGTGTATGGTCATGCACTTTGGTAGAAGAAATGAAACAGGTTGACTATTTTCCAAATGGAGAGAAGATACAAAACTCTGAGGCACAAAGGGATTCGCAAGTCTTTGTGCAGGATTCCCGAAAGGCTAATTTGCAGTTTGAGTCTGTAGTGAGGAAGGCAAATGCAATGTTATCATTCATTTCAAGAGGACTAGAATATAAAAGCAAGTATGTAATGTGAAGACTTTATAAAGCACCCGTGAGGCCTCACTCGGAGCATTGTGAACAGTGTTGGGCGCTTTAGCTGAGAAAGCATGTGCTGAAACTGGAGAGGGTTCAAGGGAAGTTCAAAAAATGATTCCAGGATTGAATCACTTCTCAGATTAGAATGTTTGATGGCTCTAGGCCTGTATTTACTGGAATTTAGAAGAATGAGGGGTATTGAAACCTTCCGAATAGTGAAAGGCCTTAGTAGAGTTGATGTGGAGAGTATGTTTCCCATGATGGGAGTGTCTAAAATGGAAGACACATCCTCAAAATAGAAGGGCGTCCTTTTAGAACAGAAATGAAGAGGAATTTTTGTCTGAGAGTGGTGAATCTGTGGAATTCTTTGCCACAGGCAGCTGTGGAGGCCAAGTCTTTATGTATATTTAAGGCAGAGGTTCATAGATTCTTGATTGGTCAGGAGTTTGGGACTGAGAGGAAAAAATGGATTGGCCATGATGAAATGGTGGAATAAACTCGATGGGCCAAATGGCCTACTTCTGCTCTGATAATAATGGTGAAGCCATTGGTTTTTGTTTTTTTTATTGTCACATATATCGAGATAAAGTGAAAAATCTTGTTTTGCGTGTCATCTATAAAGATTATTTCAAAACACAAGTACGTTGAGGTTGTACAAAGGGAACAGCAATAACAGTAAGCAGAATAGAGCGTTACTGTTATTGTTAGAGAGAGTGCAGTGCAGGTAGGCAACAATGTGCAAGGGCCATTAAAAATATGCTGGCATTGAAGGCAGTTCATTCACTAGTCTAACACATAAAAAATATGAAAAGGTAAATAAATTTACAAACGTTGGGAAACTCAAAGTGGGCAACTAGATGGGAAGGAATTTTTATCTGGGAATTAATAAGCCATTACGTAGCTCACCATAAGTGGCATACAAAGCACGGAGATACAGAATGATACAGCCTGCAGGAGGATGCTCAAAAAATTATGCCTTGATTGCTTCTTTAATACAACACTCTAATTAATTAATCTCACTCCCCTATTCTTTTCCTTTTGCCCTGTAGACTTCTCCTTTTCCTGTACTTGCCTAATTCCTTTTCAAAGTTCTCACTAAATAAGATGCCAGTACATTCTCAGACAGAAACTCCAGAACAGTCAGCCAGTTCCCTCAAAATCAAATAGCAAGGAAAACCAATCATTTGAAGAATATAGGATGGAACCAAGAAATATTTAACAACATTTATGTTGAGAAAAACAGGACATCTATTATTTTCTTGGTTGAGTTAAGGGCTTTCTACTTTCTACTTCGGAAGGGAGGAAATCTTTGTACAACTGGGGATAAACTCTGAGGTTAAGCCAGCAGTGCAAGGCGAAAAGCTCTATGAAATATAACAGGTACTGCTCCCTTCTAGTCCATTTCACTGTACTGTTTTAAAGATGCAGCTAAGGTATGAGAATTTTCAGTGTTACCTCACAGGAAATGCCAGCGTAGCCCAGAGGACATTCACAGTGTTCAACATCCACTGCAGGAAGAATGTCGATGGCATTTGGGTTTGCTACGTCCAAAGTGACAGAACTCAACCTGAAATGACAAAGATTGGCATAATTCTCACAAGTAACTATATCAAACAGATAGAGCAGAGCAGCTATGGGCACCTGTGTTTTGAAAGTCGGATTGAGTAACAGTTACAGTTTTATTAAAAGTTAGACGTTTAACCAACGATAGAGCAACAGCCATAACCACTCTTGCTAGCATTAATTCTGTCAAATTTTATTTTTTGACTAACTTTCACAACTTCGCACAGTGGGATTTGAACTCATGATCTCTGGAACCCTGGTTAACTACTACAACTGCTACATTGCACAGAAGTATGTCTTAAGATACAATTGATAGTCTGAAGTAGTAAGGTTGTCAAAGTTCTGTAACTTGCACTTACCGGTTCCACAACAATTTGTTAAATAATACACATATCCTGAAAACTTTGCCTGGATTTTGGAAGTCATTGACTATTATTCCATTTGAATTATTTAACTAGACAGAACACATTTAAAATATTAATTTTTAAAGTAATTGAGGGAAGAAATTAATTAGTTCATGAGATAACAAGCAGTTAACATATTCATGGCAAAGCTTTGATGATCATTTTGCATTGACTAATTCATAAAACTGTCTCGATTGAATTCATCAGCAGGAGCACACCCCATGCCCACTGCTTTGCATCTTACTGAAGTAACATAAAATGTACAAGGGCATTCTGCCCAACATGTTTGTGCTAGCCAAAGAAGTGTTACCTGACTTAATCCCACATTAATCTTTGAGGTCCTCACTACTCTTTTGCTGTGAAACAAAACAGTTTAAAGATTTATTACAGCTTCTGAGAATCTCTTCATCTCTCTTTCTTTAAGATGCTTTTAATATCACTAAAACCTAATTGATTTAAAGATTTTGCTCAATCAGAGCTCCACAAGGTTCATTCAAGATTATACCTCTTAAAAGAGAACCCAGTCAAATCAATTGCCTCTGCAGTGGAGGAAGCTATACCTGCTTCTCAGGCTACCCCATTCACAAGTTTTGGTTGGGTAACTTACAACCCTATGATATGGACATTGAATTTTCCATTTTCAGATCAAACCACCCCCACACCCCCATGTTCAACTCCCATGCACATTCATCTATCCAGCTAGTTTTCTTCTCCCTTTGTTCACCTTTCCCATCCCTTTTTCCACCCTGTATATAACTGCTATAAGGGTAAAAAGACACTAACAGCAGTTATATACAGGCCTCCAAACAGCAGCTAGGATGTAGACTACAAGTTGCAGCTGGAAATAGAAAAAGCATGTCAGAGGGAAAATGTCAAGATAATTATGGAAGATTTTAATATGAAAGTGGATTGGGAAAGTCAGGAAGGTAATGGATCTCAGGAGGGGGAGTTTGTAGAACGCCTACAGGATGGCTTTTTGGAGCAGCTTGTCCAGAAGCCCACCAGGGGACTGGCTGTTTTGGATTGGGTGCTGTGTAACAAACCTGAGGCGATTAGGGAGCTGGAGGTAAAGGAACCCCTTGGAAGTAGTGACCATAATATGATTGAGTTCAGTTTCAAATTAGAAAAGGAGAAGCTGGTATTAGGTGTATCGATATTTCAGTGGAACAGGGGAAATTACAGTGGCATGAGAGAGGAACTGGCCCAAGTCAATTGGAAAAGTAAGCTAAATGGAGGGACGGTAGGGCAGAATTAGATGAAATTCCTACAAGAAATGAGGAAAATGCAGGGAAAATATATTCCAAGCAAAAAGGAAATCATGAATGGAAAAATGCCACAAATGTGGCTAACGAGAGAGGTTAAGGCAAAAATAAAAGCAAAAGAGATGGTGTACACAGAAGCAAAAATTAGTGGGAAAAATGAGGACTGGAAGACTTTTAAAAACTTACAGAAGGAAACTAAGAAAGTCATTAGGAAAGAAAAGATGAATTATGAAAGGAAGTTGGCGATTAACATAAAAAAGGATACTAAGAGTATTTTTAAATACATGAAAAGTAAAAGAGTGACAAGGGTAGATACGGGACCGATTGAAAGTGATGCTGGAGAAATTATAATGGATAACAAAGAGATGGCGGAGGAACTGAGTAAGTATTTTGCATCAGTCTTCACAGTGGAAGACATGAGCAATATACCTGATAGCCAGAGGTCTCAGGGAATAGAATTAGGTACAGTCAAGATTACTAGAGAGAAAGTGCTTGGGAAGCTAAGTGGACTAAGAATAGATAAGTCTCCCGGTCCGGATGAGGTGCACCCAAGGGTTCTGAAGGAGGTGGCTTTGGAGATTGTGGAAGCATTGGAAATGATCTTCCAGGAATCAATAGACTCTGGCATGGTTCCGGAGGACTGGAAGGTCACAAATGTAGTTCCACTATTTAAGAAAGGAAGCAGGCAGCAAAAAGAAAATTACAGACCTATTAGTCTGACATCGGTAGTTGGAAAGATATTGGAGTCAATCCTCAAG
Organism: Mobula birostris; assembly: GCF_030028105.1. Taxonomy (NCBI): domain Eukaryota; kingdom Metazoa; phylum Chordata; class Chondrichthyes; order Myliobatiformes; family Myliobatidae; genus Mobula; species Mobula birostris. The sequence goes on along the minus strand of NC_092370.1, from coordinate 92,492,515 downwards.
GATGAGGTTATGAAATACCTCGAGGTGCATGACAAGATAGGCCGAAGCCAGCATGGTTTCACGAAGGGAAGATCCTGCCTCACCACTAAGATTGACAAGGGAGAGGCTGTGGATATTGTGTATTTGGATTTTCAAATAGCCTTCGATAAGGTGCCGCATATGATGCTGCTGAATAAGATGAGAGCCAATGGAATTACAGGAAAGATATTGGAATGGGTGGAGCATTGGCTGATAGGCAGAAAGCAAAGGGTGGGAATAAAGGGATCCTATTCTGATTGGTTGTCAGTTACTAGCGGTGTTCCGCAGGGGTCAGTGTTGGGGCCGTTTCTTTTTATGATGTATATCGATGACTTGGATTATGGATTAAATAGTTTTGTGGCTAAGTTTGCGGATGACACCAAGATAGGTGGAGGAGCAGGAAATGTTGAAGAAACGAAAAGGTTGCAGAGAGACTTAGTTTAGGAGAGTGGGCAAAGAAATGGCAGATGAGATACAATGTTGACAAATGTATGGTTGTACATTTTGGAAGAAATAATCGGGCAGATTATTATTTAGATGGGGAGAAAATTCAAAAATCGGAAGTGAAAAGGGCCTTGGGGGTCCTCGTGCAGGATACCCTAAAGGTTAACCACCAAGTTGGATTGGCGGTAAGGAAAGTGAATGCTATGTTGGCATTCATTTCAAGAGGAATAGTGTATAAGAGTAAGGAGATGTTGATGAGGCTCTATGGGGCATTAGTGAGACCTCATTTGGAATACTGTGTGCAGTTTTGGGCCCCCTATCTTAGAAAGGATGTACTGATGTTGGAGAGAGTTCAGAGAAGATTTACGAGGATGATTCCTGGAATGCAAGGACTAATATATGAGGAGCGTTTGTTGGCTCTTGGACTGTATTCATTAGAGTATAGAAGAATGAGAGGGGATCTCATAGAAACATTTCAAATGTTGAAAGGGTTGGACAGAGTAGATGTGGAAAGGTTGTTTCCCTTAGTGGGTGAGTCCAGGACAAGAGGCCATAGTCTTAGAATTAGAGGGTACCCAGTTAAAACAGAGATGAGGAGAAATTTTTTTAGCCAGAGGGTCGGTGGATTTGCGGAATTCGTTGCCACATATGGCTGTGGAAGCCCAATCATTGAGGGTGTTTAAGGAGGAGATTGACAGGTATCTAATTAGTCAGGGTATCAAGGGATATGGGGAAAAAGCCGGAAATTGGAACTAGATGGGTGAATAGTTTAGCTCATGGGGGAGCTGCGGAGCAGACTCGATGGGCCGAATGGCCTACTTCTGCTCCTTTGTCTTGTGATCTTGTTCCATCTGCCATTATCCACCCTGCCCGATTCCAGCGCTGTCACCTACCAGCCTCTATTCCACCCCTTGTACTGTCATATACTAATAGTATTTCCTCTTCCCTCCCAATGCTGACCTCAGTGACATACCCCTTTTGTCTCTACAGATGCTGCCTGCTCTTCCAGCTTTATTTTTATATTTATGTTTTAGATTCCAGCATCTGCAATTTCTTTTACATTCATACCCAGGAGGTGATACTACCAAATCTGCTGGTCGTTACAATTCAGTCCAACAAGCATAGCTTCTCATGGTTTTTTTAATGATTTAATTACTGCATTTTCTAATGACAGAGAAGGGAAACGCTTTAGTCCATGAAGCCGCTGCGGGCTTACAGAGCAATCTCATACCCACTAATTTCCTAAAACCTATTTTTCCCACATTCTCATCAGTTCCCTACCGCTCCCACCACTTATTCACTTACAAAGGGCAATTACTGTACCAATGTATACGCTTTTGGGAGTAGACAGGAGCACCTGGGGAAATACATGGTCACAGGGAGAATGTACAAACTCCATGGACTCTGTGAGATTCAGGATATGGATGGCAATATTATGGATGAGTTCTGTATTTAAGGCAAGTAGAAAGAAGAGGGATAAGCAAGGAATGTTTAGGAATACTTAAGATTGGGGTGACCACAACAGGCAATCTGAGAAAGTTTAAACTGGAGTTCAGGGAATGCAGTGAAGATAAGAGTAGCGCACACAAAATGCTGGTCAGGCAGCAGCTAAGGACAAAATTAAAGAGTCGGCAATTTTGGGCCTAGACCCTTCAATCTGGTCCTGCTGGATTCCATGCAAAAAGAATGTTCCTGATGGCTACAGAACCCAGCACCAGTGGTCACAATCTATGGATAATGAAAATGCCAGGTAAGAGTAAGGTGAAGAGAAACTTCTGCTCCTATAATGTGGTGAACCTGTAGAATTCCCTACCACAGAAAGCAGTTGAATCCAAATCATTAAATATATTAAATAAGATATAGCTTTAAGGGACAGAAGGATCAAGAAAATGAGAAAAAGGCTGGAATAAGGTATTAATTTTGGAAGGTCAGCTATGATCATATTGAATAGCAAAGTAGGCTTAAAGGATTAAATAGTCTACCACAGCTTAGCACATCATGGTACCCAGTCTGCCCTCTATGTACGCTGTTTACATTTTGCACTGCCCCTGTACAGCAGTCAGCATAAAGACCCCATCCATCTCAGACATCCTTTTTCCCCCCTTTCTCATCAGGCAGAAAACACAAAACTCTGACAGCATGTACCACCAGGCCAAAGGATAGCTTCTACCCCGAGGTATTTCTTCTTCTAGGTACATGTGACAACAATAAACCAATTCCAATTCCAAATTTCTATGTCTGTTTTCTAAACAGAACAACTGCGTAGAACAACAAGCCCATCAGGCCTGCTCTACTTTAAATAAGATCAGGGCTGATCCCATCTTGGCTTCAAAGCCACTTTCCTGTTGTCATCCCATAATCGTCAAGTTAGAATTTAAATGTCAGATGTAATACTGAGTTGGCCACTTTAACTCATGTGTATTGGTCTTGTATAAAGCTAGATAACTTTTGATAGTGTTTTAAAAACATCTCTCCAAGAGTTTTGGATTTGGATCTACAACCTCACTTGCTTACGGCAATTTTTAGGATTATCCCATCGGAAGCAGGAAATATTCCTCTTTCCGCTCAACATATGATAGCCTTTTCGACCTTACTGGCTAGGAGAGCCATTTTATTGGAGTGGAAGGATTCTAATCCACCTACGGTCTTTTATTGGCTCTCCTCCATTATGTCCTGTTTAAGTTTAGAGAAAATAAGAAGTCAGACATTTGATACATCCTTTAAATTTGAACAAATATGGTGACCTTTTATCCAATATTTTCATCTAATTTGATTTATTACTTTTTCAAGTTGATTTTTTGAGGTTTTAGATTTGATCAGAAAGTTTTTCTCTCCTCTTTTTTTCGTTGTATCCTCAAAATGGACTGCCCAGTCCCTTTCTTTTATTTTGTTTGTTCTGTTTTTTTTTAATAGTGTAGTGGGTTTTTTCCCCCTCTCTATTTAAAACCCATTTTTTTTCCTTTCTCCTTTTAACTGGTAAGAGGAGAATTGTTTTTTTTATTATATATTTTACACTTGTTTAACAATAACTATGATTTTGACAGTGTCTATTTTAATTTTGGTTACTGATATATATATTTGAACAAATTCTCCTCTTGATTGTATTTGATTGTATCTATGCTTTTTTTAAATCAATAAAAAGATTAATAAAGAAAGAATTTAAATGTCAGCCTCAGCCTTGAACATATATAATGAATCCATCTCCACAGCTCATTGAAGTAGAAAATTCCAAAGACTTACAACACTTGGAGAGAAGAAATTCCTCATCAATTCTATTTGTAACAGGCAATCCCCATTCTCAAATCATACCTGCTAGTATACGGTAGCCCCATGAGGGAAATCAGTCTCTCGGCTTATACTCTTCAATTCCCTACATAAGCCAATTTCTTTCAATAAGAACACATCTGTTTTATCAGGCCTAATATCCTTTCAATTCAGAAAACAACCTCTGGTGAACTCCCACTGCACTGCTTCAATATGAGCCAATTTATCCTTAAATATAGGGACCAAAAGCAAATGCAGCAGTGCAGCTGTGGTCTCACCAGGATTCTTTTAATCCAGTTGCATTAAAATTTCCCAACTTGATATTTGGACAAACAGCCTGACAGTTCAGAAACAGATTTGGGGGGGGGGCGGGGTGAAGAAAATGATGGCATAGAGGTAGGTGATCTCATGACAAGGTACACATGGAAACCAGTATAAATGGATGAAGATGCTGAAGGCCAGAACATTTACTGAGACAAAGGAATGGGCTAAAGATGGATCCTTTGGTGACCATACAGGTATGTACCTGAAGACATGCCATTGCTGGTCATTTTCAGGCTATGATTACACAGGAGCAGAAGCAGACAACTATGTTGAAGGAGAATACAGTGACTAAGCAAGTCAAAGACTGCAGATAGTTTGAGAAGGATAAATCAACTTGGACTCAATTACAAAGGATATAATTAATGACATTAGGAAAAATTGATTTAGTATTTTACTGGTCTCAACTTCCGGTTTTGCTCCCTCATTGTTAGATATTCACAATGTGGAACATTGAGATTTTACGTTGAACAGCATACTGGGCGGTGACTCCTAACACTCCATCCAAGAAAATGTGAGGTATAAAGCTGAAGGTGTAACACTGTAGCTCTTGAAAGAATTAAATCCACTTTTTGCACATGCTCACCTGTATTGAGCCTCTCTAGCGCTGTTGTACTTGGCCCAGATCCGCAGCTGCGTCACATTTGCTAGAACAGTCATCAATCGATCTCGGTCTATTCCATTATTCGTGTTGAGGTCCACGAAGTTCTCAGGTAGCAAGCGAAGTGCGACTGATTGTTTGTTGTAAGGCTGGAGCAACAAGCCACCAGGCCCTGTGCTGAGAGCACGACCATTGCCCTGAGTAACCAGAATAGGCATTTGTCAGTTTTTAATGATTGACAGCGTTTTCAGTGTCCTTTATTCAGAATAAAGTCATGATTAAGTGAATCATCACGCAATATAAATAAAGACATTGGAATGAGTGGTACTACATTTGTGTTAGAAATGTTTTAAAATCTAATATAAAAGAAAAATCTGGCACTTAGCACACAAATTGCATAAAAATTGTGATTTTCCCTCTGTGTGCCTGATAAAGCAATGTACAGAATACCTCAACTAAGAGCAAATCAGTACATTTCATGACATAAATCAGTGATACTAAACCTGATTCTGATTCCTTTTGAGACCCTCCTGTGACTGTCGCTGGCCATGCATCACCTGGGAACACAGCTATTCACACAGATGCAGGTATTAATGACCTTGTCCTCTGTGTGAAGACATTACCTTAATCAGGATGCTGGGGTGGTTATTCCTCTCAATACAGTCATGAAGAGATGAATTCCCACCAACTCAATTTGTGTGAACAAGATCAAATGGGTTTTTCACCACTGTGAGTCTCTGAATACAGTCTGGCACTGTGATAAATAAAATCAGGAAGTTCCGGAAATACCCAAAAGGTCAGGCAGCTTCTGTGAAGGGAATGCTGCCAGCATGCTCTGTTTTTATTTCAAATTTCCACCATTTGCAGTCTTTCAAATATGAGCTCCAAGACTGAGCCTGTTTGAAGTCCCTGCCACAGTAGATTTGGTGCCTTTTGTCTGCTTAGTGCTGCTTCCAAGTGCTGTCCAAGAATTGTTCCATCTGTGGACTGCTGGTAAGTGGTAAATGCCAGGACGCTTCCTTATCTAGACTAGATCTGGTGTCTGGAGACTTCCAGATGTGGAGACAGTGCTGGGGAACCTGTCCAGCCCACTCCAAATTGCATACGGCTGGTCGGTCTATCATACCAGTCAGGCAGAACATCTCCAGGAAAAATAATAAGTCGTATTTTTATGGAAAGGTGGCATTCTGTGAGCACAGCTGCATCAGGTTGCTGCTTGAGTAGTCTGCGGGACAAAGCTCCCACTTTTGTCCCAGGTCACCAATGCTTACCTCAGAGTGACTGGATTCACATTTGCCCTGTCAGCATTCTGCACCGAGGTAAAGTCAATATAATGAAAATAATCTAATCCTGGCTCTTAAACCACAGACCAAACTGCTTACGTAGTTAATAACACTGTAGCTCTTGATGAGATTCTTCTCCTGTAATTACTCATGTAATCTAATCAAGCTCCATGTAATCTAATCAAGGTCTCAGTCGAATAAATCACAACAGGAAATAATATCAATGTTAGCAATTAATCCCAGAGGTTAGATTATAGATCTGTAAGTGGCCACCATTTGTGATACTTGCTAATTTTAGTTTTCATTTAGTTTTGTAGCCTCAACCTGCTCCAAATATTTGATACTAAAGCGTTATTTACTAAAATGACTTTTGGCATCAACAGAAGGGTTTTTGATAAGATTCATCATAATGGAGTGTTCCAGGATTAAGCAGGTCTTTATTGTAAATCATTAGCTCTATGAATCATATGGGTTCATTTAAATCAATATAGTTTGGTACAGGTGGGCCCCGTTCTCCGAACGTTCGCTTTATGCTAGCTCGCTGTTACGAAAGACCAACATTAGTTACCTGTTTTCGCTAACTGAGGCAATGGAAACTGAGATAAGCATTCCTGAAGGTTTCCTGTGGTTTTTTGAATCCTATGAGTTTCTATGGTTCTACAAAGAAAATGTGAAAAGTGCACAGATTTCCAGCATCACAGTTTGGTAATTGTTTCTGACATCCTTACCTGAATAATGACACCAATGTTGGAGGTTAGCTGACTACTAACACCTTCCACTGGAAAATCATTCACCAGAGTAAAGTTCAAGTATCCTCCAAATGCAGTAAGCTGGAAAAGAGATGAATGATGTTCATTTATGAGGGCTTCTCCCATGCTTAGAAAATTCCCAGAAACATACCAATAATTAAAAAGATGTTGCCAGGATAAATTAGAAAACAGATTATTTGTGAACAAGAAACTGGCACCAGATTTTTAAGTGTTCTCTTTGCATTTATAAAGTTCTGATTTTTTTTATAAGACCTCACCAATGACCAGAAAATGCCATACGACATTTTCCCTTTCCCACCATCAAGTTTATCTTCAAGAGGCAGTGCTTAAAGAAGGCGGCATCTTTCACTAAGGAGCCACACCATCTGGGACATGTCCTCTTCTTGTTAATCAAATGAGGGAGGAGGTACAAGAACCTGAAGACCCACTTTAAACAAACCTGAAATAGCCTCTTCCCTTCCACATTCAGGTGTCTGTACAACCCTTGAAATATCGTTATCCTTTTTCATAATTATTTTTAATATAATAGTAATGTTATGTCTTTGCACTGCACTGCTGCCACAAAACAACAATGATCTAGTGAAATGGTGGAAGAAGCTTGATAGTTACAATGGTTATCTTCTGAACTATGATTCCAAATAAACTGCTTCAAAATATTAATGTTAGTTATATTGAAATATATTCATTCACTTTGTCTTCTCAGTCAATCTTTCTTCTTCATCCTGTTGCATCATTAATTGGAGTACAATTAAATTTCAATCAACATTCTTCACCTCCTACCACATTGGCTTAAAAGTTGCTGCCATAAGGGTGTAAGAAATACAGGGGGGTAGTTCCTCTGATTCCGTGTTCATCCAATAAGCATGGCTGATCTTCTACCTCAGCATAATTTTCCTTGGCAATCCAATACCTCTTGCTTTCTGTAACATTCAAAAATCTACTACAGTCTGCATTGAATATGGTCAGTGGCTATGAGCAGGGAATTGTACGATCCACTATCCTCTGGATGAACAACTTCCCTCGCCCATTCTCCCAAATGGTTAACCATTTGAGATTGTGATCCCCGCTTCTGCCAGGTGAAATATTATCCCTGCACCCTCCCTGTGAAACCCCATAGGAATTTTGTAGATTTGACTGAGGCCACCTCTGATTCTTCTGAAGTCCAGGGAGTTTTCATCCCACTCTGCATAATCTTTCCACATAAGCAAACCGGCATCCAAGGAGCTGACCTGTGAATTCTGATTGCACGCTCTATATTGGAATGTCTGTGCGCAGCATTCCAGATAGTTTCACCAGAACCCTTTACAAATTCAGTGACACTTTCCTGCTATTCTTCAATCTAGCAATGAAGCCCAACATATACAGTCATTGAGTTATAGGGTAATACAGCATGGCAACAGGCCCCTTGGTCCTACTTATCCATGCTGACCAGGAACCTCTCCTAAGCAAGTCCAACTTGCCTGCATTTGGCCCATATCTCTCCGAACCATTCATATCCATTCATCTTCTAAAGGTTGTTATCATACCATTATTGTACATTTCATTTGCCTTTCCAATTGCTTTTAAGAATCAATACATTTAATATTCACATACAAGGATACCCATGACTAACACTTTTCATCCTCTCAACATTTAACAAATACTCTGATTTTCTATTTCTTTTACACATTTTTCTTTATTATTTGATATATATGCAAGTGAAGTGAATTTTTGTCTGAACTACAGTGGCTAATAATGCCTTTTCTACTGAATTTCATGCATAAATGGCATCATCTCTTGTCCAAAAATGTCCCTAAAATTGTCAAGCAATTTATTTTTCATTTTGTTAATAAGATTTTGTTGATCTTTTTTTCACAACTTCTTAGGTGTATAATCTCTGAATATCCAATTTCGAACTGGAGGGTTAGAAACAGAACCATCCCATTACCTTATTACCCATGTAGGATTCTGGAGCTGTCCAGTGGTACAGAATTGGCTGGAGGTTTCTTGTTTCAGTATTGTTGATGAGAAGTTGCAGGCGGCCTATGTCATGAAGTTTACTCTCTTGCCATCCAGTAACATCCATGATCTTTGAAATAACAGTATTCTATTAATTTTAGATATCTACATGGTATTTCTTTAATCAGTAGCATTCATCAATGGGTCAACAATTCCAGTGCATATAAAAGGCATAGCAAATGATAATCATTAATGAATTAGAAGGATGGTCTTTATTTGCAGAAAATTAGTAAATAAATACCTTACTAATTTGTTACTCATTAGAATGAATCAACTTCTATGTGCTTGAAAGGACAAGTGCTTAAAATATTAGCAGCTTGATTCATACAGCTTTTTTGTACTGATTTGAAGCTGGAATTAAATCAATTTATTTTTACATGCTGCGCCAATTTTTAAACTACCTATTGGAGCAGAAATTATAATTAATGGTTCTCTGTGCTCTGCTTCTTGGGATGGTTGATTATATAAAAAAAAACATTTGTCTGCCAGGACACATATTTTCATCAACTTTGAAAAGAATTTTTGAGTATAGAAAGGCAATTCTCCAGAAAACAAGGTGAATTTAGAGAAGTTGGTTGTAGTCAGTGGACCAATGTGGGAGAAACTGGTTGGAAGACACTTGTTGCAAAATACAAACAGAGCCTTGTGGAATGTTGGGCTGAATTGCTGGAAACAGGCAAGGAAATTCTGCAGGCCCAAGGCAAGCAAGTGTTCTCAATAAAGACCCTCATAAAATCTGGAAACTTCTGCTGCTGTATTCACATTTTCAGGGATCATCTCTGCACTCATGATCACCATCTCCCTACCCACTGTACCCCATCAAATAAACTCTGCTCCTATCGACTGCTTAATTCCTTAATCTTTTTTCTCCTCACATCTGATATCCAGTGAGCTGCAGTGGATGTCTGCTTGATGCATTCAGTTCACTCTAGCACGAATTCTGCTGACAGTACATTCCACCTTCAAACAGCGGTCTATTTTCTCAGGCAATAACTGCACCAAAAGCTCAATATTAGATCATGACTAACTGCCTTGAAATTGAGAAATCAATATGGAAGGGGGTCAAAGATCAGAGAACTAAACACCACAAAGCATGCAAGATCTAAATCAGTTATCTTCTTTGGATGTTACCAAAGAGAAATTTAAATATCAGCAGATTAGCAACATAGCAAACAGTAATAGGAGCAGGCCAGATGCTCCCTCAGCCTGTTTCCCCATTCAAAAGAATCATGACAGATCTAATCTTGGCTTTAACACTAATACTCTGCTCTCTCTACCTATAACCCTTTACCCTCTTGACTTTCAGAGTAATGGTAGGTGGCTAAGGAGTGTTCTTGTACAGAGAGACTCAGGAGTACAAGTATATAGTTTCTTAAAAGTGGTAATCACAGGTAGACAGAGTGATGCAGACCACATTTGGTATACTAGCCATCATCAACCAAGACATTTGAGTATAGGACTTAGGATGTTACGTTGCAAATATTGCCACCAGGGAGGAGATACAGGAGCATGAAGATGCACTCTCAATATTTTAGGAACAGCTTCTTCCCCTCTGCCATCAGATTTCCGAACAGCCCATGAACACATGAACACTACCCCACAATTACTCTCTAAACTTTTTACTTATTTTTAAAATTGTAACGTATGGTATTTTTTTCCATCTTGTAATATACTTCTGTCACATAGACAACAATATTTTTGAAATAAGCCCGTGATAGTAAACCTGATTTTGATTCTGAAAGTAATGCATTTTCTAGTGAACGCAGTAAGTTTCAAGGGAAATAGAACCACGTGTTCTATCACTACCTCAGTATGGCAACATTACGGTTACTTTGCACTATAATATACCTTTTTTGTTCCAATATTGTACTTTCTTGTAGAATTCATGTTTTTCTTGTCAATGTTTTGTCTCTGACACTGTGCCTGTAATGCTGAAGCAAGCTTTTCATTGTAATTGTACATACATGTACTCGTGCAGATGACAATAAACTCCACTTCGACAAATGGACAAGACTTTGGTGAAACCATACCTGGAATACTGAGTGCAGTTACCCTGTTATGGGAAAGACATCATTAAGTTGGAAAGAGTACAAAGAAGGTTCACTGGAGCATTGTCAGGATTTGAGGGCCGGAGTAACATAGGGAAAGGTTGTGCAGGCTACGGCTACACTCCTTGGAATGTAGGAGATCAATGGGTGACTTTATAGAGTGTATAAAATCATGAGGGGTGTGGTTGGGGTGAATCCACTCAGTATTTTTCCCAGGGAAAGAGAATTAAAATCTAGAACTCATTGGTTTAAGGTACAAGGGGAAAGATTTTAAAAGGACCTGGTGGGCAACTTGTTCATGCAGAAGGTGTTGGATATATGGGATGAGATGTCACTGGAAATGATTGAAGCAAGTACAACAACAATATTTAAAAGACAATTGAAAGGTACTTGGATAGGAAGGGTTTAGAGCAAAGGTTCCCAACCTGGGGTCCCTTTTAAATCTTTCCCCTTGCACCTTAAGCTTATGTGTTCTTAATTTTAATTCTCTTTCCCTAGGAAAAATACTGAGTGGTATTGGTCCATGGCATAAAAAAGTTGGTAATCTCTGGTTTAAAGGAATATGGACCAAATGTGGGCAAATGGGAATAGCTCAGATTAACATCTTGGTCAACAGGACAAGTTGTGCTAAAGGGTCTGCTTCCATTCTACATCTCTGTTGTACTTAAAATTCTACTAATCTCCATTTTAATTCAATCACTCTGCCTCAACAGCCCTCTGATGAATTCCAAAAAGTTAGTGCCCTCCAGAAGAAATTCATACCTATCTCCATCTTGAGCAAGTGTCTTTGTTTACAGAAACAATGCCCCCCCCCCCCCCCGATGCACCCACCAAGGAGGCAGTCTCACGGCTTGCATCTTCTCACTCAGGACACAACAAAAACATCCCATCTAACCAGATGCTGTGCCGAGGTTTCAGGAATGTTATCCACATGTACGGCTGGATTTGGAGGGGCGCAGATTGCGAATATGGGCTGTTTGAAGGCTCAGGAGTGCGGAGGCCTGTGGCTTGAGCAGAGTGCCCGAAGTGCAGGTCTGGCATGCAGCTGTAGCTGGCCTTTGGGAACCTTCACCCAGTGTGCAGCTGGAGCATCAGCAGCCATTCTCATCGCCGTCTTTGATATCACTGAAACAGTTGGAAGCTATTATGGGAGCCCCTTCTCAAATTCAGCTGCCTAAATTAATAAAGAGAAGTATAGACAAAGTGCATGGAGAGGAGGAAGACTGGTTTCCATGATGCGCTGAGCTATATCCACAACTTCCTGTATCTTTTTACAGTCGTGGTAGATCAGCTGTCATCCCAAGCTCTGATGCACCCAGGTAGGAGATTTTCTATGGCACATTGATAAAAATCGGTAAGAGTCAAATGGGACACAATTCTTCAGACTCCTGAGGAAGTAGAGGCACTGGTGAACTTTCTTGACTGTGGCATCAACATGGTTAAATTAGGACAGATTAATGTAGACAGTAATGTCCACTCTTAGGAACTTTGAGTTCTCAATCCTCTCGAACTCAGCACCATTGATATAAACAGGAACATTTGCACTTCCCCCTTCCTGAAGTCAATATTTTGCTTTTTGTTTTGACCTTGAGGGGAAGGTTGTTATCATGACTCCATCTCCTTGCCATACTTTGACTCAGCGATATTTCAGATATGGCCCCTATGGAATATCATCTGAAAACATCTAGATGGAGTTAGACCAGTCATGAGTGTATAGAGAGCACAGCAACTTTGGATGCAACTTTGTCAAACACCAATGTTGAAAATAACCCTGAGGAGTGTTTCTGCTTATCCTTACTGATTGCAGTCAGAAAGTCAAGGACCCAATTGAAAAGGGAGAAGTCTAGGAATCTGAGATAAGATTGCTTGGAATTATAGTATTGAAGGGTAAACTGTAGTAAATAGTCTAATGTAGGTTTCTTTACTATCCATAGGTGCCAAAGTTGAGTGGGTCAGGGAGATGGCATCTCCCTGTTCTGACAATGTGAACTTGCCTGGGAGGCTGGAGTCAATGCATGTCATGATCAGCCTCTTGAAGCACTTCATGATGGGGAATGTCAGCACCCCCAGATGGTAGTCATTAAGGCATATTACCTTCCTATTCATAGGTACCAAAAAGATAATGGTCTTCTTAAATAAGGTGGAACCCTCAGAATAAGGTAGGGAAAGCTTAGACATGTCCATAAATACCATCTACTGATCTGCACAGGATTTTGGGACATGGCCAGGGACCCATCCAGACCAATTCCTTACTGCAAATGCACTCTCCAGAACACTAATCTTATGTCCACAGAAAGACTATGGATTCTTGTCTTGTCTTGTCCATACTGCACCAACGGCCACTGCTGGGCTATAAATGTGCAGGAGCAATGTGTGGTTAATTGCCTTGCTCAAGGACACAACACGCTGCCTCGGCTGAGGCTTGAACTCGTGACTTTCAGATCACTAGTCCAACACAACCACTTGGAGGTGCATTGGATGAGTTGTGACAAGCCAATCTCCATCTGTTCAAAACGTGCATCAAATGTGTTGCGCTGTTGTTGGCAATTCTGCCCAACTTTGTCTTGTAGTCTGCTAGGTATGTTTAGTTTAATAGAGGTCACATCTCAATTTCGTGTAAAGGTTAGTTAACTGATTTGAATGCTGCAGTCTAGACTTCTGTAGGGAATGGATGTCCCAGTTCATCTAAAGTTTGGAAACACTCAGACTGTCATCCTTGATATACAGTCCTCAAGACACTTGTTGATAGTATATACACTGGCAACCGAGTCTTTGAACATTGATGACTACTAATTGATGCAGTTTCACAGAAGCTCATCTGTTTCCTCAGACTTGAACTGAATAATTTATTGTACTGGATCCTCACATTTCATCTTCTACTTTTTATGCGGGGAGAAGGAGCACTGCCTGGAAGTCTTCGTGCAGCAGATGGCTCAGTGGGCATTGCCGATAGTTGTATAACAATTGTCAAGGATATTTAGAGTCCTGGTCGGACAACAGACATGCTGATAGAACTTTGGTAAAACACTCCTGACGTTGTCCTGGTTAAAGTCACCAGCAATGACGAAGAAGGTGTTGTGCTTCAAGGCTGTTGACTAGAGTATAGTTCGTTGAGTGCCAGCATCACACTTTCATGGAGCTGGATGTAGAGTGCCATCAGGAAGTGAATTTCATGGCAGGTAATATGACTGCTAGATATTCCAAACTCTGTGAGCAAGAACTCATCAGGACCATCACATCCATGCACCGGGAGGTGTTGATTAGGAAACAGAACTCTTCGCCTCTAACTTTGCCTGAGGATGCCATACAACCCATCTGATGAATTGAGAAGCTCTCAGGTTGTATGTCACCCAACATGGAGCAGGAGCATTTGGGAAGCTCACAGACCATAAGACTACAAGATATTGGAGCAGAACTGGGCCATTTAGTTCATCGAGTCTGCTCTGCCATTTCATTAAGGCTGATCTAATTTTCTTCTCAGCCCCATCTCCTTCCTGTATCCCTACATGCCCTGACCAATTAAGCTATCAAACTCTGCCTTAAATATACATAAAGCTTTGGCCTCCTTCAGTTGCCTGTGGCAATGAATTCCACACGTTCACCACTTTCTGGCTAAAGAAATTCCTCATCTCCATTCTAAAAGGATGCCCCTCCATTCTGAGGCTGGGCCCTCTAGTCATAGACTCCCCACCAGAGGAAGCATGTATTGGGAGTGCAGAGACCAGCGTAAACAGCAGTAGATCCTACCACCTCACAAGTGACTCATCCCGTTGGCTCCTCGCTGTTCACACTTCCATCAACTCACAAAACCTGAGTGGAAGCTATGTGTCCCCACTCCTAGCAATCATCAAGACTAAAAACCTAATAAAGAACAAAGGATGAACTAAAAGTAGGAGGGAGTTCTGCTGCCTAGACTTGGACTTTCCATTCAGGAAATGACTCCAAAGAAATCTGGCTGTAAAAGATTCATCTATGACTTCTCCTTGACTGATATACAGTACCTTGCTAGCAGGAGACAACTATGGCATCAGCAAGAGCACAGCAAACAAACCAGTACGGTTTAAGCTTCAATCAGTTAACAAATTTTTTTGTAATATTTGAAGCATTTTAAAGTATGTAGATTAGAGATTAGGCAGTTCTCATGGCTGAAGGCAGAAAACTGTGAACAAACCTTTTAGAATATAATACATTATAAAATTATATCTGAGTGCAGAGATATTGTGCAGTAGTGATTAGGACATTAATCAAAGTTGCCCGCCACCCCCCCACATTTAAACAAGGTGTGAGATTTTGATGCAAACAACAGGAATTCTGCAGATGCTGGAAATTCAAGCAACACACATCAAAGTTGCTAGTGAACGCAGCAGGCCAGGCAGCATCTGTAGGAAGAGGAGCAGTCGACGTTTCAGGCCGAGACCCTTCGTCAGGACTAATTGAAGGAAGAGTGAGTGAGGGATTTGAAAGTTGGAGGGGGAGGGGGAGATCCAAAATGATAGGAGAAGACAGGAGGGGGAGGGATAGAGCCAAGAGCTGGACAGGTGATAGGCAAAAGGGGATACGAGAGGATCATGGGACAGGAGGTCCGGGAAGAAAGACAAGGGGGGGGGGGGACCTAGAGGATGGGACTCAGGTTGGAGGAACACCACCTTATATTCCACCTGGGTAGCCTCCAACCTGATGGCATGAACATCGACTTCTCTAACTTCCGCTAAGGCCCCACCTCCCCCTCGTACCCCATCTGTTACTTATTTTTATGCACACATTCTTTCTCTCACTCTCCTTTTTCTCCCTCTGTCCCTCTGAATATACCTCTTGCCCATCCTCTGGGTTCCCCCTCCCCTTGTCTTTCTTCCCGGACCTCCTGTCCCATGATCCTCTCATATCCCTTTTGCCAATCACCTGTCCAGCTCTTGGCTCCATCCCTCCCCCTCCTGTTTTCTCCTATCATTTTGGATCTCCCCCTCCCCCTCCAACTTTCAAATCCCTTACTCACTCTTCCTTCAGTTAGTCCTGACGAAGGGTCTCGGCCTGAAACGTCGACTGTACCTCTTCCTAGAGATGCTGCCTGGCCTGCTGCGTTCACCAGCAACTTTGATGTGTGTTGTGAGATTTTGATCGTTGGTTAGAAATTGAACTTCTTGCCAAATCACTGATTGTATATTGATTGCAACTTTTGAGAGACTGCAGTTGATCACCTTAGAGAGGAACAATTTGTAGATTTCCACATTCATGCAGGTGAGTGGATGCTAAAACATTGCTGTCAGTTTTACAAAGTAATGATAATGAAAATGAATATTCTGAGCCATTAAGTTAAGAACAGGAGGTAATGCAATGTTTTACTTAAATAACAGAAAAAAAGGTTGTAATTGCAGAACAGAGATGTACTTGTTTTTAGTTTGGAATGCTGTAACAAAGGCAGACGTTCATTTTAGCAGAAAGACATACCCAGATTAAATGTTAACTGAATCTTAAGAGTCATGTTCAGTACAGTAATAGACCCTTCAGCCAATCAAACTGCAATTTTTGTTCATCTGCACTCATTCCATTTGCCTGCATGAAGTCCATCCTTCTATATCTATCTAAATGCCTGCCTAAATGTCTCTTAAACACAGTAAATTAACTCTGTGTAAAACAACTTAACCTTCCAAGCACCCTTTAAAACTCCTTCTTCTCATCTTGCCATCTTGTCTTCCAGCCATGAGTTAAGTTGCCCCTTCCTGTTCTTTAACGACCAGGAATTCAGTTACTGACTTGCTTGGTATTTTTATTCTAGGTCTGAGAATGACTGAATGATCTTTATGTGAAATCTCAGTGCTCTGGGCAATGACTGAGAAAGCTGCAAGGCAATTTATAGACACAAAAGTGTCATAAAATAAACGTAATTTTCCTCTGTACAGTTTTCACAGTTTAAGAGAGTTAATAGACTGTGTACCCTTACAAAACAAATTTGCAACACAGTCACTGACCACTAGAAGCACCAAACCATTGAAATATCTTCCACTGTAGCTTTAGCTTACTGATGCAGAAGAGGAACATCTTTTCATGAAGCAGACCTAAGGTTCATCTAGCCCTATTTCACTGTCTTTCGTTACACAAACTAGGCTGGACTAATAATGGTCTGTATCCTTGTATTTCCCCCCAATATCAGTAAGAATACTTTCATACTTCAGTTGTACAAGGACAAATGTAAATTAATAAAGTTCAGTTAACCAATTAAAACTTACCTGGGTAACAGGCCAAGAAATACTTTCACAGACTCCAGACAGTCCAAAGCAGAAACATTCTGTACAGCCTTCTGGATTCCTTTCTTGCAAATTATAGAATCCTGACTTGCACTGGTCACAGTTCTCTCTCTCCACGTTTCTCTGCAATTCAAAAATCCTTTTATTCCATATAACACAAGCTTAAAATAGTCAATATCAATTCTGACATTGACAATCAGCAGTGACAGAAGTGGCAAAGTCTCCCAATTTTTAAACTCCAACCCTTTTGCAATGAAAGCAAAAATTTTCATTGCCACCTTAACTACTTGCTGGACCTGCCTGCTAGCTTTTTGTGATTTATGTAACAGAGAGAATGTAGAAGAAATGTGCTAGGATTATTTGAGGATGGAGAACCTTAATTACTTGGAGACAGTAAAGAAACTGGTGATATTTTCCTTGCAATAAGAGGGAAATTTCAAGAGCATTCTGTTGGTGTCTCCAATGTGAAGAGATAAGTTAAGAGTTCCCTTTAGTGGAGGGATGAAGAATCAGGTGAGAGTGTGTGAAAGTGACTGGTAAATGAACCAAAAGCAGCTTATCCATTTTCAGGTTTCCCAAGGGCTCCAACATTTGTAAATCAAATCCTACATATCACTGCCTGAGTGATAACCATTCAAACAAGCTTTTCTTTGGCTCTACTACACTGAAGGAGTCCACTCATCTTCATATTGATAGATTACTCATATTCCAGGTACAGATACACACAGTGGCCACTTTATTAGGTACCTCCAGTACTCCAGCCGCTGAGTATATGGTCATGGTCTTCTGCTGCTGGTTTGACATGTTGTGCGTTCAAAGAGGCCTTTCTGCACATCACTGTTATAATGTGTGGGTATTTGAGTTACTGCCACTTTCTTGTCAGCATGAACCAGTCCAGCCATTCTCATCTGGCCTCTCATTAACAAGCCATTTTTCCCATAAAACTGCTGCTCACTGGGTGGTGTTTTTTTTTACACCATTCCCTGTAAGCTCTGGAGACTGTTATGTGTGAAAAATCCTAGGAGACCAGCAATTTCTGCGACCACTCAAACCACTCTGTCTGACACCAACAACCATTCCACAGTCAAAGTCACTGTTCTTCCCCATTCTTAAGTATGGTCTGAACCAAACTGAGATGCTGCAACATGACTGGCTGATTAGATATTTGCATTAGCAAACGAGTGTACAGATGTACCTAATGAAGTAGCCACTAAGTGTATAGCTCTGTTGCTGAAATTCTGATGTGGTTTCTTGGCTTGGGAAATAGTATGAACGAGTTGTGAATCCACAACCATTCTCTTCAGAAGGATGAGTACTTTAGGCTTACAGGCACTGTACCATCTGCAGTTACCCACTTAGTCACGCACCATTATGGTGTCTAAAGCCTAGATCACCCTCTCCCAGAATATATTCCCGTCCCTTCACTAGAAGCCTGCTGTAGGTAGGGAAAGGGCTTCGGCCCACCTCCTCACATGCGGGGGGGGGGCAGGAAACGTACACTCGCTTCTCCAGCACTGCCCACATCATGAAAAACAAATGAACAGTTATGTGCCTCCACAAGTAAGTTCAAGCCTAAGTCTGAGATGACGCTTTATGTGAGAGAGTGTTACAGAACATAAGAATTCATTTTTGATATAGTAACAGATATGAAATGGAAGCCGGAGTTATTAACCTGCTCCACCATTGTAGTAGGGAAGGGAGACACTAGGGGCATCAGATGTTAGAATCCAGAACAGCAATCTGCTAAGAGAACTCACACAAAAATTGCTGGTGAACGCAGCAGGCCAGGCAGCATCTATAGGAAGAGGTACAGTCGACGTTTCGGGCCGACACCCTTCATCAGGACAAAGGGTCTCGTCCCGAAATGACCGTACCTCTTCCTATACATGCTGCCTGGCCTGCTGCATTCACCAGCAAGTTTTGTGTGTGTTGCTTGAAATTCCAGCATCTGCAGATTTCCTCGTGTTTGCTGAGAGAACGCAGCAGGTTAAGCAGCAACTCAGAGGGAATGAACAAATAGCCAACATTTTGGTTTGAACCCCTTCATTGGGACTGGGAGTGGAGAGCAGCGGTGGTCAGTATAAAGAGGAGTGGTGAGGCAAGGACCCCCCAGTGATTGGTGAACTAGGGTAGGGTGTAAGATGATTGGCAGGTGACGCCAGCTAAGAGCGGGAAGAGTGGTAGAATTGGGAGATAGTGGCACATGGATTACAGATGGAGGCAGATAAGGAGAAAAAATACCAAGAGACAGTCAGAGGGAGGCAAGGTGAAGATAGTGGAGTCTGCTGCTCGAGGCTCTTGTTCAATCCCAATCAGCAGCTCTATCTTCAGCTCACTGATTCCATTATTATTGCAAAATTTATCACAACCAGTCATGAATATACTCAATGACTGAACATCCATAACCCCGTTATGCAGACAATTCCAAAGATTCACAAATAACTGAGTGAAGAACTTCTTCATCTCTCAGTCTAGAGCCAATAAGCCCCTAAGTTCTAGACCAATGATTTCCAATGGGGGCACGATTATATGTCCTGAGGGGGCGGCAGGGGAAATAGAAGTCGGGGCATTCAAGATTCTTGAGGAAGGTGGTAAGCAGCACCCTAACTTGAAGCACAAGACCTGGCAGACCATTAGTAGATCAGGAACTTCCAAAAGGAAGGATGAGGCACTGGAACACAAGAAGAAGCATAGCTCTGCAGGCTGTGAGCACTCGTCGTCACAGTGCGTCTGATACTCACCAATCTCATCGAAACTTACCCAACAAACAGAAATTATTGGGGATGCATCAAGTAGCAACCAGGGTGCCCAACAGTTCCCCTTGACGAGGTCATGCCATTTAACAGTTAGTAAGTCAAGTACACCCTCTCAACTTTCTTTACAATTCTATGGAAAACAGGTCACTGGCTGGAACCAAACGGTGAAATAGAGCCAATCGGTGAACCTGCCAACCCCAAGGATTCCTCTTGAAGTGTTCAAAGCAACCTCAAGTTCATATGAGCGGTCAAAATTCATTTTTGGGAATTATGAGACCTTACATGATTGGTCAATCACACTAACTGGAATAATATAAAGGTGGACTGCTGAACACCAGCTCTATCCCTATTTACATTCAGATTCCAGTCTGAATCCTTGTCAACGTAATTTTCACTATCGTGATTGTCTTCACTGGTTTGCATACCGCTACATCGTTCTACCTATGTCAACTCACTGCCATCTTCAACATCCAAAAGGCACTCCTAGTTTGTGTTAATTTTTAAAAATTTAACCCCATTAATGATGGATAAATATGTATGGCGCAACCTCTAAGAGTCTGAAGCTGGTGAAGCCTTGAATTCTAATCCTGCTAAGAAATAGAAACTGCAGAAAGTGCGTACAGGAAGTGTTATGTACCTGGAGTACGGTTTTATTCCATTCCTGTCAGATCAACGACACCTCATGTGTCTTATTTGTAATACTGTACCATCTAATGAAGTCATGAAACCATCAAGATTGCAGGAATATTTCCAGAAAAGACATCCTGAAACGGCTACTAATGGTATTATTCAGTTCCAGAAGCATTTGAAGAGCATTGCACACTTAAGTCGTTTGCCAAGAAAGCTAAAAATGACCTTAATAGTGGTCTCAAGGCTTCTTATAACAGTTCCAAAATGATAGCAAAGTGTGGAAAACTAATACAATTGGTGAAATAATGCCTGTTGAATCAGAAGTGCTCACCACTGTTCTCAAAATGGATAGTAGTATTTTAAAATCAAATCCTTTGAGTAATAACTCCATAGCACATTGTATTGACGATATGAGTGAAGAGATTAAGGATGCACAGAGCTACAAAAAACAGAATTTGGGATACAACTGGATAAGTCAATTGTATGAGACAATGAGGCATTGCTAATGGCATATGTACGGTTTATCAAAAATGGGAAAGCTTATGGAGAGATTCCCTTTTGTAAAAAGTTAAAATGAAATATCAATGGTGAAGCAATCTACGACAAGCTCAAAATGTATATTGAGGATAGAAATATTCTGATTCGGAATATGATTTCTTGTTCAGCAGATGGAGCACCATATATGACAGGTCACCATGCTGGTTTAGTGGCAGTTATGAAAAAAGAAATCCCAAGTCTGTTTGAATCCATTGTGTAATTCATCTTCAACATCTCTCAGCCAAAAAACCTCAGACAGCAACTTTTTTCAAACATGACTCTTGTAATGTCTGCTAACAACAAAATTCAAGCTCATCCATTAAATAGCAGAATACTTTGCCAGTTATGCCAAAATAATGAAGTGTTTGAATGCTTGCTTCTTCACACTGAAGAGCGCTGGCTGTCAAAAGGCTCTTACTTAAAATGTTTCTTTGATCATTTTGACTGTGGTTGAATTTCTGCTCAAAGTTGATAAGAGCTTGGGAAACAAGTTCAAATTTCTACCTGGAGATGTTGCGTACCTAGCCGATCTGTATGACAAAATGAACATTCTACATATGAAACTGCAGGGTGAGAATTTCAATTTAATCCAGGCAAAAAGTGCACTGTCCACTTTTACTGAAAAACTGGAAATACATAAGTAAAACATTGGGAGAAGGATGTTCTCACAGTTACCCTGCATGGAAAGTACGGCACTCTCTTTCACAGTTGGTGATTAGCAAGAGCACTGCTTACACCTGCAGTTACTGAAGAAGGATTTTCAGAACCGATTCATGGATTTGAATAATCTCGAAATTCCGAACTGCAGAAAGTGGTGGGTGCGTGGAATGCACTGCCGGCAGCAGTGGTGGAAGTGGATACAATAGGGTCTTTTAAGAGCCTCTTAGATAGGTACATGGAGCCTAGAAAAATAGAGTGCTATGCGCTGGGAAAGTTCTAGGCAATTTCTGGAGTAGGTTACATGGTTGGCACAACATTGTGGGCCAAAGAGCCTGTAATGTGCTGTAAATTTCCATATTCTATGTTCTTTGCAAGGTGGAAGAACAGGAGGAGAATTTGTAAGAAGAATTATCAAAATTCAGAATGATAAAGAAGCAAAAATGCTTTTCAAAAATGTTGTCTTTTGTGGTATGTAGCTAAACTGTCGTACAAATTTTCCTGGTCTTTGGAGAAGAGCCAAACTGCTCTTCATTGCATTTCAATCCTCCTACCTTGTTGAAAGAGGCTTCAGTGTAGTGAACCACGTACTCACAAAAAACAGAAACCACTTGGACATCGGTTCAAGTTGTGTAGCAAAAGCCTTACATCCCCAGACAGAACAGATATTTCGACTCTTGCTAAAAACTATCAAGCTCAAGGATCACATTGATATCGAAGCTGCTATACAGTGCAAAGGTACTGTGTAAACTGGGCTTAGAGACAAATAAAATTTTAAAGCAGAACTATTTTTCTCATATTAGCACAAGGTAGAAATGTTTTTACACTATGGGGTTGTCGGAAAGTATATTGTGCCTCAGATGGGCATTGGCAAGTATGAAAGTACTTTGGGGGGAGGGTGTTGGGCTAAAAAAAGTTGGGAAACACTGTTTTAACCATAAACACAAGAGGTTCTGCAGATGCTGGAAATCTAATGCAACACAGGAAAAATGTTGGGGAAACTCAGCAGGTCAGGCAGCATCTATCGAAGTGAATAAAAAGTCAACGTTTCGGGCCAAGACCTTTCAGCAGGACTGAGCTCCTCCAGCAGCTTGTGTGTGTTGTTCAAAAAATTAACCTTTACTCTGTTACAGCAATAACTATTGCTTACAGCATATATAAAATGGAGATACACCATCACATAGCATCTACCAACCTTGCATTCGCATGGCTCAGCACAAGGGTCATCGTTGGTGCTGCCCACAACACTACAGTTACAACGCATGCAGTTGGGAAAGCCTTTATACCCCAATGCACAACGGTTGCACATCCTCCCAGCATAACCAGCTCGGCAATGGCATTGACCAGGGTAAAGACCTGATACACAAATGAGAAAGCAAATCAATGGCAAGTTATGAGGAAGCCACATGAAAATCAACTTAAGTAGACTGCTTCTAAATTTACACAGTAGGAGTACAAGAGGGACTGTCTCAGAAAGGTAGAACATCCCACAGAGCAACAGCATTGATGCTTAGGTAATTGGGCCTTTGATTGGTATGAAAACAGACAAATTAGATCTCATTTTCTAGTAATGTCGCACAGCATTAATCCACTGGCTCTTAAAGACTGCAGGTACTCAATGTTAACCGGGTTAAGAAGCCACATGTTATGAAATCAACCTTACCTTGCTCTGTGACTGCTTGGTTATCATCCTTCACACAAGTGGTATTCAGGGACCCAGCTGGATCACAGTCACATGGCAAACAGGGATCAAGGCTAAGAGGAGACACCTAGAAACATAACGTTATAAGCAAATCAATTGAACTCTATCACTTTTTACATCTTCACTCCATTTTCATGATACAAATACCAGCCCAATAGTAAAAATGCCGATACAAAGTAATGCCATTGCATTACCACATATGACCAGACTGGAACAGAAGGGTAACTGGCTCATGGAAAATGGGCTGAAGCTATGGGATTCACCATGTTTTTTTCTGCGAGGGAGGGAGCTGGTGATTTGATGTTATTGTCACTTTTTTTTCGCGAGGAAAGGGGTGGGGGGGTTTTGGAGTTTGCAAATTTTGTTTCTTTGTTCTTTTTTGTGTTGGGGGAATAGCTTTTCTTCTCAAGAACTCCCTTTTTTTGTATATCATGGCTATCTGGAGACGACGAACATCAGAAATGTATTGTACATGCATACTTAGACAACAAAATGAACCTTTGAACATAAAGAGTTACCTTGTAAGGCCGGTAGAAGCCATCAATGCAGGTCTCACAGTTGATTCCCGCGGTGTTATTGGAGCAATTAACACACACACCTCCACCAATAAACTGTCCTGCTATGTTCAAACTCAGGTTGCGATCAGCTACGCTTTGGTCATAGTAACAATCCTCTGTTTTGCCATGGCAATTGCACTCTAGTTAACAAAGAAATGAATACAACTGGGACAGATGTCTTCATAGTCATACTCAAATTGCATACTAGGTTTAAGTTAAAAATATGTAAGCGAAACATAATTGACTCAAATAGGAAATATGACAGTGGAGCTTCAACAATATTGATGTGGAATTACAGAACATTGAAGAAATTCATTCAACCCATCAGGCCTGTGTCAGATCCCTGGAAGAAATGTCCATCAATCTCACATCCTCATGCTTTCCTGTTGGTCAAAGAATGACCTATACTTAACTCTAGAGGAAAATAATTTTAACAAAGACAAAGGTCTCACTCTAAGAAAGAACTGAAATCTGATTGTAAACAAGGTGGGAGAGCGTAAACCTGATAGAATGAGGACTAACCAGTCGGGAGGGTGGACTACAGGGGTATAAATACCATCATCCCTGATGAATATGGCAGAGTTTGTCATTGAAACATTGGGTTATAATTGATACCTTTAACCAGCTAGAAGCCCCATGAAGAGTTTATTCATTTACAGGAAATGCCCATTATGGCAAAGTTCACTTTAGTTTTGATTCTGAAATTCACTACATAATCAATTTTTAGTTATGTTTCCAACAGAGCTGCTTTGTTTTTTCACAAACACAGAGTGGTAGATGGTGGGTGCCTGAAATACACTAACAGGGGTGGTGGTAGAGGCTGTACAATAGGACATGTAAGGGTTTTCCCCTCTCAGTCCTGAAGAAGTGACTCAGCCCAAGATGTCGACTGTTTATTCCTCTGCATAGACACTGTCTGACCTGCTGAGTTTCTCCAGCATTTTGTGCTTGTTCCTCAGCATTTCCAGCATCTGCAGAATCTCTAGTGTTTTGGAGATAAGCACATGAATGTAAGCTTATGGGCTGCGTAGTAGGCAACGGTTAGATTGATCATGGAGTAGATTTGTGTACATTCTGCACAGTATCACAAGCCGTACTGTTTTATGATACTTTGTGGATCATCGCATCTCATAGCAACTTGTTCATTAAAAATATACCTGATCTCCCCGAACTTCCCTCCTCATCCCAATCAGCCTGTTCCCTCTGGTTACTGACCCCTTTCATTTTAATTAATTCATTCATTTTTCAAAGTCTGGGTGTTAGTGGTAAGACCAGAATTTTATTGCCCAGCCCTCAATACACTTGAGGAGTGGGTGAAGGTGAGCAACTTTCTTGAATTATGTTATGGTTTCCAATGGAAATTCCTTCCACTGCATCAGAACCCAAGTCAGGGTTGCTGCTTTTAATTACTAATTTTTCCCATGCAAAATTAGTCTTGGTTCATGGTCTTTGAACCCTTCATATAGTACATTCTTCATGCCCTTTACTCCAAGCCCCTTAAATTGAATAGAAACTGTCCATCTGAAATAAAAAACAAAAATGCTTGAAATACTCACTAGGTCATCAACCTGAAATCTTAATTCCCCATGAATGCTGCCTGGCCTGCTGAGTATTTACAGCATTTGCTGCTTTTACTTTAAATGCTTGGTGTTCATTCTAAATTAATGCTCTTGCTCAAAACAGTGTAGAGACTCTATCCCTTTCTGATCTCCCAAATAATTTTGACTCCTATACTATGGAATGATCCCTGAGAATTAAAGCCCAAGGTACACCTGATATTAGGTCTATTTCAGTAAGTGAAAGAACTGCTGATTTCAACTGGCAGCTAATTGAAGATCTGGTGTATATGATGTGAATGGAAAGTCAGAGAAGAGTGACTGCAGGTTTGCATGCCAATGGAAAAAAGGGATGGGGAAATGGTTCTCTGTCAGCTTAGGTGATAATTAATAGGAAGAGGCAGGATCACAATCAGAGGATGGGAGTTGTACACTTTCTTCTCACAGCTCCACATTCCTGAAGCAAACTGTCCTCAATTCTGAAGGACTGCTTAGAAGGAAGGAGTAAGAAAAGAAGAAGAAAGTGAGGGAGAAGAAGGTGACAGTAAAGGTAAAGGAGAAGAGGAAGCAGGTGAAGAAAAAGGAAAAGAAGATGGTGAAAGTTATGAAAAGGTAAAGGAGAAGTAGAAGGCTGTGGGAGAAAAGAGGGTGAAGGAGGAAAAAAAGCTGACAGAGTTATTTCTCAAACTGGAAATAATTCGAACACCTTCAAAAAGAACGCAAAGCCTGTGCCTTGCCTGAAGAACCCAATATGGGGACAGCAAATTTCATTTGAGCATTGAGAGCTTGCTCCTTCCACAACCTTTTGGAAGCAATCTGGTACCTGATGCTGTGCAGCCGAACTTCCAGACCCTCCATAAACACAGCCAAAAATTATTAACTTACTCTCACACGTGTTGCCCGAGGCAAAGGTTCCAGACCGCCATGGTTTCTGATGGTAACCTGGGCAACACTGACTGCAGCTCTCCCCACAGGTGTTGTGCTCACACTGACATTGTAGTCTCTAAAACAAAAAGACACTATTTAAAAATCCATTAAAATTATCATTCCGGGTCATCTAATTTTCAGCATTTATTGCTTATGGCAGGATGAACAATTCAGACATCAATCCAAGAGCTGTTGATTATACAGTAATTTTTGACCCTTCATCAGGCACCATTTACTTTTGGGCTCTGAAGCTACGAAAAGTCTGATTCCACTAACCCAAATGCAGTAATTTCATTCCAATCAACTGGCGTCAAACTTCAGCTGCATATACATCAACTAATCAATGACACTTGACTTGACCATGGTTGGGGCCAGCACATGTTTCTACTTTGTCTGTCTCAGGGTGATATGGTGGATAACTAAATCCACATTCACCTTATGTTTACTCAGGCTAGAAGGCAAAACTAAAGTGGCTATTTCATACAAGAGGAGATAGAACAGAATGGAGCAAAGATTAAATATCACTTCTGTGGCTAACTTCCGAGAAAATTAGATTCTAAAAATGATTCAAACATTCACTATTTAAAAGCAGCTTTGAATATGTGTATGCGTTTTTTTAATGATCTGATTCGGACCTTGAGGTTTCTTCAATTCTCAGATTTCACATTACAGCATGTGGTGAGAGTTAGCACTGCTAAATCTATTCCAGGTTGAGAAGAATTCCTGGAGACTAGGAAAGTTATTTCATTGTTTCATTCCCTCAGCATTGCAAAAGTAACAAAAATTTTCTTATTCTTGGGCAAGTGCTAGATAGCTTCCTCTGTTAAAGGAGTATCCTAGTATATTTTATCAATCAAGAGTTGTGCTATTTTACATCATGACTTGCGACTAATAACTTGAGATAACAGCTCTGGACAACATTTAGTCTCTACAATAAAACATTTAGCGCAATCGAGCTTCTGACCAAATTTGGCTCCTTATTATTTTCAATCTTGTATCAACATCTATAATCAAAATTTCAGTCTGAATAGGTGTAAGTCCTTCAGTATTCACAGCCTTAAAGAGTGCTGATTCCTTGGATAGAAAATAAAAGCTCGAGCTAATTGCTTATGCTAATATCTTTAATTATATGTGATGTTTTCCTGGATATTTTGTTTACTTTGTGGCGATTGTAAAAAGAACCTCGTTTTTGGGTATTATTGATCTGAATAGTTTAATGTAGGACAATCAATAACAAGGTATAATGACTTGCTAATGTTTACTTTGGATTTAATTAGCACCCCAGGTACTTGAAATACATTAACCCAAGTGACGGCAATCTATACTAACATATTAAGAGCCTTTTGGGGGTTTTTTGGGGGGGGGGGGAAGACAGCTCATATAATCAATAATGTAACCAACATTTCAAAGATTGGGAAAGTCATAAATTTAAGGCAAGGATTAAGAAAGCAGATTTAAGACAAGTGCCTTGAAGTGATACAAATTGCTCACAAATATCATCAAATTGGTAAACTGTCGCTATTTGCAACCTTACTATGCGACAGATAGACCAATAATCTTATGAGGATAATCTAATACAAACCATTAGCTTTTCATCCCATGGGCAGCTGCTAGCATGGCCGTAACAGATACACATGCCTCCAACTGAGATATCCTTGATGGAGTAGTAATACTATGTGAAAAAAAAATAAACCAAGCATTAACTGAAATCTGCTGGTATTCAGGAGAACTCACCCCATGGAATTCCTGAATTAACAGAATGTGCAAACATCAGATTTACATTACACAAAGGAGTCAGTTGAAAATTAATTCAGGAAAAAAAGAGCAAGGGTAAGAAAGTCTCTATATTTTAGCCAACTCACACTTTCATGACATTTGTTGCTAGTTTGCAACAGATTCCCTAACAGATCAAGATAAAGACCATTCAGTCAACGCCACAGAGCAATCCCATCCCTCTACTCAAACTTTCTGTACTTAATATCCCTATATTTCTGTCAACCTCTTTTTCAACCACTCAATGGTCACACAATTTACGAAAGCCAAACAACCCACCAACCCCGACTTTTTAGCTTGAGTGGAGAAACCAGAACACCTCAGAAACCCCAAATGGTCACAAGCAGAACATGTAAACTTCACACAAACAGCCGAGGAGGTCAAAATTGGAACTCAGATTACTAATCTTTTGAGAGGTAGCAGCACCACGGTGTACCCTGGCATCAAAATAAAATCGTACAAATACTATCATTTTGCTTTAACAATTTCTAAGAAAGGATATTTTGAAAACACTTAGATAAAACAAAAACAACCCTCTGTGCAGAGCTATAAAAAATGCATCTCTTCATACACAGGCTGAAACATTTCACTGTCAACAGAAGCCAAAGATGCCAAAATTGGACTTGATGGTTCCATTTTCCTTACCCTACGGGTAACAATTGGGTCAACTTCCCTTGGGTCATGATATCCAAGAGTCATGAGGTCAGCATTGAGTGTCCTGATGCGCTGGAGGAGGAGGCGAATATAGCGAGCGGAGGTAAACTCCAGCAGAGTTGGGGAAGGGTCATCAGCACTAGGCCTGCCATTGATCAACGAGGTGTGAATCTTCACAGGGAGAAAACAGCATTGTGAGTGAGGGATTACAAACATTTCCCATAAACATGATCTAGATATCTCTCTGGATTTATTAAAACATTTTAAGTGCTCACTTTCACTTTACCACAACAGAACCCATCCATTGGGATCTTCATTCTTCTACTCTGAAACCCTCTAGATCAGCACCCCAATACAACTTAAGAAACATTACCATTTACATTCATCTTATTCTTCAAAAGTCTATACACAATAGGAGAGGTAAACTTGGAAAAGTAAGGAGTTTAATGCTCCCCCAAATTTACTGTCTGGTTCCTCCTGTTGTCCAGGAAGTAGATGTGTTTATCATTGTATCATTCAGAAACTGCAGATGAACATAGATTTAGAACAGACATGAGGAGGAACTTCTTTAGCCAGAGGGTGGTGAATCTATGGAATTCGTTGCCCCAGATGGCTGGAGGCCAGGGTCACTGGATGCATTTAAAGCAGAGGCTGATAGGTTCTTGATTTGTTAGGGCATGAAAGGTTATGGGGAGAAGGCAGGAGAATAGGGTTGGGACGGAAATGGACCAGCTTTGATGAAATAGTAAAGCAGACTTGATGAACCACCAAATAACCACTGCCCCTAAGTCTTATGATCTTTTGTACATAAAATAACCTGATATCTGTCTTCTGCCCTGGACTTATTATCAGATTTGCTGTGCACATAAGGTGCAGAGTCTACACCAGATACCACCAGCTGATTAAATACCTTACACTTCATTTCGAATCTTACTTATGAAACATCATTCCAATTTAATCTATGATGCATTTTCCACTTTCTGCTGTGACTTCCATAAGTAAGATTCTTTTTTAACCTCGCCCAATAGCCATGTCTTTGGTTCCATTTTCTTCAAGGATCTGTGAAGAAATGTTTAGCATGGTTTTCCTCCTTAAATGCACAACATACAACATTCAGAGGACACAATTCCAATGTCTTGCACTTTTCATAGTCTCAACGTCCCTAGTTCTCCCCAAATATTTGTTATTATCATGCAGAATTGTGAACACTGTAAGCAATTTTAGACTGAATGTTCTGGAATAAACCAGCCAAACTGCAATAAACTCAAAGGAGAGAAACATTTTCTAATCTCTTACTTATGTAATCTAATAATCTGTTGATTGATCTCAGCCAGAACCAAAACCTGCAAAGCTACACCTGGCCTCAGGACACTTTGGACTAAGGATGGAGGTAGGGTGGGATGCCAGCAAGGACTCATCAGCTTCCATGGTCAGTTGTTCTGCTGCCTGTTACATGATGGAAAAATTTATGTGGTTCGTCATTTATGTCCATGTTGAATAGCTTCTGGCAAAGACCGAATATCACAGGGTACTGGTGGCACAGTGAATTACCATAGAATTTTTTGGTTATTTATTGTCACAAGAGAAAGAATAACAATTGGAGGACAGAAAATAACTCCCACCTGCCTGTGGGCTACAGTCATTACAAATCATTACCTCAGAATGAGTAGAAGCAAGAATAAAGGATTGTCCACACATTCTCCAACACTGCCTGAAAAATAATCATCATTAAAGTGGAACATGTTTCAATTAGCTTCAACACAGAAGGTGAAATCATTTAGGTTTATAAATGGAAAATTAAATTACACTTAACAATATAGGGAGGCAGAAACTATACATTGGACAAGGGAATTCAGTTTAATTGCTCAATGTAAGTTTTATACTCTTGGTTGCAAGGCTCCAATTTATCCCCAGAAGATTTGATGTGAGTGAAT
The DNA here is from genome assembly GCF_030028105.1 of Mobula birostris. Classification (NCBI taxonomy): domain Eukaryota; kingdom Metazoa; phylum Chordata; class Chondrichthyes; order Myliobatiformes; family Myliobatidae; genus Mobula; species Mobula birostris. Next base: position 92,461,843 of record NC_092370.1, on the reverse strand, counting down.
GGCCAGGTTTCAAGAGCCAGTGGGAGATGATATGATGAGATGGTAAGGGCAGGTGGAATTTCAGCATGGAGCCCAAGTTATGGTGCTCACATTGACCCTTTGTTGGAGAGTGGTACAACTTCACTTAATAACTGATCTCCAGGATAATCAGTGGCTCAGAATCTATGTACAGCAGACCTTAAAAGTTGGTGAGTTCACATCCAAGGATCTTTAGTGTGAGGAAATGTGACACATTTCATTTTGAGTCCCAGGTTAAAATAATTAGAAAGATGCCAGAAGCAGAGGTATGATGGGATCGGGAGAATCAAGTACACAGACCAGGAACCTCGGTAGTGGAGCAGCTAGCATGATGCTACTACATCTCAGGGCATCAGAGCTCGGATTTCAATTCTGACGTGATCTTTAAGGAGTCTGTATGTCCTCCAAGTGAAATGATTCGGTTCTTTCCAAGTGCTCCGGTTTTCTCCAACAGTCCAAAGACATATCGGCTAAAATGTTAATTCGTCATTATACATTGTCCCATGATTATGGGGTATTGAGCGCGCAGAACAAAGTATCTAGGAATACAGGTCCGTAATTCATTGAATGTGGTGGCACAAGTAGATATGGTCCTAAAGAAAGCTTTTGGTACACTGGCCTTCATAAAACAAAGTATTGAGTATTGGAGATTGGGTGTTGTGTTGAAGTTGTATAATACAGTGGTGAGGCCTAATTTGGAGGATTGTGTGCAGTGTTGGTCATCTATCTACAGGAAGGATGTAAATAAGGTTGAAGGAATACAGAGGACATTTAAAAGGATGTTGCTGTGTCTGGAGGACCTGAGTTGTAAGGGAAGATTGCAAAGGTTAGGATTTTATTCCTTGGAATGTAAAAGACTGAAGAGATTTGATACAAAATTATGTGCAGTATACAGACATCCCACCTCTCCCGGAAGTTCCAGGAATCTCCCGCATATTGATAGTGGCTCCCCAATACCCGGAAATTATATACAATATCCCGGAAATCGATTTTTTTTGAGAGGGAGAGGGAGAGCGAGCGCAAGCATCCTGATTTGGTCTCTCTTCGTACTAAGAGTGGTCCCCAACCACCGGGCCACGAGGAAATGATATGATTTGGCGATATGAGTCAGCTGCACCTTTCCTCATTCCCTGTCACGCACTGTTGAACTTGAACGCATGCGAGGTTATTACGCACGCGTCATCCATGTCAGTGCAGGAAGAAGATCAACTCCTCGAGCTTGCAAATAACAGTGGACTGAAAAGTATGTTTGACATAACACCTTTGCCGGCATCCTGGATCAAAGTCAAGGCTGAATATCCTGAGATCGCCGCGGAGGCACTGAAAACGTTGCTTCCATTTCCAACATCTCTCTGCGAAGCCGAGTTTTCTGCATCGAATGCAACAAAACCTAAATCGCGGAACAGACTGGAGATAAAGAAACCCCTTCAAGTATCGCTATCTCCCATCACCCCTTGGTGGGGCCGTCTTGTCGCAGGAAAACAAGCCCAGGCCTTCCACTGATTCAGCGATATTGGTGTGTTGCAATGATTTTATATGTTCATATGGGGAGAATATGTGCTGTGTTTAATATCCAAATGTTACTTAAAATGTTATGATGCTATTGACTTATAATTGAGTTATCATTATGTTCATGCGAGGAAAATATGCACTGTGTGTTTAATATTAAATTCGGTAGATTAATCCCTTTTAGAAACAAAATTGAGTGTATTAGCCACTTATAAGTGACTTATAGTTACCTTATTACCTATATTCCGGTCATGATTAACAACCATCCACCCCCCCGCCCCGGGTCGGCCGGTCTGCAAGAATATTGTCAATATTAAATCGGTCCGCGGTGCAAAAAAAGGTTGGGGACCCCTGCTAAGTAGACCTATCAGTTTTCTCTGTGGGCAGGCTTTACAGTCAATCTCAAAAATAATGAGTGCGGCTCGCTGCACTGTTTGCAACAGTGACTTTACTGTTGCCCACGGTGGATTAAAATGTAAAAGACATGTTGAAGTGAGTTTAACAGGTGTCATTCATTCATTAGCATAGCTAACATTATTTAAACTAGCTGGCTGACTGGCTGCTAAGGAGCTACGCTATTGCTGTCCTATGTGATGAGGCCAAACTCCCTGTAGACTTGCTTAAAGTTGTAATGGAATAAACATGATATTATAAGTACATATTTTAATGTCACATTTTCTGCATATACCCAACTTGGTTTACAGATTAGACAAAATCGCTAAACAAAGTATTACATACACCCTTGGAAGTCCACCGGGGGGGGGGGAGTATGGGGTTGCATGGGGCGGGGGTGCTACCTCCCTGAAATGAGTTTTTGCAGGGTAGGACGTCTGAGGATAGATAGGGTAAAAATGCAAGCAAGCTTTTTCCAAGCAACACACACAAAATTCTGGAGGAACTCACCAGGCCAGGCAGTATCTATGGAAAAAAGTACAGTTCAATGTTTCAGCCGAGACCCTTCGACAGGACTCAGGCTTTTCCCACTGAGGTTGGGGGAAGAAAACAACCAGAGGTCATGGGTTAAGGGTGAACGGTGAAAAGTTTAAGGGGAACATAAAGGGAAATTTCTTCACTCAGAGTGTCATGAGAGTGTGGAACAAGCTGACAGTTCAAGTAGTGCATGCAAGCTCAAGTTCAATGTTTGAGAGCAGTTTGGATAGGTACATGGATGGCAGCGGTATGGAGGGATTTGGTCCTGAAGCAGATCAATGGGAGTAGGAAGTTTAAATTGTTCAGCATGCACTAGATAGGCTGAAGGGCCTGTTTCTGTATTATACTTTTCTATGACTCCGTTGAGTTAGGGTTAAGTGTGTAGTTGGACAGTGTGGCTTGAGGGGCCAGAAGGGCCTATTTTGCACTGTTTCTCAATCAAACAAACAAGCAACTAGGTAGCTAGATATTTTAAAAGTTAATGCACAAATACCAATGGAATGTTGTCCTTGGCTTTAAGTATTTGGATTACATGCCACAGGAATTAAAGATTTAAGTTATAAGAAATTCAAGATAACATAACTTTGTTGTCTAAATCTCAAATGAGGGGATCATTTAGTCACATACAGTAGAATTAAGGAGTGTGCTTTCTTTTAATGACTTGTAGATTTGTACTGAATCTTCTAATATGGGCACAAAGAATAAAGAGATGTGTCTTTTAAACTGAAGTGAGAAGGAATTTCTTCAACCAGAGACTAGTGAATCTGTGGAATTTGTTGCTACAGACCGCAGAGCTTAGTAATGATGGCGTTAAATGGTGACTCCTTCGCTTGCATCTTCGGAAACAGCTTCATTTCTATCTTTGGTATTTCTTTTTTTTCCCCTTTCAAGGTTCTTTTGAAGACTGTGACTTAGAGTTTCACTCTGATTTCAGTTCTTTGCGGGAATGGGACCTGCTCTCAGGGCCTCACGACTGGCCGCTTTTTGATATCCCCAGGATGCGGCTCTAGAGGCTGACTAATTCAAGACTGGTGCCGCCGACTAATGCGTCACAGGAGAACAAGACAGACCGGAACCAGCAGGCTTGCTGGTGGCTGTGTGCCCAGAGGCACAGAGCTTGAAAAAGCAACACAACAAGCTTTTAACACCATAAATCAGTGAGTTGTTCGTTATATCTCCCCTCTTGCTGTGAAATGGGAACACTCCTTTTTACCTTATTGGGGGGGGGAGAGAGATGGGGAGAGGGGGAGAGGGGGAGAGGGGGAGAGGGGGAGAGGGGGAGAGGGGGAGAGGGGGAGAGGGGGAGAGGGGGAGAGGGGGAGAGGGGGAGAGGGGGAGAGGGGGAGAGGGGGAGAGGGGGAGAGGGGGAGAGGGGGAGAGGGGGAGAGGGGGAGAGGGGGAGAGGGGGAGAGGGGGAGAGGGGGAGAGGGGGAGAGGGGGAGAGGGGGAGAGGGGGAGAGGGGGAGAGAGGGAGAGAGGGAGAGAGGGAGAGAGGGAGAGAGGGAGAGAGGGAGAGAGGGAGAGAGGGACACACACACTGTGGTATGTCGAATTACCGGGTGAACGAGTAGTCTTTGGGTACTGCAGGTTGGTGCCTTACTGATGTTTTGCTGCACAGTTGAGTGCTCGGTGGAGGTCACCGATGCTTTTTTGCTGGTGGGGGGGGGGGGGGTTCGTCGCCTTGCAACTGCTTGTGTGTGGGTGGGTGGAGCTGGGGGGACTTTGGGGTTCTAACATTCAACTGTCATTCATTCTTTGGGACACTCCTGTTTTCATGGATGTTTGCGAAGAAAAGGAATTTCAGATAAGTATACATTTCTCTGACATTAAATATACCTATTGAGACGGCTGCCGAGAGAAAGTCATTGAATGCATTTAAAACAGAAATAAGTTCTGGTTTGGTAAGGAGCTTAGAGGTAACAGAGAGAAAATGGGAGAACTAGGCAAAAAGAAAATCAGCAATTATTGAATGGTAGAGCAGACTCAATGGACTGAATGGTCGAATTCTGCTTCTATATCTTATGGAAATAACCTTCATATGAGCAAATTATTTCTGTATGTACTATGATTTGCCTGTAGGTCTACAGTTTGAAGTCCTTGGAGGTTGTGCTGACTGAAGTTGATCTTTACAGTTTTATCCCACTTCCCAGCTCTCTGCCTACTGAATTACATTTTCAATGTTTCAAGTACACATCCACGTTCTTTTTTAGTTTATTGAGGGTTTCTGCTTTTATTACACTTTCAAGCAATGAGCAGCAAATCGCATCACACTGGGGTCAAAAAATTCTCTGCAACCCCCTTTCCATCTTAACAACTATATTAAACATCATATCCCCCACCAAAGATACTTAGATGAGGAAATAGCTTTGTCTGACCATCTCCACTGGGTCCTCCACAATGCAATACACCTCAATTAAAATAAGATATTCCCTTTCAAGCAAACATTTCAGGCTACTAAACTATCAAACCTAGGAAAATTAGAAGTTAAATAGCATAACCAATGTTTCTTCATTGCTGAAATCTCAGGTCTTGTCAACATTCCTTCTGCACTCTCCCCACCGCTTCCACACCCTTCCCATAATATTGCGAACAAAACTATTCAAAGTTTGATTTTAAAAAATATGCACTCAACATTTCTTGGAGGCTGAACAAACAGGGAAGCAACTAGCTTCCAGCTTAAGGAATTCAAAAATTAAACAGTTTCTATAACTTCTTCAGGTACTGGACACTAGATAGCAGCTTGCCTCATTCCCCTAGTAATTCAGTTTCTGAAGCTGTTCATACCACAAGCTCATGGCTTTGATTTCAGCTCAGGATGACATCAGCAGATACCTGCAGAGGATGTAGCACATGCCCCACTGGTTTTGGAGCCCTCGGGGCTACAGCACGGAAAATTCCAGAGTTTCCCCTTCTGATTGCTATCTATATCCTTTCTGGAAGGGAACCAAGCAACTTTGGGAAAAAAAAGTATGAGGTGGCACAGGGGGATTACTTTGAAATTTCTACAAATCTCCAGCTACAATGTTGGTGAAACCTGGAAGGAAACATTTTCCACATGGAGAAAACTTTCAAAGTAGGTTATGAGAATACCTCAGAATTCTTAACAGGATGATTATTTTTCTCTGTTTTAGTAAGAATCAAGCTCAAACTGACTGAGAGTGAGGTAAGTGAGAGGTGATGTGTTTTAGAAAGTCAAACCAGCGTAGTTCTCTTACTATGAATGGTACGGTATTAAGGAGTGGAATGCAACAGAGGGACCTAGCCATTCATGTGCATGGTGGTGAAACAGGCATTTAGCATGATGGTCTCCATCAGTCAGGGTACTGGGGTTGGGAGTTGAGACATCATGTTACAGTATATTAAGTCATTGGTTATGTTGCACTTGGGAGTACTGTGTGCAGTTTTGATCAGCCTATTATAGGAAAGACATGGTTAAGTTGCATAGAGTGCAGAAGAGGTTTGAGGATGTTGCCGAGACTAGAGGATCTGACTTATAAGGAAAGGTCGGCCAGACTAGATCTCCATTCCTTGAAACATAGGCGAATGAAGGGTGACCTTATAGAAATGATTAAAATCATAGGCATAATAAGATGGATGGCAACTCTCATTTTGCCAGATCAGGGGAGTCCAAAGCTAGGGACCATAGGTTTAGGGTTGAGAGGAAAAGATATGAAAGACCTCGGGGCAGCGTTTTGGTAAGTATATGAAATGAGGTGCCAGAGGAAGTGAATGAGGCGGGTACAGTAGTATCATTTCAGAAGCACACGGATAGGTACATGAAGTGGCAGGGGTTACAGGGATCTGAGCCAAACCCAGGAAATTAGCACTAGCTGAATGGCATAGATTTGTTGGGATTGGACACGCTAGAGGCAGGAAACATGTTCCCGATATTGGGGGAGCCAGAACCAGAGGCCACAGTTTAAGAATAAGTAGACCATTTAGAACAGAGTTGAGGAAAAACTTTTTCACACAGAGGGTTGTGGTTCTGTGGAATGCTCTGCCTCAGAAGGCAGTGGATGCCAATTCTCCGGATTTTTTCAAGAAAGAGTTAAATAGAGCTCTTAAAGATAGCGGAGTCAAGGGATATGGGGAGAAGGGAGGAAAAGGGTACTGATTGTGGATGATCAGCCATGATCACAGTGAATGGCGGTGCTGGCTCGAAGGGCTGAATGGCCTACTCCTACATCTATTGTCTATTGGGTCAAATGGCTTGATCTGTGCTGTATTGCTCAATTGTGTAAACTGGAAGCCTATGGGCTAAAAACTGGGGTGGGCATGGTGGATAACTTCCTGAGAAAGCTAAAGAAATTTGGTCTGTCCCCTGAAACTCACACTAATTTTTATAGACGCACCGTAGAAAGCATTCTTCTCGGGTGCATCACAACCTGGTATGGAAGTTGTCCTGTCCAAGACCAGAAGAAGCTGCAGAAGATCGTGAACACAGCCCAGCACATCACACAAACCTATCTTCAGTCCTTGGACTCACTTTACACCGCCCGCTGTCAGAGCAGTGCTGCCAGGATAATCAAGGACACAACCCACCCAGCCAACACACTTTTCGTCCCTCTTCCCTCCGAGAGAAGGCTCAGGAGCTTGAAGACTCGTATGGCCAGATTTGGGAACAGCTTCTTTCCAACTGAGATAAGACTGCTGAACGGACCCTGACCCGAATCTGGGCAGTACCCTCCAAATATCCGGACCTGCCTCTCGTTTTTTTTTTTTGCATTACCTTACTTTCCCTTTTCTATTTTCTATTTATGATTTATAATTTAAATTTTTATTATATTTACTATTGATTTGTTCTCCAGGGAGTGCAAAGTGCAGAATCAAATATCGCTGTGATGACTGTACGCTCTAGTATCAATTGTTTGGCGACAATAAAGTAATAATAATAGCTCTTCTAGTCTGAACTAAATTTCTACAAACCTAAAGCACACACTTTCAAGCAAATTACACAAATACACCACACCCAGGTATAACTGGTGTATGAAAGGTTTCATTATTTTGAATTTTTACAGTATTACTGAATTGTGTGAAGAAGGCAACGTTAAAGATTCCCACAAACTGGGCCATTGCCACCTTGTCACAGCTACCATATAGCAGTACAGAAGCACGAGGTCCCACACCACAGGTTCAAGAACAGCAACTTCCCTTCAACCACTTGGTTCCTGATCTAACCGGCAAAACCAGCAGTATAGCAACATTATGCACAAAATGCTGGAGGAACTCAGTAGGCCAGACAGCATCAATGGAAAAGAGTACAGTCGACATTTCAGGCTAAAACCCTTCAGCAGGACTGGAGAATATAGCTGAGGAATAGATTTAAAAGATGGGGGAGGGGAGAGATAAACACAAGGTACTCGGTGAAACCTCGAGGGGGAAGGATGAAGTAAAGAACTAGGAAGGAAGAAAGAAAAGTGGGGGAGGGGAGAAACACCATTGGGCAGGCAAGGAGATAAGGTGAGAGAGGGAAAAGGGCATGGGAAATGGAGAAGAGGGGTGGGGGGACCATTACCAAAAGTTAGAGGAATCTATGTTCATGCCATCTGGTTGGAGGCTACCCAAACGGAGTATAAGATGTTGCTCCTCCAACCTAAGTATGGCCTCATCGCCACAGTGGAGGAGGTCATGGATGGACATATTGGAAAGGGAATGAGAATGGGAAATGGAATTAAAATGGGTGGCCACTGAGAGATCCCACTTTTTCTGGCGGATGGAGCATAGGTGCTCAGCAAAGTGGTCTCCCAACCTGTGTCAGGTCCGGTGATTTCCACCCCCCCACCCAACCGTTCACCACTTCCCATCTCCTTTTCCCCTCCCTCACCTTGTTGCTTACTTATGTTTAATTTCTGTTTATCTCATGAATGCTGCTTATATGATGCTATGTGCCTGTGATGCTGCTGCAAGGAAGTTTTTCACTGCACATATACATACATTTACTTATTATGCATGTGACAGAAAATTTGAATAGAGACAAACAAATTCCCTTGTTGACGTAGCTACCTAAACAAATGTATCAGGTTCCATAATCAACAGATAAGGCCAAACTACTTCCTATCATTAATTTAGCTGTCAGCAGACTCAAATGTTAATTTTTACATTGGAATTGGAAAATTATTTAACTATGTGCCTGGTTAGAAAGATCAGTCTGTATTTAAATTAAAGAGACTGGCACTTCATTCAGACCCACTGGTAATTTTAATAAAGCACTGAATTATGCAACAGTCTTTCACACAGAAGTGAGAAACCAAATGAATAGCCCCAGTTAAACAAGGAACAATCAGCTGCGAACACAGACAATACATATTTTAATTACAGATCTAATCTGTAACAATGCCAAAAACTACCTCCTCAGAATTCCAGCTACATATAGTCCTTTCATTAATTTTGCTCTGAAGTGAGTATTTGTGTGAGGTTACATTACAGATATTCTAAATCTTTTGGATGGAGAACTGAAAATATGAATCCCAATATTGGTGAAGGGTAGAATCAGATTTATTTATCACTGACATTATCAGAGACTACTAGATCATAGGTTTAAGGTAAAGGTGAAATATTTATGGAGAACCTGATGGGAACTAGAGTGCACATGTGGAATGAGCTGCCAGCAATATAGTGGTGGGAGCAGGTTCAACTGTAACATTTAAGAGACATTTGGATGAGAGGGGTATGCAGCACTATGGTCTGGGTCTGGGTAAATGGAACTAGGCAGAAAAATGGGTCAGCACAGATTAGACGGGCTGAAAGACCTGTTCCTCGACTGCATGATCTATGACTTACGTTGTGAAATGTGTTGTTTTGCAGAAGCAGTACAAAGCAAGACAAAGAATTACTACAAAGTACAATAAATAAATAAATAAATAAATAACTGGATAAATAAGTGGGTGGGTAGGTTGATAAATAATGAAATAACTACTGTGAAAGGCTGCACAGAAGCTAAGTAATCTCTCTAAAAATATGAAGCCAGAAGGATTTTAGTGCTGCAGCCTCTTTTAAAGCATGCCGACCGGCTTGCTATTCATTGTCCATGGTTGGTGCATGAACAGTGGTAAGTAGTTGTGAAGCACAGATGCTGCCCATTAGGAGGAAGTAAGCTGATGTGGGAACAGCTCTTAGGAAACCCTGTGGGGAGGAAATGTGCAAATGGAAAGGAAAACACCTACACTAGGGAGGTCCAGAGTTTTCCCAGTCGAGGCCCAGACAAAATTCCTCCTGGTCCAGGGTATCCATCAGTCCTGCTGAAGGGCTTCGGCTTGAAACATTGACTGTACTCTTTTCCTAGATGCTGTCTGGCCTTCCTCCGGCATTTTCTGTGTGTTCCTCATGGTCCAACAAGGGTAGTATTATGTTTTAAAACTGTCCCTTAAATGCAAACACGAGGAAATCTGCAGATGCTGGAAATTCAAGCAACACACATAAAAAATGCTGGTGAACGCAGCAGGCCAGACAGCGTCTATAGGAAGAGGTACAGTCGATGTTTCGGGCCAAGACCCTTCGTCAGGACTAACTGAAAGAAAAGATAGTAAGAGATTTGAAAGTGGGAGGGGGAGGGGGAGATCCAAAATGATAGGAGAAGACAGGAGGGGGAGGGATGGAGCTAAGAGCTGGAAGGTTGATTGGCAAAAAGGATACGAGGCTGGTGAAGGGAGAGGATCATGGGATGGGAGGCCTCGGGAGAAAGGGTGGGGGGGTGTGGAAAGCCCAGAGGATGGGCAAGGAGTTATAGTGAGAGGGACAGAGGGAGAAAAAAAGAGGGGCAAAAAGAGAAAAGAAAAAATAATAATCATAAATAAATAAGGGATGGGGTACAAAAGGGAGGTGGAGCATTAACAGAAGTTAGAGAAGTCAATGTTCATGCCATCAGGTTGGTGGCTACCCAGATGGAATTATAAGGTGTTGTTCCTCCAACCTAAGTGTGGCTTATTCTTGACAGTAGAGGAAGCTGTGGATAGACATGTCAGAATGGGAATGGGACATGGAATTAAAATATGTGGCCACTGGGAGATCTTGCTTTCTCTGGCGGACGGAGCATAGGTGTTCAGCGAAACAGTCTCCCAGCCTGCATCGGGTCTCGCCAATATATAGAAGGCCACATCAGGAGCACCGGACGCAGTATATCACCCCAGCTGACTCACAGGTGAAGTGTCGCCTCACCTGGAAGGACTGTCTGGGGCCCTGAATGGTGGTGAGGAAGTAAGTGTAAGGCAGCAAACGCATCTCTCCCATTTCACGCACATCTGCTCTCACCGCATCCTCCCACCACCCCACTAGGAATAAGGTTCCCCTTGTCCTCACCTACCACCCCACCAGCCTCTGGGTCCAACATATAATTCTCCGTAACTTCTGCCACCTCCAACGGGATCCCATCACTAAACACACCTTTCCCTCCCCCGTTTTTCGCAGGGATCGCTCCCTACGGCGACTCCCTTGTCCATTGGTTCCCCCCCGCCCCATTCCTTCCCACAAATCTCCCTCCTGGCACTTAACCTTGTAAGCAGAACAAGTGCTACACGTGCCTTTACACTTCCTCCCTCACCACCATTCAGGGCCCTAGGCCTCTCGTCCCATGATCCTCTCCCTTCTCCGGCCTCGTATCCCTTTTGCCAATCAACTTTCCAGCTCTTAGCTCCATCCCTCCCCCCTGCTGTCTTCTCCTATCATTTCGGATCATTCCCCTCCCCCTCCCACTTTCAAATCTCTTACTATCTCTTCTTTCAGTTAGTCCTGACGAAGGGTCTCGGCCCAAAACATCGACTGTACCTCTTCCTATAGATGCTGCCTGGCCTGCTGCATTCACCAGCACTTTTTATGTGTGTTCCTCTTCCAGCTGAGCTAGTCCAACAGGAGACTCACTCAAGCTCATTCTCGTTCAATCTACTGGAGTTGAAATTGCAGTCAGACACAAATAAATTCATCACGACCTGACCTGCATGTACAAGAGAAGACCCCACTGGTTTGGAGCAAATGAGTTTACCACTTGCTTCGATGCACTAGTTAAAATGAAGTTCTGTTAGTCCTCAGTGGCTGCTGTGAAGGTTAATAACCTCAGTAATTTTAATTATCTGCTCAGCTAGTTTCCACTGAGCGGTTAGGATTAATAAATGCCCTTTGTGGCTTCTTCTAACGCTGTATGAATACACGACAAGAGTATATTTCTATATGGTCCAAACAAGTGCAAAAACATGACATTGGTCAGCATGTCTCTTAACAGTTAAATGAATTTGATAAGATGAGTTTGAAGGTCTTGGGCCTTCAGTGTGTAATATGTGCAGGATTAACTGCCCTGGATACAGAACAGAGCATCATTTTAACTGTGCCATAAACCTAGCACCCTGTTTTCCTCAGAAAGTAATAAAATTATTTCTAATGTTGCAGAATTTTTTAATGGCAACTGCTGCTCTTGTATTGCACAGATTCATTTACAAATGAGGCATCAGTTGGCAAGAAACCTGCCTCCCATTTCCTGTTACAAAATCAGCTAAACCTCCTGCTTCAAAGTGATACAAAGGAAGATGAGATTTAACCTCAGGACGCTGGAGATGCAAGAGACTGCAGGTTCTGGAATCCAGAGCAAAAAACAAACTTCTGGAGGAACCCTGTGGGTCAGTTAGCATCTGTAGAGAGCAATGGGTAGTAAGTGTTTTGGGTGGAAACCATTTGAAAGGAATTCTCCTGCAGCTTGTATTTTAACATCAGGAGCTGTTCGCACACCTCTTGTCCAAACTTAAATAGCTTTCACACTGAAATATGACTGAAAGAAGCACCCCATTCTTCATCGTTGCATCCTATTTGAAACACTCAGGCCAGAAAAGCAGATTGCACTCTGAAACGCATGGTAAAGAGCCACTGCACTGCCTTGGTTTGGTTGTATCGCTGTAAACTTCTTCAGAGCTGAGGCCAGGAGTCTGATTATTGGTTTAGGGGTGGCGAGGTTTGAAGGAGAAAAATGACCTTGGAGGGGTGGGTGGTGGCAGCTGGCTGGACATTGTTGCCTTGTGTGGGGAGAATTACGTGGAAGTGGGGCCTCGAAGGTGGAGTCATGGTGATTGGGGATGAGTGGTGAACAAGGAACCTGGGTCAACTGGAGTTTGGAGGCAACGGACTGGGTAAAAGAGAAGGATAAGAACAGGAACTTACGTCAGTGCCTGGCATAGAACTGCAATTTGGCACTTTTGGAGTGACCTAGTTCTTGTGCATCAACGTTTTACGAGAGCTGTCATCAGGACTTGCCTGACACTATCTGACCCAGTGAGTCCTCCATCATTTTGCATGTATTGATCAAGATTATCATCACCTGCAATCTCTTGTGCCTGGGTACATTTCCAAATTTCACCAGGATATGGTGGCAGTGGCATTCCATTCCAGCAGAAATAAGTGATTGATAGTCGCATATTGCTACAGTAAACAACATTTCTTAGCTGTACATTTCTCCTTTTGTTTCAGTGAGACAACTCCATGCTTGACTGGACAAGCTAACCTACGTCCTTCTGGCCAAGTTGCAACCTTCTGGATTCCACACTGGACTTTACAATTTATTGCTCTGCATTAGTCGTCCATCTGTGATAATTGGTTCAGTATGCTTGTTTCTTTGCCTTCACAGATGCTGCTTCACCTGACATATTGAGTTCTTTTAGAACTCTTCCATTTTTTTCCCCCTTTCTGTTTTTATTTTCTCTGGGAGTAGAGAACACAGACAGCTGGGAATGTTTTCAAGTTGACGAATTTTCTACTCCCCAACTGCTCCCATTCAGATAACGTTGTTTACAGTTTATCCCCATCGTCATCCTGGATTTACTCTGCCATAGACATCCATCCTCTCTCACCATCTCCACAGCTTAAATGAGCTTCTTTGGCTTTCTTCCAGTTCTGAGGAAGGCTCTTCAACTTGAAATGATAATTTTGTTTCTATTCCCATTGATGTGGCCTGACCTGCCCAGTATTTTCTGTTTTTTAATCTCGATTTCTAGCATTTACACTTTTTATTTCTGATTTTCACCTGAATGCAGAGGTGGGCTTGCGTTGAAATCTACTTCTGGAAAACAGTCCATTTTTCTCAACATGCACAAACCCACTGCTACAGCATTCATAAGCACAATTGCCTTTGTGAGGTTCGTCTGGCAGTTGTTGCACAGAGTGTTTGATAATGTCCTTCTTCTGCCCAATTCCATCTGTTGATGAGTCATAGAGCGCTAAAGCACAGAAACGAGCCCCTCAGCCCAGCTAGTCTATGCCAGTCTGATCTGCTGCCTCGTCCCATCTACCTGCACCCAGACCACAGCCCTCATACCTCTCTCATCCATGTACCTATTCAAACTTCTCTTAAATATGACAACTGAGCCTGCATCTACCACTTATAACCATATAACAATTACAGCACGGAAACAGGCCATCTCGGCTCTTCTAGTCCCTGCCGCGCTCTTACTCCCACCTAGTCCCACCGACCCGCACTCAGCCCATAACCCTCCATTCCTTTCCTGTCCATATATCTATCCAATTTAACTTTAAACGACAACATCAAACCTGCCTCAACTACTTCTGCTGGAAGCTCGTTCCACACAGCTATCACTCTCTGAGTAAAGAAGTTCCCCCTCATGTTACCCCTAAACTTTGCCCTTTAACTCTCAACTCATGTTCTCTTGTTTGAATCTCCCCCACTCTCAATGGAAAAAGCCTATCCACATCAACTCTATCTAACCCCTTCATAATTTTAAATACCTCTATTAAGTCCCCCCTCAACCTTCTACGCTTCAAAGAATAAACTTCTGGCAGTTCATCCTACAACACCCTCTGAGTGAAGAAGTTTCCCTTCAAATTACCCTTAAAAATTTCAGCTTTCACCTCCAGTAAACATTTGACTTCTAGCTCTAGTCTCACCCAACCTCTGTGGGGGGGGGGGGGGGGAGCCTGCTTGTATTTACCCTTATCTATACCTCTCATAATTTTGTATAGCTCTATCAAATCCTCCCTCATTCTCCTACGCTCCAAGAAACAATGTCCTAACCAATTCAACCTTCCCCAACAACTCAGGCTCTTGAGTCCCGGCAACATTCCTGTACTCTTTTAAGCTTATTAGTATTTTCCCTGTAGGTAGGCAAACTGCACACATTACTCAAAAATTGGCCTCAGCAATATTTAATCCAACTTCAACAGAACATCCCAACTCCTGTACTGAGTGATGAGTGATCCACCAAAACCCTGTTTTAAAATGCACCTTCCGGCAGGTATTTGATACTTTTCTATGAAGAGGACATTACCTCTCCATGCTCCAATGGGACGAGCCTCGAATAATAAGAAGTGCAGATCACTTCGTCATCTCTTTTGTAGGTTGGCGGCCCAATTCGAGGTACAATGTTGTATCGGGTCAAGCACTCAGTATCACTTGTGGCATAGTACTGCCATGGTTCAAATGTAATGCCATCGATTGAGCGCTCCAAAACCCAATTGCCAGGACGTGGAGAATTTGCTGCTTTAATGATAACATAGGCGACTTGAAAAACCTAAACAAGAGAAAGAAATGCAAATCAGACATGCTTACAAATACCTTTGCTTACAAATATCCGGCTGTTGGTGTGAGCTTTTGCAATTAGCTCCATTTAAAATAATACATCACTTGCAACAAATGTCCAGAAGATGCAATTCTGATTATCACTTAATGACACTACCTGGAATGTTCAAAATTAATTATGACATTTCAAAAATATAAATAAATGAGCAAAAATGACTGACGACATTTGTGACAAATTTTCAGTTTTTATTTCAGATTACCTGCAACTGTTGAATCTAGTGCCAGAAGTAAAAACAGACATATTGGCAAAGCACCTAGCACAACCACTGGAAGAATCCTAAAGCTCTTTACCAATAAGTACTGTAATGGTAATCAACTTGCTCCCACAAAGATCAACCTGAAAATTGCCATATATATTCAGTTTTAGTGATAGCAATAAGGGATAAAAGTTGGCCAGAATCCTGGATGTAACACCTATCACATTCTGAAACAATGCTATAGGAGATTTTACACCCACTCAAGAGCCCCAGATTGAGCCTCAGTTTAACATCTACCACAGAAACAATTTGTCAACCCTACTTCTACCACTTAATAAAATCCTGGCTGACGTGATCCTACCTGTTACCCATGACTGTTGACTCCCCCTACAGACCAAAATTCCATCCATATCAGTGTGGTATGGCAATTGTCCCGTATCCAACCGCAAAGCACTCCAGCGTGTGGTGAAAACTGCCCAGCGGATTATCGGCACCCAATTGCCCACCATAAACTCTGCCTGGGCAGGGCAAAAAGCATTATCAGGGATGCATCTCACCCTAACCATGGACTTTTTACTCTCCTCCCATCCGGTAGGCACTACAGGAGCCTCTGCTCCCGCACCAGCAGGCACAGGAAGAGCTTCTTCCCTGAGGCTGTGACACTGCTGAACCTCTCATCACAGCGCTAAGCAGTATTGCATCCGTATTGTACTGTCTCAGTACTTTTATATTTGTGTGCTGTAGCACTTACTTTTTATTCACAGTTATTTTGTAAATAACACTATTCTTTGCATTTCTGATCAGATGCTAAATGCATTTCATTGGCTTTGTATCTGTACTCGGCACAATGACAATAAAGCTGAATCTAATCTAATGTAATCTTGAATAATTTCAATTATTCATCCACCACATCCCTCTGTAGTAAAGATTTCAAATAATTTAAAGCTCTCTATAAAATAAAAAACACATCATCTCATTCCTAAATAGGTAATCCATTATCCGGAAACTATGCCTTTAGTTCTAGAATCATCTATGAGGAGAATCACCATCTCAATGTCTCCCCCATCAAGCTCTTACAGATCAAGAACAACTATCATTCATCAAAAGACGAATATGTCTAGGCCCGCTCTCTTCAATCTTTCCTCATAAGACAGTTCCTTCATCCATGAATCAACCTGATAATTACTCTCTCAACTACCTCTGATGTGGGCACACCAGTGCTTAAATAGAGACCAAAACTTCTCTCACAATTCAGCTGTACAGTCTCACTAACACTCAGGCCATTTGCAGCAAGGCTTTCTGCTTTTTTATATTCCATAAAGGTGTAACTCCATTAGCTCTCCTGGTCTACTGGAGTGCTGACTCTATGTTTAATGTGTATGAGGATTCACAGATCCTGCAGCATTTTGCAGCCTCTCTACAATATTGTATATTTCCATTCTTCCTTTCCAAGTGAATAAACTCTCATTTCCCCATATTATTCTTTATCTATTTTCCCATGAACTTAATCTAATTAAGTACCTTTGCAGACTCTTTGTGCTCTCCTCATCACCCACTCCCCACCTTTCTTTGTATCATTTGGAAATTTGGCTATGCTATACTGAGTTCCTTCGTGAGTTATTAATAAAGTCTGTCAATAGCCACACCATTCCCTGTAGCACCTCATTAATTACAGCTTTCCACCCTGAAAGTTACACAACTCTCTGTCTCCTGTTAATAAGTCTTCTTTCCCTAACATGGTTCCCAAAGCACTATAAACTATAACCTGATCCATCTCAATCCATACCTTCTGGGATTCTAAATACACTCTATCCACTAGCATTCTTTTAACCACCCTGCTCTAACAAATCTTCAAACATGATTTCCAGCAAGACCACAATTGTTCTGCTTGATTGTATCACAATTTTCAAAATGCCGTATTTCTAGATTCTTAATAATGGGATCACAATAATTTCACAACGAAGATATTAGGTTAACTGGGCTTCCTGTCTCCCTCTTTCCTTCTGATAACAGCATTATGACTACCTGTGGGTAGGACTGAACAGTCAATGCTTCAGGCTGAGACTTTTCATCAATAACTCCTTATGAGGTGCCTCAGCCCAAAGCAGCAACTGTTTATTTCTCGCCAGATGCTGCCTGGCCTGCCGAGTTCCTAGCATTTTGTGTGTATTATTTGGGATTTTCAACATCTGAAGAATCTTGTGTTTATGGTTATTGTTTTCCACTTTGTTAGGAAAATTTCCCAAATGTAGGAAACTGGAAAGCTATGATCAGTGTTTCTGTCCATCATGTCTGCAGCCACTTCTTTTATGACCTTAGGAGCCAATCAGCTCCAACGACCTGCTCCATCAGTACTTTGCTCGGGTGGAAGAGCATCCTTTTAGGTTTCTGTGTAGAACATTCTTGGTTTGAGGGTTGAAGGAGCAGTGGTGCTCAGTGAGCCACAGATGATTTCCAACTTCACACTATAAGTAAAATCTAAAATCACAAACAAGAGAAATCTGCAGATGCTGGAAATCCAAGCAACACACACAAAATACTAGAGGAACTTACAGGCCAGGCAGCATCTACAGAAAAGAGTACAGTCGATGTTTCAGGCCAAGAGCCTTCAGCAGAACCGGACAAAAAAGATGAGGAGTAGATTTAAAAGGTGGGGGGGAGGGAGGGGAGAAGAGGGAAGTAAAATCTACAATGTAAAAATCGCACTTTGTTAGAGAGCACTGTAGCAAAACGATGGACAAGAATCTAATGTACTGTACAACATGTGAACATGTGAATACTGACAGATGCTGAGTTATGAAAGAATACCATTCCTGTGAACTGTGTGCCCATATAAGAATTTTTCTGTATGTCAGAAACATATAATTTCCTCTGTATTACTCTGCATACAGTTGCTATAATTCATTCATTTGATTGCATACCTTCTATTTGTACTGTATGAATGCCCATAATTCAACTAATGGAAAATACACTGCATCCAGTTGTTAATGTATACCATGAACCTTTTTCTTTTTTGTTAGGCTTCAGTAAAAATTAAAGGAGAATTTGTGTAAAGTTGTATTGCTATAATTCAGATCACTCATAAGCTGGAGAGCCCTCGTAGAGTAAACTGAACAATTCTTTGTGTTTTTGTTTACTTTGTTTTAGATTTCTAGCGGTTGCTGTCCAACTCCTATTAGAAAGGAGGCAACATATTGCAGTATCCGTGCGAGGACTACCAGACTCAAAAACAGTTACTAACTCCATCACTTCCATTAATCATTTTATACACAGCCTGGCGTCACTTTATGGACATAAGTTGAATTAGGCTCTGTAGACAAGCTATATTATGTATTTATATTTATTGTGTTTTAAAATTATTATTATTATTTCCTTTATCTTGTGTTTTCTTGGGTCTGCATCATATCCGGAATAACAATTATTTTTTTCTGCTTACACTTGTTTACAGGAAATTATATTAAACAATCTTGAATCTTGAGCTGTTACTCTCCCCATTTCTATCAGAATTGGCCAAGTTTAGGAAAGCCTTTGCCATCATTACCTTTCAATTTAATTTTGTTTGCTTGCAGTTTGAAAGAATAAACAAAAGTATAAAATCTCAGATAGCATGCAACATTTTCTAAATAAAATATGGTTGGAAAAAATATTTTTAAAGTAAAATGGATAAAAAGATCCCAACTAAAATAATGAAGGGAAATACCAGGAGTGATTTTCTAGGCCCAGCACTAGTAGTAGTTATCTCATGCTTGATCTTTACTGTGTCACCAGGGCCCAAAAGCATTGAAATTTTCTATGTTCTGACTCCTCCACCAAGATGAAAACAGGAAGTAATTAAACATAGGCTGCCAAAGGATCTAACAGCTCTTCCTGCTGGGGATAAGGTGGAGCAGAGTGGGGTGGCATGCAGAGACTCTGAACGTTATACCAGAGTATAGGAAGAGTAAAATTCTTTAATCATGAGTGTAATTCCTTCCCCCTTTAAGCTACTTCAGAGAAATCCCAGATCCCTGGATGTGAATTGTTATTCACATTCCCCTGAAAAGGACCCCCCCCCACCTTATTTTAGCTGCTTGACTTTTCCCATGACTCAACTTCAATGAAAAAAATAGACCACCACAGCTTCATGTCTTCACTTTAAGTGTAAAACTATACTGCTGAAATAAACCAAGTGAATAAACAAGTAACATGCACACACAATTAAGTACCAAGAGGATATACCCATTCAGTGATGGGAAAGCAAAAAGGATCAAAATCTCATATATGTTGCAAATAACTTTTTCACTTTGTGCATTATTTTTTCTTAAATTTCTTACAGCTGCACTGGTTTAAATTATCTCTTCACCATTTCAGGGAACGCACAGACAGCAGTCAAAACTGCTTACTTAACTCTCGAAATTAAGCAGGCGAAAAGAGCATTAGTTCTGTATCTCTGTTTAAATTTGAACAAAATGGACCTGGCATTTTCACCCCGCTGAGTAGATATAAAATAAAAATTCCTGATGAAAGGCTTCCTTACACTAACAGACTCAGTCAGGTAATCACTGTCCCACAAGAAGCGGCCTACAAAAGGCTTTAAGTGCCATCACTGAGGGAGTTTAACTCATCCAAAATGTCATTTGAAACCCAATCCATCAGGACATTCTTGACATTCTTGGAGATGCCCAAACAGGAACTCTGTTGACAAATGGCAATGACCTCTAACCTGCAGCAGTGATTACTTTGGAAAACTGAGAAGCTAGTAGCAAAGAGCAGCTACCACTCAGCATCCCATCATACTCAGAGGTGTTTGCTTAAGAAACTCCTTCCTTCATCCCTCTTTCACTCAACCTTACCTGCATTTTTATTTCATGCTTATAATTTCTTTAGTGGTTTATACCTTAAACATTTTTAGCCTGGAGTGATCAATTCCATTTACCATACATCTCTAATCCTACTGTAATCACTCCCTCAGACTCTTGAACAGACTTCTTGTGTGATAACATGGATCTTAACCTTCCAATCAACCCTGTTGTGATCTTTCATTTTATTTACTGTACATGCATTGTATTTTTTCGGAAGCTTTTACATTTCATTTTATGTTGTTATAGGTTTACCTGATTTTACCTCAAAGTGCAATCAGTATGAACAGAATGCAAGACAAGCTTTTTCAATTTACTTTGATACATGAGGCAATAATAAATCAATACCAATAGCAATATAGTGCAAACAGCCATGAATTTCACCAGAGAATTGTTCACAAAAAGTGATTCACAACCATATTATAGAAATTTATAGTATATTTTATGCATTGCATTGCACTGCTGCCACAAAAACAACAACTTTCATGACATAGGTCAGTGGTAATGAATCTCATTCAAATTCTGAAGGCACAGTTCCTGATAATTAGCAAATTAAATTCAAGAGCCCAGCATCAGAGAAAGGTAAGAACCATATGGGTTTTGATTAGATTACAAAGGTAGAAGCTCTGCCATTATTGAGAGACCTGAAACAGTGGTGGCACTTAACTAGGGGCTAAAGTTCATCCCTGAGCATTACTAATGAGAGAACAAAAGGTTGATATGGGCAACAAACTCATAAATACTGGAGACACAAAAGACTGCAGCTACTGGAATTTGAAGCAACACACAAATTATAGGAGGAATTGAGCAGATCAGCTCGTCTCTATGGAGGGGAACAAACTGTCAACATTTTGGTTTGAGACCCTCAACTGGACCGAATAAAGGGTCTCAAGAAAAAGTCTTAACTGGAAACATCGGCTGTCTATTCCCCTCCACAGATGCTACCTGACCTGTGGAGTTCATCCAGTACTTTGTATGTAACCCATAAACAACCTCAGAAGACGGGCCACCAGGAAGTGTGTGAGGTTCAGCCTGACGACAATGCTCCATTCTGACTCCTGTTCATCATTACCCTCCACAGAGCTAAAACTGGGACAAGAGTTTGAGGAGTAAAACACAGTATCCTACCAAATGCCCGGGTGCTAAAGTATAATCCCAATCCTGATGCATAATATCATTAAAATAAATTGACCATGTCATTCTAGAGAGAACTGAAGGACCAAATTTAGAATGCTTGCATATTGTGCCAGAAAATGGGGCAAGGGCCTGTTTTCCTTGGAGTTTCATAGAATGAGGGGTGACCTTATTCAAGTATATAAGAGACTGACGGGGTCAGCAAGTTAAATGTTGAAATGTTTTCACTTGTGGAAGAGTCACAAACAAGGGGACATAACTACAAAATAAAAGGTCTATCATTTAAGACTAAGGTATGTGGAAATGTAATCTCTCAGAGTGTGCTGAATCTCTGGAATTCTCTGCTCCAGAGGATAGTGGTGTATGATTATCAGATATAACTAAGGGGGAAATAGATAAATATTTGAAAGATTGGGAAATTAGAGTTATGGGGAAATGGTACAGAAGTTACAACCAGCAAAGGGCAGCTACTTGGAGAGCTGGGGTGAAATTGGGGAGAACCATATGGGATTTGTACAATGATGGTCAACTCAGACTTGATCAGAATCAGGTTTATTATCACTGGCATGTGTCGTTAAATTTGTTAACTTAGCAGCAGCAGTTTAATGCAATACATAATTTGGCAGAAAAAGTAAATAAATGAAGTGCCGAGGGGCCTGTTTCAACACTATGATCTATGAAACCAGGGCAGAATATGAGGTACTATTAAAATCAACTTCAAATTTGATGGGAAATATAACTGGGACTTTTCTCTGAGACTTCTGTGAAGTGTACACACGATGAACAAAAGTCAGATTAAAAAGTGGGTTTATTCAAATTCTTGGTAGGTCTGCAGCTCAACTATATTCTCCTACTTTTGTTCTATTAGATCCTAGGAAACAAGATCTGGAACTGTCCTTGGAGTAAACGGGAGTTGCTTACACCTGTGGTTAGTGTGTCAACCCGAATCACAGCAGGCCCAATAGAGGGAGAGATACTGGGGAGTAACACACTCTGACAATGTAGGCTGCTCACTGCACCAGAATAAAACAACTTTCACACGCATTTGAAGCAAACAAAAAGGCAGCTGTTACAATCTATTGGTTCTCTGCTGAAGGCCAGTGAGGCCAGCAGGGAAATGGGATGTGAAGCATTCAAGGACAATAGAACTCTCTATGTTATGCACAGTTCACACACAAGAGTTAGATTGTGGTGGCTACCTACAAATTTAAATACAAGTAAACCGAGGTACACAGAAAGCTACCCCGGAGTACACTACTTCCATTCATCCAATCAAAGCATTACTGCAACACAGGAGGTGGCTGGTCAGTCTACCCCCACCATGCCTGCTCCTTATACAGAGCAATCTATTCCATCCCACCGCCCTGCTCGTTCAATGTAGCCCTGCAACGTTTGTCCAAACCCACGTTAAATTACATTAATACATGTCCTCACAAATTCTAGTCCCAACACACTCGGATCTGACACGACAGTTTAAAATTATCAGTTGAAGTCTTCACTCATAGGTTTCATGACAGGATCACAAACTGAAAAAAGAGGCTACATTTAAACCCATGTTTGTGTGTGTGCGGGATCTGTGTACTCGTTCTGCTCAACTTTAACTTTGATACTGCTTCATTTCTCTGTTTTTTTGTCTTAGAACATTACAGCACAGGAACAGGTCCCTTGGCCCACAAAGTTGTGGTGAACCAGTTAGTAATCAAATGGCCAACTAAACTAATTTCCTCTGCCTACACAATGTCCATACCCTTCCACTTTCCTCACATTCACGTGTCCAACAAAGTGTCTCTAACATATCTGCCTCTACCACCATCCCAGGCAGTGAAATTACCTCTTCTCGCCTTAAATGCATCCTGTCTGGTATTAGACATTTCAACCCTGGGAGAAATATACTGTCTGTCTGCTCTATCCATGTCTCTCATGATCTTATAAACTTCTATCAGATCTCTCTTCAGCCTCTGCTGTTCCAGAAAAACAACCCAGGTTTGTCCAACCTCTCATTATAGCACACACCCTCTAATCCAGGCAGCATCCTGGTAAATCTCTTCTCTGCCCTTTCCAAAGTTTCAACATCCTTCCTAGAACTGAATGCAATACTCTAAATGCAGCCTAACTAGACTTTTACAAGTAAGTCTCACAGTCGTATGTAGTACATATATGTACAATGATAAATAAATTTACTTTGAACTTTGTGCAAGAAGGAAAGAGATTTAGCAAGGTCATTCCAAAGCTGAGGGGCTTGGCAGCCAAAGAACTAGCAGTGAACAATGACAGAGTAGACAGGGATTTGTTGGAGAAGCAGCTATTGCAAAGGGCAGCAGGGATGGTAGGGTGTGTGATAGGGAGCGGCATGACCATGACAGAACTGGAGAAAAGGAGATAGGAACATTAGCAGTGAGGCACTACCAGACACAGATCCAGGATGGATCAGCAAACTGGGAATGTCGGGGAGGTCGTGGGATTGGTCAAAATGTGTGCAGGCCTTGTGAAAAAGAAGGTGGGCTGCAGAAGGCAGATAGAGGGGTCTCAAAATTTCCTTCCTTACCACTTTCTCTGTAGAAATGTTCGTGTTAATGTAAGTTGAGAAATCTTACTTCTTATTCAGATCAATATTTTCACTAAAGTAATCAAAAGGAAGATTTCTGGGTCTTTGGTGGACATAGTTTTCTTTGTAAGCAAACTGCATATTTAAACATGAGCTTCAAAAAACTCCCTCTGAGAGCAGATGTCAGTCTGGTTGTTACCTGGGGGGCATATCGACCCCATGGCAGATTTTGAAGAGATCCCAGTAATATGGAATACAGATGCACCAGGTCACTGGGTTACAATGCAGAAAAGTTCACACACTGTGGGAAACTAATCCGAGTTAAGAATTCGCTCCTTCTGCCTGGATAAACCAGGGGTACATTCCCTAGCACTTCTAAATCCACTCTCATTAACAAAAGGTTGTATCGGTTTTAACCGCAAGACACAGTCAAATACTCCTAGGCTGGCTTTTGGAAATGAATTGTGTGAAGAATAGTTAATAGTAATAATAAATATTTTATTGATCCTGAGTGGGAAATTCTATTGTTACAACAGCAACATTTAAAAAGCACACTTAGTAGTGTGCAGTTTTAACTATTAATGAAACAGAATAACAATATACACAATAATAATTGACCAATGTGCAGTAGTTTACAATAATGTGCAATAATAATAATAATAGGCTATTGTACTATGATGTGTGTTCTCCTGCCGCACGGAGATGAACTGTTGCATATGTTTATTGCATTTTTTTGTGTGCCATTCTCTGCCAGAGCCTCAGCAACCACCTTTCAAGTGGTTGTCTTGGAGGAAAGATTCTGTGAGTGGTCCCCCACATCCTTCTCACAGTGCAGTTTTTTTTTACAGGGCCGAGTTGCGAGCTCCCGGCACGGATGGAAAGCATGCCCGGGAGTGGCCTGACTGAATTCGAACTCAGGAACTTTCGCTCGAGTCCGGCGCTGATGTCACTGCGCCACCAGCCGGTACTTATTGCATTTGGAAGGCAAGATTTTCTGTAGCAACCCTTGTGACAGCAGAGCTGAATAAGTCTGTTCGAAAGAGTGCTCCGCTGCTTATTCAGTAGGTCATGGAAAGGATGTACCAGATTGTCCATATTGGTCAAATGCAGCCCAGAGTCCAAGCAAAGAAATAAGTCTCATGACATCAGCAGCATGTTCCTGGGAAGCTTCATCACCTATGACTACCATGATAAAGAAGCAACTACAATGTTTTGGTACTGAAATCATTTACAGACCAGCCTGGTTAGAGATGTCAAATTTCATTCCTTATATTATTATTGGGTTTTAAGTAGGCCAACAATCATTTTTTTGGTCAAATTACTGATTGAAAAACTTAAATCCAAAATAGAATTTAAACCCCCAAGCTGTTGTGGTATGTTTTTAACTCATCTCTCCAGTTTGGCACAGGAGTGCAACTGTAAATCTCGCTGCCTCACAACTCCAGTAACCCAGGTTTAATCCTCGCTTCAATGCTGTGTGGAGTTTGCACATTCTATCTGTGACCACATGGGTTTCCTCAGAAGCTCTGGATCCATCCCACCTCCTAAAGACTTGTCAATTGAAGATTAACTTGTCACTAAGAGCTGTCGTTCATATAGGAGGGAGGATCAATAAGATGCTACTAGATAGATAAGAGGTAATAACTTACATGGAAGGAAGTGGAGGAAGGTGAATGATGGTTTACTCCTTCTCTGTTGTAAGAAAATACAAGTGATCTTCACACTAAGATCATTTGTCAAGGATAATCAGGTGCCAATGATACTTGAAGCCATACTTCTAAAATCAAAACAATTGTTTGCCTGTCATTTTTACAGCACAAGTTGCCCCTTTACATTTTAGTAACAGCTGGCATTACCTATTACAGCTAATTCCCATTCTCTCCTCTCTGCCCCTCCAACCAACAGCTTGGATCTATAAGACCTGTAGAATTTCTCAGCAACGTCTCCACCCTGTTTTACACCTAATTCCCCAATCTGTCATCTCTGTCTTCCTGCCCTACCAGTCATCATCTTGGATCCTTATGCCTTTCCCCATTTTATCTAGCTGTTTCCTTAACAACCTTCTCCTCAACACTCATCAAACCCACCTTGTTGTATGCTGTCTCAGCCTTTAACATTTCTCCTTCATTTTGCCCAATCGCCTCCAGCCTCTGCCATGTCCCTTTCATGCAACAGACTCTCTGTTGAGTCCTTCATTCTGAACATCTGCTCTCTGCCAGCCATTAACATCCCTCTGCAAAGTCTCTCACTTGCCCCTAAACTCCACCTATAATCTTACCTGCATCACTGCACGACTCCCTAAGAACTCAGTTACGCCAACCCCTGCATTCTAACCAAGTTGGTTTGCGTTCTGCTTCAACAATGATCCCCACCCGTGAACAATGTCACGGGTAATCATGGGTGATGATTTTATGGGCAGGTAGGCTTTTCTACTTGTATTACCAACTACTGAAAGCTCCTTGACAGAGCAGAACCTATCGAAAGCATATGTAAACTCTAAAATGAAATAGTAGAAAATACATTAACTAGGTTGCATTATGTTAAGAGAATTAAAAATTGGCAGCACAGCGGATAGTACATTGCTATTACAGCTGTGAGTGCTCAGTAGTTCAATCTCAACACCGTTCTGTATGTTCTCCCCATTGAACGTGTGGGTTTTCCCTGTGTGTCCTGGTTTCCTCCCACAGTCCAAAGTCATATCGAGTAGGTTGATTGGTCATTGTAAATTGTCTCGTAATTAGGTTAGGGTTAACTGGGGTTGTGGGGTCGCTCGGGCAGTGTGGCTCAAAGGCCCAAAAGGGCCTGCTCAACACTGTATCGCTAAATAAACAAAGTTTATCATCACCTACCTATGTTGTGAAGTTTGTTTTATTTTATGGCAGTGGTCCAGTGCAAGACATAAAAATTACTATCTCAGTAACTAAGTAAATAAGCAGACAGGCAAATAGATAGTGCAAAAGAGGAAAAGTGAGGTAGTGTTCATGGACCATTCAGAAATCGGATGGCAGAGGGGAAGTTTAAATTGGTACCACTGTTGGCACAGACACTGTGGACCAAAGCGCCTGTCCCTGTGCTGAATTGTTTCTATATTCGTGCCAGAAACTGGGGGGGCATGGTGAAGTTATTGGAAGCCAAAGAAGTGAAGTAAATCTGGATGAAGAAGATGGGCTGAACAAGGAGGAGGAGAACGGGTTATCACTCAAGGCATCAAAAAAATCTAAGGTAAACTTAAACATTTCTGTCTACATTTGGAATTTCTTGCTAGGCACCAGACACAGCGTTTGAGTGGTTATTTTTAACCCATTTACTCTGTTTGCCACCACCTGTTAAGGTACCTCTGTGCTCATCACACATATATTTGGCTGTACTGGGAATAAGTCCTGCTTGCACCAAGTTTTCCTTCCTGTTCCATCGCTGAAGCAGCATAATCACACCATGAAAACGGCAGCTGACGCAGCTCATTCTAAATCCTTCTTCAACAATGAGTCAGGGCAAATTATTCTTTTCACTTCAATCAGCACAGCCCAGATAAAAAAAATCAATCCTGACTCCTTCTAATTCCAAATTAGAGATTTACAAAACAGAACACGCAGTTCAGTATTCAGGCATCCATCAAATGGACTCCTTTTTAATTTGGAGTTGAATAGCTTGCTTTCTTCTTTCTTTTTCGTTGTGCCATCTACCAGTTTTCCACCTCACGCCATTTCGTAAATGAAACAAGTCAGACTACAGGTTGGGCTGGGCTTGAAGGTGGTATAGCCACTATTTTTTTCTCTCTTCACTATTTTATATAATTTATATTTTGTGTGCTGCCTGTGTTGACATGCCTGTGACGCTGTCACAAGCAGATTTTTCACTGTATCTGTACCTCATCACACTTTTGCAGATGACAGTAAACTTAACTCAACTCGGGTTCCTTTGTAACCCAGGCTTAGAGACCTGCTTCGGCTATCACAGAAACAGTTTGATTCCAGCAGTAAGTCAACAGATGAACTGCAAGGAGGCAGGATGTGATTCATGGTAAAGCAATCAATTGACTCATTAATTAGTAAGCATCAGCCTTCCCCAGTTTCTCCTGAGGTAAAATGCAGAATAGTTAAACATAAATTATGATCATAAACTCAATTCTCAGCAGTGAGGAGACTGGGCTCAACTGACAACTGATATACCCAAAAGCTGCCATTCTGGCTGGCTATAATGTAATGGGTATTCTAACTTGTACAAAGTGGATGCACTTTATTCCAACCAACGTAAAGCAGAGGCAATCCAAAGACTTGCCGCCGGAATCCCAATCCCCATGAAGTCTTGGATATTTACCATCACTGACTCAGACCTGCAACGGATCACAGTCCAACAATGCTCCATTTTAAAATGTCACAATCTATCTTCACGGTAAATCCTTCCTATAATCATCCATGTTTTCCATGTTGCTTATATTCTGGATCCTTGGGGCTATGGAAAACAGTCTAACTGATTGTATCACTGTCTGGTATGGAGGGGGCCACTGCATGGGATTTGAAAGAGCTGCAGGAAGTTATAAACTCAGCCAGCTCCATCATGGGCACTAGTCACCCCAGCATCAAGGACACCCTCAAAAGGCAACATCCATCATTAAGGGCATCCATCACCCACCCTCTTCTCATTGCTACCATCAAGGTGATGGTACAGGAGCCTGAACACACACAATATTTCAGGGCCAGCTTCTTCCCCGCCACATCAGATTTCTGAATGGACACTGAACTGACGAACACTTTCTCAATATTTTCCCCCTCTTTTTACGTATTTATTTTTTTTTATATATACTTATAGTAATTTAATGTTGACACGTGGCCAAGTGGTTAAGGCGCTCGTCTAGCGATCTGAAGGTCGCTAGTCCGAGTCTTGGCTGAGGCAGCGTGTTGTGTCCTTGAGCAAGGCACTTAACCACTCACTGCTCTGCGACGACACCGGTGCCAAGCTGTATGGGTCCTAATGCCCTTCCCTTGGACAACATCAGTGCTGTGGAGAGGGGAGACTTGCAGCATGGGCAACTGCTGGTCTTCCATACAACCCTACCCAGGCCTGTGCCCTGGAAACCTTCCAAGGCGCAAATCCATGGTCTCATGAGACTAACAGATGCCTATTATTATAGTAATTTATAGTTTTTATTATTATGTATTGCAATGTATTGCTGTTGCAAAATAATAAATTTCACAACATACGTTGGTGATATTAAACTCGATTTAGACTCTGATCCCTGTTGCAATTATGCCATCACTGGCAAAACTGCTTTGTGCTGCATGGCTCTTAAGCTCCAAAAGATTCAAAGTATGTATGCAGTATACAAGCCTGAGATTCGTCTTTTCCACAGACAACCACGAAACAAAAACAAATCGTGCAAATGAAGCTCTGGAAAACTCCTCTCTCTCTCTCCTTCTCTCCTTTTAAGAGCATCTGCCTTAATACCTCTTCAGAAACACTGTCATACCACAGTTACTTTCTCCAAGTAGTAAGACTGACAATGCCTCCACTCACTAACCCACTCCTCCACATACTCCACCATCACTACTTTATATACTTATAAAATCTTGTGTATTTATACCTATTGCAATTTTTTAAAATTATTGTGTTCTTTGTCTCATTGTGGATGTTTTTGCGTTGCATCAGATCCGGAGTTAACAACTAATTAATTCTCCTCTGCACTTATGTACTGGAAATTGACATTAAACAATCTTGAACATAAAGCATGGCCTTCAGCCAGCCACCAAGTCTGCACTGACTGTCAAGTAAATGGACTAGCTTACATTAGTATCTAGTCAATATGCCCCAGATGGAATGAAAGGCCTGCTTCCTTGTGTGTAGCTCTATGGCCCTAATCTCCTTTTATTCCTCTCCATTCATCTCAACTCTACACAACCACCTCTTAGATTCCAACACTCACCTACAGATTGGTGCTATTTAACCTATCAACACACGTGTCTTTGCGATGGGGGAGGGAACTTGAAAAACCAGGCAAACCTTGCACGCTCACAGAGGGAACCTACAAAGTCCACAGACAAAGTGCTGAAGGTCAAGGTTGAACCCAGGTCACTGGAGCTGTGAGGCAGCAGATCTACTGGATGTGCCACAGTGATACCTTGAGGTTTTACTGTTAAAATGTGCTCATTAATAGTCCTGTGAAGTGCCTTGGAATATATTACTATGTTAAAAATGTAAATAAAACAAGGGCATTGAAAGTTAAACACAACAGCCACCTAAAGCGGTCATGGGGATTGCAAAACATTCAATTGCTTATTGGCTGAATGCATCATCAGGTACTCAGTATTGTGAGCGGCTAATGCTGCCCAGGACTGCTTGAAAACTGCCTGCCTCTCTTCAAGGGAACAGTTTCATGGCTGGAAGAGGTATTCACTCATTGCCTCACTGCAGAACTCTGAAACAGGCACAGGAATATAAGAAAATTTGAGGTTACGGGCTATGTTGGATGGAAGGGTCAGATTGTTAGTACAGCAGGCTTATATAGGTCAGCACAACATGGTAGGCCAAAGAGCCTATACTGTGTTGGACACTTCTACGTTCTATCTTCCAACTTAAAGAAATGTTGATCTTTAGGTTAGTTGCCTACTCTAAATTATCTCTAGTATAGGTGTGAGATAGAATCTGGAGTGAACAGAGGAGATGAGGGTAGAATAAAATGGGATTCGTGGAGGGTTAGTGTAAATCAGTGCCAGTTGACTTTTTGGTGGGCTCCAGTCATTGCGAGAGATCGTTTGTTGGTGATGCGGCATGAGGTTTAAAAAGAGCTAGGGTGCTTTTGAGACTGCAAACACCATGAGAGGTTGTTTGTTGGTGATATGGGGGGGGGGGGGGTGTTTAGGTTGAAAGCTGAAAAGCAGGACCTTGAGGGCAGTAATCTCTGGATTATTGTCTGTGCCACTGAGAATAAGTGAGATTCAGTGAGATACAGGCAAATGAGGATAAATTCAATTCAGCATCCTGTTCACTGCAGACTCTGTGGGCCAAAGGGATTGTTCCTGTGATTTACTGCTCTATTATATGTTATAATGACTGACCTAACACCAACTAATGTTCAGGATATATTCGACCTCCTCCTCTACATTTTCTGCAGCGTATCCAATATAAAGATATTGAGGTGTGTGGGTCATATTTTCAAACACCCTTTTTTCACATCCTATCTCAACTATCCCCCAACTAATTTTATTAGGCAAAGTGAGACTGTTTTAAAATTAATCACTGGTTCTTTAGGATGGAGCTCAATTAAAAACTACCCAGTAAGGCTTGTACATTGTATGCTGCAGTTTATAGCTCTTTGCATGCAGTTCCTATCAAATACATAAAGGGTTAAAACCAGGTGGAGGGTAGATAGCTTAATCTTTGAGAATTCATCTCAAGGATTTGAACTGGAATCCAGCTGGGGGAAAAAAGCCTTTGAACAGCCACTGATGATCATTACAATTTCAAATGAAAAGTTGAATTATTCCACTGAGCTGCTTGCAACTGAGTTCATGGACTCAGACCGACCTCCCAAGGAGAAAGAGAGATTTGAAATGAAAATGTCAGTTTTGCATAGGGTAAGCCTGCTGCTTCTGGCTATACCATTCTAACATATGCTAATCACACCACATCTAAAGTGAGCTGACAAATGGGTGGAGATGATTGCAATGGCAGAAAGTGATGTAATGTCTCACCAAGTGTATATTATTTCCAGATCAGCTGGTAAAGAGCAGGAGTCTCCTTAATAGGAAACTGAACCCCAAAATCATTGAATATTAATTTGATAAGCAAAAGGAAACAAAACACAATAAATGTGTCTAACAAAAGTTCACAAACTGGAGAAGTGCAAATTTTAGATGAAGTTGGCCAAGACCATCCTTTGGCCTCACTGTCAACACAGCATTGCTTCCTAAAGTCATAAATTTATACTGCACGAAACAAGGCTCATCTGGTCATGGTTACTAAGATTCCCATCTAAGCTCATCCATTTGGCCTGCTTTTGACCCATATCCCTATAAATCTTCCCTAACTACGTACCTTCCAAATGGCTTTAAAATGTCATTGATGTATCTGCCTCAACCACTTCCTCTGGAGGCTCCTTCCATAAGTGGATCCCCCTCTAGAATAAAGTGAGAGGGGAGAGGTTTAATAGGCTCCTATTCCTATTAAATCTCCTCCCTCTCACTTAAACCTATGTTCTCTAGTTCTTAATTCCTCTACCCTTGGAAAAAGACTTTGTGCTTCCACTTTATCAATGTCCTCATGATTTTATATACCTCTCTTAGATAATATTATTAGATAAGATATTCTTTTATACTCCAATGAATAAAGTCCTCACCTGCTCCAGCTCCTTCTATAGCCCAGTGCCTTGAGTCCTGGTTACAATCTATATTAATAATTTACCTGAAAGAAGCAAATGTTACATTTCTAAGTTTACTTCCAATTCTGAGTGCCCTAACCTTATTCACCAATCTCCACTGTGGCACTTTAAAATCCAAGTACACCACATCCATTAGTTCACCCCTCACCTGCTCCACTAAATATATCTCAAAAGAACTCCAACAGAGTAACCAAGCATTATTTGCAGAAATTCTTTTTCATTCAGTTGTGTTGCTAGCAAGTGGTCCTGTATCACAGTTTTCCATAACACAGTGCCATGTTATCAGTGGAGGCATCAAGAAACGCAAGTTGAAAAAAACGTGTTTTTTTCCACATAAAATTACATGCGAGTACATTTAATTCCACGTTTCCATTTTCTAAAAAAGTTGTGAATGCTGGAGGGGCAAATCTCCATTATTCTGAATAATTGCAACATAGGGGTTGCCTGCATTATCTTTAAAGTGCCTTGCTATTATATCCTTAAGCATTGTTTGCTGAATTTTGCACATTAGAGGAGTTAGTTCCCCATTTACCCTTTCTTTCTTTGGATTTCTCCCACCAGTTTTAAATACTAGGGCTGTATTTGCTACCTTCTGACCTGCAGAACGCATTTCACAATCTATAGAACTTTGGAAAACATGTACAATCTCTATGCAACCAAATTAGAATGCTGGGATAGAAGTGCTAATACTCATGTTACAAGTGCATTCACTTTTCCAAGAGCATTTTTTAACTGATACTAATTTCTTTTACTTCCACAATTGCATTAGAACCTTGGTTCAGTTTTCTAGGAAGTTTTTTGCACCTTCTTCTGTGTATATAGCTCAGAAAGTTTATTTACTCTGCCATTTTCTTAATCTTCATTATAAATTCTCCCATTTCTGTCTGTAAGGATCTAGCATATGTCCTAAATGGTCTTTTCACTAACCAAATAATTTCTTTCAGCTTTTTTTGTTTCCATCTAGTTTATTCTAATTATTCTATTTTCTATTTCTTTATCAGTACTTCAGTAACTTTTGCTGAATTGTAGAATGTTCTTTATCCTCAGATTTAATATTTTTCTGGTAATTTTATAAAACTTTTTTCCTTTTCAATTAATGTGACTTTTAAGTCCTCCTATAATCCACTGATGGACCAATTTTCCAACATGTATATCGGTAGGGTCCCTAAGGTTTTTGCACAGTAATGTAGTAATTTTATGTATTGCACTGTACTGTCACTGCATTAAAAAAAATTAAATTTCATGATCTATGCAAGTGATGATAAACCCGATTCTGATATGGCTATCTGTTGTGGACTGAGAGTGGGAAAGGAACAGGGAGAAGGGAATCATGGCTGGGAATAGGGGAAGGAAGAGCAGTGGAAACGGGAAGCACCAGAGAGAGATTCTGTAATGATCAGTAAACTAATTGTTTAAAATCAAATGTCCTTGCCCAGTGTCTCAGGGATGGGTATGACTGCCCCTGTGTTCCACCCCCTCCACCCCAGCACTCCTTCTCTACCACCTGCCTCACACCCCTCCCGTGGTGCTCCATCCCTGGCACTTCTCTACCACCTGTCTCACACCCCTCCCGTGGTGCTCCACCCTGGCACTTCTCTACCAGCTGTCTCACACCCCTCCCGTGGCGCTCCACCCCTGGCACTTCTCTACCACCTGTCTCACACCCCTCCCGTGGCGCTCCATCCCTGGCACTTCTCTACCAGCTGTCTCACACCCCTCCCGTGGTGCTCCACCCCTGGCACTTCTCTACCAGCTGTCTCACACCCCTCCCGTGGTGCTCCATCCCTGGCACTTCTCTACCAGCTGTCTCACACCCCTCCCGTGGCGCTCCATCCCTGGCACTTCTCTACCACCTGTCTCACACTCCTCCCGTGGTGCTCCACCCCTGGCACTTCTCTACCACCTGTCTCACACCCCTCCCGTGGTGCTCCATCCCAGCACTCCTTCTCTACCACCTGTCTCACAACCCTCCCGTGGTGCTCCACCCCAGCACTCCTTCTCTACCAGCTGTCTCACACCCCTCCCGTGGCGCTCCATCCCTGGCACTTCTCTACCAGCTGTCTCACACCCCTCCCGTGGCGCTCCATCCCTGGCACTTCTCTACCAGCTGTCTCACACCCCTCCCGTGGTGCTCCATCCCTGGCACTTCTCTACCAGCTGTCTCACACCCCTCCCGTGGCGCTCCATCCCTGGCACTTCTCTACCAGCTGTCTCACACCCCTCCCGTGGCACTCCATCCCTGGCACTTCTCTACCAGCTGTCTCACACCCCTCCCGTGGCGCTCCACCCTGGCACTTCTCTACCAGCTGTCTCACACCCCTCCCGTGGTGCTCCACCCCTGGCACTTCTCTACCAGCTGTCTCACACCCCTCCCGTGGTGCTCCATCCCTGGCACTTCTCTACCAGCTGTCTCACACTCCTCCCGTGGTGCTCCACCCTGGCACTTCTCTACCAGCTGTCTCACACCCCTCCCGTGGTGCTCCATCCATTCACAACATCCTTTGCTCCCACCAGATTTGCAAAATCGCTCTCCACTCCATGTTGACAAATACAGTATTGTGCAGAAGTCTTAGGCAACTGAAGCTATACATATATATGTGTGTGTGTGTATATATATATATATATATGTATATACACACACACACACACATATATATACATACGCACACATATAACACACACACACACACACACACAGTGGAAAGATGCAAGTTTTTGAAACTAAAGCCTTGGTGGCGATGGGTCAACACAGATCAGTAGGTGGGTGAATTAGATTGTTGAAGCACTCATTTTGGAATAAGTACAGGTTCTCAGTGCTCTGAGATGTCCGCCGTGTTCCTTCCCTTGGGATACTGATGTCGACCATCTGCTGAATTAGAGATAGCAGAAACCGTATTTTTAGCCTTGGCCACAAATCACATCAATTTTTCTTTCAAATGGCATCTACACTTCAATATTGCTGCAACTCACAGTGTGACTTGTTGAGCCTTGCTGCTTGATGAAAATATTACATGAGAAATGAACGGAAATAATTTGTAGAGAATAAGCAGCCGTCATTCTCCCTATTGTGTCTTTTGACTAGTTCATTGAGGAAAATACTGATGCATAAATTCTTGGTCTGTCGATTATGCAGCTGAGTGACTGCAGCAAGCAGAATATGAATAGATTGTGTATTATTACATCTACCTAATTATGTAAGCAACAGCTTATAATGGACCACAGTAACAGTTTTATGTGCAGAACAGATAAAGAGTGTTGGAAATGTTAACAAATGGTTAAAAATTAAGCAACATAATGCTGACTCTCTGCATATCCTGGAGTTAATCATTACCTATCCAATTCATTTGCATGGGAAGTGTTGGATCCATTTCAGATACAACACTTTTAGTACTTATTCTTTTAACTATCTCACTGGGAGTTATTTAGTTTCTTTGACTAAAACTAAGGCTGTAAAATACGGAAGACAAGTGATTTGGAAGAACACACAAAACGCTGGAGCAACTCAGTGGGCACATCTATGAAAGGAAACAAACAGATGACACTTTGGGTCTTGATATTCAGACTGTAAAGTGGGGAAGATGGCTGATATAAAAGACTGGGAGAAGGGGTGGAGTGAGATTTGGCAAATAATTAGTGGATCCAGGTGAGGAGGAATGAAAGCACATGGGGAAAGGAGAGGATGGGAATGATATAAAAAGTGGGAATAGTTGGAAGTAAATAAGAGCTGAAGGTGGTGGAATCTAGGAGAGGATAGTGGACCATGGAATAAAGGGAAGGAGGTGAAGAGGGAAACTGGAGGGACGAATGAGTGGGTGGTGCACAGATCAAGAGGCTGGGGAGAGGAAAAAGAAGGGGTGAAAAGACTAGTGGCATAAGAGAAACCAAGGGATTTAGAGGGTTCAATCACGAATAAGATAAAATATGCGGATGCTGTAAATCCAAGCAACATACACAAAATGGAGGAGGAACTCAGCAGGCCAGGCAGCATCTACGGAAAAGAGAATAGTCTACGTTTCAGACTGAGACCCTTCGTCAGGTTTGGAAAACAGGATGAGGAATCAGAGTACAAAAGTTGTGGGGGGGGGAGAACAAGGTGATAGGGTGAAACGGTGGGGGGGGGGGAAGGGTGAAGTAAAGAGCTGGGAAGTTGATTGGTGAATGAGATGCCGATCTGGAGAGGGGGAATCTGATAGGAAAAGGCAGAAGGCCATGGAGAGGACCTCCCCCTTTTCTTTCTTCCATGGCCTTCCACTTAGGAATGCAGAGAAGGTTCTGGAGAGAAGATGGGGGAATTGGGAGAAGGTTCCCGAGAGAGATGGGTGGAGAGAGATTTGTGACAGACACTGGTGGGGTTTGTGGTTTTTTGGCAAGAGATGCAGAAAAGGGAAGATCAGGAGAGACGCCCTAGGCTTTGATTCAACGGGAAGACATGATTACAAAGAAAGCTTCACAAGGTGAAGGGTCCAAGACGGGAAGCTCAACCAGTGTCACAAGAACGAAGGAGCTGGTTGTGGACTACAGGAGGTATGGAGACAAGCTAGCCCTTATTGACATTAATGGATCTGGGGTTAAGAGGGTGAACAGCTTTAAGTTCCTTGGCATAAACATCACCAAGGATCTCACATGGTCTGTACATACTGGCTATGTGGTGAAAAAAGCACAATAGTGCCTCTTTCACCTCAGACGGTTGAAGAAGTTTGGTATGGGCCCTAAATCCTAAGAACTTTCTAGAGGGGCGCAATTGAGAGCATCCTGACTGGCTACATCACTGCCTGGTATGGGAATTGTACGTCCATCGATCGCAGAACTCTGCAGAGAATAGTGCGGACAGCCCAGCACATCTGTAGATGTGAACTTCCCACGAGTCAAGACATTTACAAAAACAGGTGTATAAAAAGGGCCCAAAGGATCACTGGGGACCCGAGTCACCCCACCCACAAATTGTTCCAGCTGCTACCATCCAGAAAAGGTACCACAGCATAAAAGCCAGGACCAACAGGTTCCGGGACAGCTTCTTCCAGCAGGCCATCAGACTGATTAATTTACGCTGATGCAATTGTACTTCTATGTTATATTGACTATCCTATTGTACATATTATAAATTACTATAAATTGCATTTAAATGGAGACATAACATAAAGATTTTTACTCCTCATGTATATGAAGGATGTAAGTAATAGTCAATTCATTTGAATTCAGTGATTGGTGATGAGAATTCAGTGTCGTGAGTAACAGTTATACCTAGCTTTTGGAAGAACTGAGCTCATGTGTACATATGCACATTTAGACAGATTTAACTGTAAGGGGCCCATTTTTCTTCTCTTTTTCTTAATAACTGATAAAGCTGAAATTAGTAAATATACTTCCTTTATAATTTTATGCAGTGTACAATCTGTTATTTCTTGCTGATCAATAATTGTGTATGGGCAGTATTTACACAGCATTCACTCACTTGACGTTCTGTCAATCAGAACACCCCAACTTTCTTGCTTGGTTGAACCCCATGTCATACCAACCCTAGACGCATATTGTTTGTGAAAGGTGGCCTTCTCACCCGAGTCACGAGGCTGTTATCAGAGATAGCTATTGAACCACGTTTGCATACGAGCCCAGTGAGGGGGTAATATAAGTAAAACACTTATAGATAGCTTCATAGCAACATATTCTACACCTCCAATTGAATCCCAGGAATACAGAGAATCTACCTATTCTGGTTATTTAACTACAACCTCATTCTATCTTTTAGTCATGTTAATTATCTTATCCACAGTCTGCAGGTCCACATTCAAACCCAGATACTGAGGTCGCACAGAAATAAAGGAACTGCTTCTTGCAATGCAAATCTCAAGTGACATTGTCAGGATTGGACAATAATAACCCTGATAATGCAGCAAGGTCCTACTTTGCTCTCAAAGACTGACCGTGCCAGGATGCAAACAGAACGTTCATGGGTACTTCAGAATCATAGGTTCTTCAGGAACTACTGAATCAAGAATTATACCAACTCTCCCACTGCATTACCAGATCAATAATTAATGAAACATCCAGCCATCAAAGGCCATGCATACTGCACATTGTGCTAAATTAGAAAGCACAGCAGCCACGGTGAGATGGCTGATCAAGATATCCTTAAATCTAGTGAATAGCAGGACTGTGTCTACCATTCCATCAGCAATTCATCTAAAGGCTCTTGTGGATGAATGCTACGTGTAGGCACAATTAGAATTGAATTGACTTCATTACTTATATCCTTCACATACATGAGGAGTAAAAATCTTTATGTTACATCTCCAGCTAAATGGAGAAGATGGCGCGATGCAACGGCCACTCCGGTGGTGATGTCTGTTATTTGTCAAGTAGAGTGCCATGCACAATTCTGATTTGATGGAGATGGATGCGAGAGCACGGAGGAACATCTGGAGAAACTTCTGAAATGCCTGCTTCGCTGCTGCTGCTACCCTGTGGTCCAGAGTCTCCAGAGAAGGCCCCGAGTCCTCGGCTTTGCTTGTTGCTCGGTCGCCGGGGCGGAGTCAAAGCGCTCGGCAGAGGATGGCGCTCGGAGAGGCTGTATCAGAGGGGCTGGTCAGAGGCTCGAAGTTTTTGGACAGACTCAGAGTTGGCTGCGGTCGGGTGCTTCCAATGCATCAGCAAGTTGTCGGCGCTTGGAGGTTCGTGGCAGGGAGAGTTTCTCCCTTCTGCTGCCTGCGTTAGATGATGAGTCAATCGGGACTTTTGAGACTTTTTTTTATCGTGCCCATGGTCTGCTCTTTATCAAATTACGGCATTGCTTTGCATTGTTGTAACTATATGTTATAATTAAATGGTTTTGTCAGTTTTAGTCTTTGTTTGTCCTGTTTTTTTTTGTGATCATCATTCTGGAGGAACATTGTATCATTTTTTAATGCATGCATTTCTAAATGACAATAAACAAGCTGAGTGTCCTCATAATCTAATCTAAATGTACAATGTGCAATTTATAGTATGTACAATAGGACGGTCAATATAGCAGAGAAGAATAATTGTGTCAGAGTAAATTAATCAGTCTGATGGCCTGGTGGAAGAAGCTGACCCAGAGCCTGTTGGTCATGGCTTTTATGCTGCGATACCATTTCCTGGATGGTAGCAGCTGGAACAGATTGTGCTTGGGGTGACTCGGGCCCCCAATGATCCTTTGGGACCCTTTTTATGCACCTTTCTCTGTAAATGTTCTGAATAGTGGGAAGTTCATACCTACAGATGTGCTGGGCTGTCTGCACCACTCTCTGCGGAGTCCTGTGATTGAGGGAAGTACAGTTCCCATACCAGGCAGTGATGCAACCAGTCAGGATGCTCTCAATTGTGCCCCTGTAGAAAGTCCTCAGGATTTGGGGGCCCATACCAAACTTCTTCAAACGTCTGAGGTGAAAGAGACGCTGTTGTTTTTCACCACACAGCCTGTATGTACAGCTTTACATGAGATTCTCGATGATGAGTATGCCGAGGAACTTAAAGCTGTTCACCCTCTCAACCCCTGGTTCACTGATGTCGATAGGGGTTAGCCTGTCTCCATTCCTCCTATTGTCCACAACCAGCTCCCTTGTTTTTGCAACATTGAGGGAGAGGTTGTTTTCTTGATACCACTATGTCAAGGTGATGACTTCTTCTCTGTAGGCTACCTTGTTATTATTTGAGATTAGGCCAATCAACATAGTATCATCAGCAAATTTAATTAGCAGATTGGAGCTGTGGGTGGCAACACAGTCATGGGTATACAGAGAGTAAAGGAGGGGGCTTAGGCCACAGCCCTGAGGGATACCTGTGTTGAAGGTCAGAGGGGCAGACCCCTTGTGGATGACAATCCTCTTGCACCTAACCAATAAACATCAAATGGTAAACTGGGTCCTGAGATGGAGATTTGGAAAGCGCATTTCTATAAAACAAATTTTAGAAGATGTGATAAGTTGAATCATATTGTTCCTTTCATGACTTAGAATGTATTAAAGAGCTTTATTGTGAAGTGAATCACTATTTTTTTTGGAAATCTACAGCACATTACAGGCCCTTTAGCCTACAATGTTGTGCCGACCATGTAACCTACTCTAGAAGCTGCCTACCGCATAGCCCTCTATTTTTCTAAGCTCTCTTATTATAAGAGTCTCTTACTATATCCGCCTCTACCACCATCACTGGCAGTGTATTCCACGCACCCACCACTCTCTATGTGAAAAACTTAGCTCTGACATTCCCCTTGTACTTACTTCCAAGCACCTTAAAACAATGCCGTCTTGTGCTAGTCATTTCAGCCTGGGGAAAAAGCCTCTGGCTGTCCACACGATCGATGCCTCTCATCATCTTATATACCTCTATCAGGTCACCTGTCATCTTCTGTCGATTCAAGGAGAAAAGACCAAGTTCACTCAACCTATTCTCATAAGGCATGCTCTCCAATCCAGGCAACATCCTTATAAATCTCCTCTGCACTCTCTCCATAGTATCCACATCCTTCCTGTAGTGAGGTGACCAGCACTTAACACATTACTCCAAGTGGGGTCTGATCAAGTTCTTATATAGCTGTAACAATCTAGCATACCTGATGATCAATTTTCACAAATCATGATACCACATTCAACAATGTTCAGCAATGTTGCCTGTTGCTGTTAGAGTTATTTGAAGGTTGAATATGGGTCAGGGCATTGAGAAGGATATTCTTACTTTTTTCCAAGCTTTTACATTCTTTCAGTACTTAGGCAAACTCTGACATGGTGGGTTTATATCACAGAAATTCTAGAGTGTGACCTGAACTAACATCTTCTAACTCAGGAGACAAAGGGTAGATGCAACTAAGCCACAACAGGAGCCATTCTTAAACTCCTCACACACAGAGTCACATACAACAGCAATCCATCTTGCAAAACTATGTCAGGTCACTTCTATTCATGTTACAAGGTCAATTTATCACCTCCTTTCTCTACTTTAAAATGCTGAGTGCAATTCCTTCCTTAAAATAAATAAATACCTGGCACATTCAACCCCAATATCAAAATTTTTAAAAACTTGTCACGTTTTGCATGAACCGGAGGTCACTTTAGCACCATTGGCAACTGACTGAATTGTCAGATATCTGGTTCAGTATTAACATGCTGTGCACACTCAATAGCATTAGCAATGAATGTGGCACGGTACTGCTGTTTAACCCTGACAACCTCAGTAAACCTAAAACCTGGTTCAAAGAAAACGCATGTGCAATTAGGCTGCACATGTAAGCTGTTTCATTCACGTACTTAAGAAAACTGCAGCAATGCGTAAAGTAATTAGAAAACATGGCCAGTGCAGGCAACAGAAACCACCCCCAACCAGGAATCCATGAGAGAGCTGTTGGAGGTTAAAAGGAAAGAGAAAGTTTGCTGCAGCAAAGGGGTCATGAGATGTACAAATAGCTCCCCAGAGCTATTTGGTTAATTACCATGGATGGGGAATTAGAGCTGCCTTTTTAGCATTCCTTCCTGTTTGCTCATTTATTACCAAGTGTCTTCTAAGTGTGTAAACAGTCTTGAGGAAGAGAAAAATCAAAAGAATGGCAGATGCTGGAAATTAACTATCTTGTTACTGCTCTAGGCCTCCTAGTGTGATCTTATTAAAGTTTGTAATGACACTTTGTTCCAATAAATATTCAAGGCAAGGCACACTTTGAGATGTTTCAGAAATTGAATCTGATAACGTTCTCTGGTCCTGTTCCCCACCCCCCCCGCCCCGCCCCCAATATATCCAAGTGCAGGTTTTCATTATGCAAATACATAAGCAGAATGAATTTCAGACATGACCTAATGGTTAACAAAATCATAGCAACTTGAAAAAATAATTAAGTAAGCAGAGGAAGAGATTTTGCAACTATGTTCTTTATCAAGGTAGAGATGCAAGTGACTACAGTTGCTGGGATCTGGAGCACGTAAACTCCTGAAGAAGTCAACAAGTCAAGGAGTATCTGTGGACAGACAACATTGGTTGATGCTGCAGGCCAAGATTCTGGAAACCTCAGTTAACCTGAAACCTGGTTCACAGAAAACAATTTACAATTAGGCTATACATTTCAACTGCTTCTTTTACATTCTCTATGCAAAAAGCAGTGATGCTTTTTGAGAGTGTAGAGGGAGCACAGCGTATAAATATAAGTGAGTGGGAGGGGCAAAATAGCATTTGATAGGTGATAGTTAAAACCAGACTCTGGGGAGGGGAGAGATG